>NC_051213.1:36709814-37049814 GCF_015220715.1 Pygocentrus nattereri | reverse complement strand
CTTTACAAGTCTGAGATCAGGACATGTGGTCATAATAACATGGCTGCTTACTCCATCAGCAATAACATAGCACTTATCTACTTTTAAATGATAATTAAGTCAGTAGTGTTTTGCTTTCAAGTCATGTAGACAAAATAGCTGGTTAAATCATTAACACTGACTGTAAAGTTTGCCGTTTTGTAAAGGTACATCATAATTCATATCACTGACGTTAAATGGCCACATTGTCGCTAACTACTGCAGACATGCAGAGGTCAAAAATGATGCAATTCCAAGCTCTGACTTCCAAGTTATGCCAAACCCAGCACTACAGCACAAGACTTGTGAGTTATCAGGTGTAAAGCTGTAAAGTCAACTTATTTTTAGGGCTGCAAAAATATTTACCATTTTCAGGTATTTTAATTATGTACTGAATATTCAAACAGACACATTTACCACTTTTATGAACTGATGCACTTCTGTGGGAGACAAATCATCAAGACAAAACACTAGTTTCTTGGCAGTAGCACACAACTGCAGCTCTGCACTCCCACACAGCCAGCACAGCTCACAGTCCTGAATGACCACATTGATTTTAACTCTACCTGCAGTCCAAATAGGTTTCCTACTTTTCTGGATTGCTAGGTAGCTAGCAGGTTCTCAGTTGTGGTTATTACCAAGAATGAACGAGAGCGTACCAGCTAGCTGTCTAGAGCCGTACAAAAATGACTCGGACTGCAAAGCCTGTTAAAGCCAACGATTTGTTAAGTTAAATGTCTTTTGTTATTGTCACAGACTGTTCAAATATTTGAGATTATATTCAACAGAATATTCCTAATTGATTTTTAGATAGTTGCAGCCCTATTCATTTTTATAAATGAATCCACTAATTAAACTTCTTTACCTGTAGGAGGAAGTTAGCGATGCGCTCATTGCCACAGCTGGCAGCTAGCATTAGTGGTGTTAGCCCTTTAGCAGTGCTAGCATTGACACTAACGCCAGACTCCAGGAGCAGATTAACAATGTTGTCGTGACCAATATACGCTGCATACATCAATGGAGTCCAACCACCAAGGTTCTTCGCATCCATATCCACATCTCCCCTGCAGAGAAATACATAAAATATGCATTAAAAATTCAGGTCATCCTTGCACATTCTCAGTGAGCAACATGCAACATAACACACACACACACACACACACACACACACACACACACACACACACACACACACACACTCACTCATTGCAATGACAGGAATCATCTCTTGCTGTACCGAGTATTGCTCCCTATAACACTCTTACTGTAGGGAGCAAAACTCCGTGGACAGATTTTGATGGGATCTCTCACATCTCTTAACCATGTGCTGAGTTACCAAGTAACCGACCATCTCAAGAATAGCTTGCGTTCTTACTAAGGATGCGCAGACACGGGAATCGTGGACTGGTGCTGATGTCCGAAATTTTTCATGTACATATCTGCTGATGCTAATAAATAAACATTTATAAAATGCTGAAATGGAGACTAGAGCTCAATGAATCACCGTAATAGAGAAATGTAGTACTTCTTTGTAGAGGGTTACAAATACAGTTAAATAAATAAGGCAAAGCAAGCCAACGTCGCCCAAACCTTCAGTTTAGTTTTCCCAGGGTACTAAATCCATAATACATAATGAGTTATGATTTCGTATCTAAATATATACCAAAACTAAACGTCTGTCAAATATTTGACGATAGCGACATAGCCCCGGATGAGCAAAACTCGGTACATACCGACTCAGGACTCAACGACCAGTTCTTTGACCATATCAGCCCAAACTATACTCCCAACACTCAGTACTAACTGATCGGCTTCAGGCAACGTAAGACTAAAACACGTGTTCTTGATGCAAGCGTACCTCCGAATACACTCCACCACCACGTCGTACTGTCCGATGGAGCAGGCGGTATGAAGGTCCAGTGGCACGTCCAGCTCCTCCGGTCGGATCAAGCCGCTCCCGCTGTGGGCTAACCAAACAGACAAACTCGCCCCAAGCTGCTCCGACTCGCTGGCTTCATCGCTTAGCTCCGACATCCTCCGATAAACAAGCCTGTAAACACAAGCGCTTCAACACAAAGTGTTGTAGAAAAGCTGCTGCCTTGTCTTGTGTGTGTAGGAGTCTCGCTGGTGTGCAGTAGGTTAACTAACAGTTTTGAGGACATTTAAAACGGACACGTTTTGCTAAACACGACTAGCTTCGCCTTAAACCACTCCTAAAAGCGTTAGACCTCATTAAACCGCATTAAACCTCATTTATCAGCTCGGAATGTCTGTTTATTTTAGACGGGTTATTAATCAGATCCAGCTGCTAAAAGTCAGAGGCGAACTCAAGAATGAGGGAATCTCAAGAAACTGGACAAAAAAAAAAATACATATAAAAAAAAAACATTTACAGGAATGTGTAGACGCCGAGTGAAGGTCACAAAAACATAACATATCGTACTTACAGAGACGAGAGCGTGAAGCTTCTGTCTGCTTGAATTTGTAGACAAACTCCACCGAATTTTCAGAGTAACGGCACGGAGAAAGATTCTTTTCGCACTGGTTCGTACTAGCCTTTCTAGATGCTCGGGATTTGTAGTCTTTTTCTAACAGCCTTCTCGTGACGGGGAGGTACTTGCTGTGGCTCGAGGAACTCTATATCCCATGAACCACTACTGCAGCAGCGGTTGTTGCGTATGTCTTTCGCTGTAAAAATTATTTCCCTTTTTAATAAAACTTACAAATTTATGATGTATGGGTAACGCAGAAGATTAAGTAAAAAAATCATTAACCATTTTAATTTAATTATATAAAAAACGTGTAGTGTTTTTTTGCTCATAAAGCGCAAGGTTTACGGTTCCGTTACACCATGGTCCCTTCGTTGCCATGGAAACGTCCCATTGTTTTAATTAGTGACAATCTAATTCTGCACATTTCAAAACTAATTATTCACAGCAAAACGAATTATTCACCACGACAGTAGGAACTATAAAAATAATGATCAGTGACTAATATTGACAAAAACAATGGGTCCAGATGCTGTAAAGCTGAAAGTCATAACACAACATAAATCTTTCTAAATCTTTATTCACCAAAGTCAAAGTCTTATCCATGACTGATATGTACTGCATGTGGGTCAGTTTATGAAAACAGTCAGGTGTAAAGTGATATACTCCAGTACTGCAGTGTACAGTTGTTCTAGGTAAAGACTATGCTCACATGCAATCACAGGTCAAAGTTGAAACGGAACTCCTCTTGGGATGGCCTGAAAACAAACAGACTCATGTCTGCATCAGTCTGCTCTGCAGCACGTGAAAGTCCATGTGTGTCCTGGGGTTTGTCCGTATTGGATGTTGTGTGTGTCTTCGTCTCTGCATGGCGGTGGAACACTGGTTTGCGGGAAGGTTCTGACACAACGGTGACCTTTGCCGAGGTCATTGCTGTTGAAACACGGACAACCAGTTAATCACTTTTATATTTTACAAAGTGATACAATTTAATTTAATGATACAACATGTATCATTAAAAATATTTCTAGTTTTTCTTGAAAATTTTAAGAGAATAAATGGAGTTCAGAAGCTAAAGTCACAACGGTCTGTAACAGGAATAAATACATTAATTATATAATGAGATAAATATATAGATAAATATGTTTGCCTATGCACAGAGCTGGAGTCAAGAGGAATTTGACTTACTAGCACAAAATGTATCTTCTTGTCACACGTATTGCCTTCCAGAATATTGAGGCATGCCATGTAGTTATAATAAATTATTAGCTAATATTATTTGCTCATCAGCCAATATTTAACACATTTCAAAAATCATAGTAAAGCCTTAAAGGGCCTATATTGTGCATATTTTGTACTTTTTATTTAACTGTATTTATTTATATTGTATTGATATGCTTCAAGACTGATTGAAATTACATGAAATGACAAGACATGAAATGATCATTGCTCTGATTGGCTGCTCTGTATTGTTCCTCATTTAAAAACACTAAGCTAAACTGCTGTAGACTGACTAGGTGGATATAATTTAACTGTTTTTTTTTAATGAAATCTGAACATAGTGAATTCATAATGAATTTCCCACATATGGGCTGCATAGAGGGGAGTGAATGTACATTTTGAAATTTTAATGATGTTTACATCCTACATCACACTCTTGATTAAAAAAAATCAATGAAAATATTGGTTTTCTATGTCACGGGCCCTTTAAACAAAGTAAATCCATTTTATCATGTTAATGGTAAAACTATGTCACCTGACTGTATGAGCTTGAATTGTCTGTTCTTCTCCTCTTCCATCTTTCTCCTGTAATCTCCGCACATAGATCTCATCACCTGCCTCTTTTTCACCATTTGAGCTTTGGAGCTTTGCAGGGTCTTCAGAGCTCGACTGGCATCCTCTCCTTATATCAAACACATTCAATTCCACAGATTGCTTAGTGAATGGTTTTGTGATTTGTTTGCATGTGATGTGATGTGATGCAATGCAAGTGAATAACAGATGCCTGACTGTGAGTCTGCATGTTACTCACTTTGTTTGGTGGATGATTTTTGAGTTTTCAAACCCAACTCCAACTGCTCAATACACCAGTCCAGTTCTCTGTTCAGCTGCTGCTCTGGAGACTAACACACACACACACACACACATTACACACACACTATATGTACATATACTGTATATTATCTATATCTCTCTAGCTAGCCATCTATATACATATACACATACATTATATACACACACACACACACACACACACACACACACACACACACACACATACATATATATATATATATATATATATATATATATATATATATATATACATATATATATATACATATATACACACTGCTCAAAAAAATAAAGGGAACACTTAAACAACACAATATAACTCCAAGTAATTCAAACCTCTGTGAAATCAAACTGTCCACTTAGGAAGCAACACTGATTGACAATCAATTTCACAGCAGTTGTGCAAATGGAACAGACAACAGGTGGAATTTACTGGCAATTAGCAAGACACACTCAATAAAGGAGTGGTTCTGCAGGTGGGGACCACAGACCACTTCTCAGTACCGATGCTTTCTGGCTTTCACTTTTGAATGTTGGTGGTGCTTTCACACTCATGGTAGCATGAGACGGACTCTACAACCCACCCAAGTGGCTCAGGTAGTGCAGCTCATCCAGGATGGCACATCAATGCAAGCTGTGGCAAGAAGGTTTGCTGTGTCTGTCAGCGTAGTGTCCAGAGGCTGGAGGCGCTACCAGGAGACAGGCCAGTACACCAGGAGACGTGGGAGGAGGCCGTAGGAGGGCAACAACCCAGCGGCAGGACCGCTACCTCCGCCTTTGTGCAAGGAGGAACAGGAGGAGCACTGCCAGAGCCCTGCAAAATAACCTCCAGCAGGCCACAAATGTGCACGTGTCTGCACAAATGGTTAGAAACCGACTCAATGAGGATGGTATGAGGGCCATTAGGTACCGAGATGAGTTCCTCAGACCCCTTGTGAGACCATATGCTGGTGCAGTTGACCCTGGGTTCCTCCTAATGCAGGACAATGCTAGACCTCATGTGGCTGGAGTGTGTCAGCAGTTCCTGCAAGATGAAGGCATTGAAGCTATGGACTGGCCTGCCCGTTCCCCAGACCTGAATCCGATTGAGCACATCTGGGACATCATGTCTCACTCCATCCACCAACGCCACGTTGCACCACAGACTGTCCAGGAGTTGGCGGATGCTTTAGTCCAGGTCTGGGAGGAGATCCCTCAGGAGACCAGGTCATACAGGCATGTGGAGGCCACACACAATACTGAGCCTCATTTTGACTTGTTTTAAGGACATCACATCAAAGTTGGATCAGCCTGTAGTGTGTTTTTCCACTTTACTTTTGTGTGTGACTCCAAATCCAGGCCTCCATTGGTTAATAAATTTGATTTCCATTGATGATTTTTGTGTGATTTTGTTGTCAGCACATTCAACTTTGTACAGAACAAAGTATTCAATGAGAATATTTCATTCATTCAGATCTAGGATGTATTATTTGAGTGTTCCCTTTATTTTTTTGAGGTGTGTGTGTGTGTGTGTGTGTGTGTGTGTGTGTGTGTGTGAGTGAGAGAGAGAGAGAGAGAGAGAGAGAGAGAGAGAGAGCGCAAGAAAGAGTGTGAGAGAGAAAGACACTGACATGGTGATGGCATGTTGGTGTGTGTTGCGCTGGTACGAGTGGATCAGACACAGCAGAGAATAGTCCACCAACCAAAAATATTCAACCAGCACCATCCTGTGACCACTGATCTACAAGGTGGACCTACAAGATGGGTGTGTCTAGCAAAGTGAACAATTGGTGGACAGTGTTTGTTTAAAAAATATTTTTAAAAAAATAAACTGTCTTCAGAAACACCAACACACACTAACACACCACCACCACATCAGTGTTAGTGCAGTGCTGAGAACGATCCACTACCCAAATTATACCTGCACTGTGGTGGTCCTGACCTTTAAAGAACAGGGTAAAAGGTGGCTAACACATTATGCAGAGAAACCGATGAACTATAGCCTGTAATTGTTGAACTGCCAAGTGCTCCTATATGGGAAGTGGAGCAGATAAAATGGACATAGAGTGTAGATACAATGAGGTGTACTTGATACAGACTGTGGTCCATCTGGTTTTCTGCATAATTTGTTAGCCTCTTCATCAAGTTAAGTCAAAGTCACAAAGTGCAATGAAACTTACTTGGCATATCATTTCCTACACACTTCAACACTATAACACAGTAGAAACACCACATAATACATAATGACTAGCAATCAGAATGAAACATAAGACAGGACAGTAAATGCAAACATAAGCAAATTCAAGTCATATGCAATGTTTTGTTGATTTTCTGCTAAGAGGAAGTTAAACACAAAGAAGCTATCGCTACACTTAAAATAAGTTAACATCCTCTAAAGGGAACAAACTCAGTGTTTATCTGCATATTTTAGTGCACAATTTCTATTTGCTTGAGTTTAAAGTATTAGGGGAAAAAACAGAAAAAAAACATCTTAGAAATTTTTTTTTAACATGGTATCATTTCAAACAGGCCACATTTTATGTTGGTTTTTTTATCCCCCAAAAATGTTAAACTACAATCATGCAGAGAAACAGATGGACTAAAGTTTATAACTGTTGAACTACAAAGTGCATCTATATAGTAAATGGAGCTGATAAAATAGACAATGAGTAAAGATACAAGGCAGGTGTGTCCACATAATATCTGCATGCCATCTGTCACAGTAAGCACAATGCATATGTTTGTACACTAACCAGTTCTGTGCTCTCCTGTTTAGGAGCTTCTTCAATCATTTTATTCTGCAGCCCATCCTCCTTCCCTCCTCCTCCTCCTTTCTTTTTCTTCTTCTTCTTGGCTTTACTTTTTGAAGAGTCTGCATTTGGCTCAATGGCTGTTACTTCCATCTCTGTTTTTCCTGCCTGCGTGGCCCCATTTTCCTGCCCAGTACTTGGTGCCGTTCCTGATGGAATCTGGAAGTTGAAAGCGAAACTGGAGCCAGTGTCTGACCCCTCACCCTGCCTGGGCTGTGCCTGGGCTTCCGCAGCAGCAGCAGCCATGGCGTGGGTCAGGGAGGATGAGGCTGCTGGAAGGAAGTTAAAGGCGAAGGAGTTATCGCTGCGCTTCCAGTGAAAGTCAGTCTGTGCTGAGTTGCTGTCCCCCTGAGGGTCTGCTGTAAACACAAATAGAAGGAAATGGAAAGGTGGGATCACCAAAGATAAGCACACAGATAAGCAATTAAATGCATTAATTTAAAGTCTATGAATGAGAATAAGAATATTTTCAGTTGCAAAACGACCCTTCACATTACCTCTTCTGGTTAAACTGTTTTCCATGGTCAGACTTCACGTCTAACAGCAACTACCTCAAACTATTTACTGTATGACAACAATCACGGCCTGTGTCTGGGAGAAGAGAGGAGCCCAAAACTCCAAAAAAAAAAAAAAAAAAGCATCAAACTGAGACAGTGAATAAACTTAAGCTGAATCTCAAAAGACTTCCTGCATGATGCACTATGTGAGATATGAAATGTTTCTTTCTACACTCAATGTACTGTACGTCCAGGAGGGAACTGTGTAGACTAGACTCAGTCCCAAATGACTAAGTACCTACCCCATACAAAATACACTGTAGTGTAGGGAGTCATTTGAGAGTCAGTCTTACATAGATACACGTGTTGTTAACCCTGTTTGTTTGATGAACTTCTTGTTGTGGTTGTGTATTTTCCATGCCCTATTCACGCAAATGTGTTTAGCCCAAAAGCTCAAATTACAAAAGGAGAATTCTATATCTTTTTAAAATTTCTGCATAATTAAACGATTGAGATGTAAACATTTCTTTTTAAAACAGCAGTGGTGAAAGGAACCAATGGTTGCAATGTTTACAATGCAAATATGAGTTTTTACATGTAATGCTGAAAGTAAAGAAGTGGTGTGTGTATATATATATATTATAATTTATAATCATTTATATATATATATATATATATATATATATATATATATAAAAATGATTATACATTTTACATATACATACACATACATATATATACATACATACACACACACATTTATATATGTGTATATATGTATATATATATACACATATATATATACACATATATATATATATACATATATATACATACATATATATACACATATATATACATACATACATACATACATACATATATATATATATATATATATATATATATATATATATATATATATATATATATATATATATATATATAAGGTTTGCTCTATTTTACCTAACAACACCTCTGCACCATGAAGGTAGTTTAGATCAGAAATTATGTTAAAGACATAACATATCTTTAACACACATAACGTTATTAGATAAAATGATTAGGTATATGACCTGTGGTAAGACCTGATGTCTTACCACTTTTTTGTTATATACATGCTCAACATGTATTTAAATCTGATTTAATTTAATCTATCAATGGTGGTGGGGTACATGCAGTGCATTGCAAAGCAAAACAGAGACACTTTTTAAAAATGTATGACTATTTTTCCATTACCAACATTACATATAAAACCTCAGAAGACACATGTAGGTTCACTAGTGGTTTCAGAAAGCAAATAAAATGCCTGTTTTGGAGTTGCTGACATCAGGACCCCTGGTTCCCATCACCAACACTATAAAGAAATGTGAGTATATAACTTTCTCTATTATAATGCATGAATTATTAAGAAACCTTGAAAAATTGGTGGAATTTCCCTTTAATCATAAACCACTGTTTGTCTTAGCCATTTAGACAGGCAGAAAATCCGATCAATTATCCTTATACCCCATTACCTTCACCAACTTTGAGCCCTGAGTTTGGCTTTAGGCTCGGGTTTAAGCTATTGTCTAATAAAACCCTTTAAGCCTTTTGAATTTAGGGTGAAGGGTCTGTCCCAGGTGTGTAAACTGCTGCGTGTCATTACATACAGTCACAGACCTTTTGATTTTAAGACGTTGAGCCGTTCAGTAGTAGCTAAGAACACATACCTCACATTTAGGTTCACGAATGCATAAATCCTTTACTGCTAAACTGTAAGTTACTGCCTTAGAGAAAAGTCTAGATAGCAGATGATACGCGGTTATTTTGAATGTGATGTAATTGTAAATATGATATATTTTCTAACCAATTCGAACGAAGAAAAATAAACAAGTATAAAGAAGTATCCTCATGCTTGAGATGGTGCCCTGCGATTAGGCTCCGTCTAAGACAAAACGTTCACTCAATGGTTCCCACCCTTATTGAATTTATAATCGCAAATAATGCAGCCAGTGAAACTCAGAGGAAACAAATAAAAAGAACACATAAGCCACAGATAACTCACATACCTTCGATTAAACTTTTCATTATGGTTAAATGATATCAGGTGTTTGAGAGCGGATGTACAGTTAGAATCGTCGATGTAGGACATGGAACAGTATCCATATTTTGTCCTGAACACAGGCTTCATCTCGTCACCCTTTTTGTCTAGTAATCGCATTTTACTCTCGTTGCAACATAAATTAATAGCAGTTTAACTCTGTAACCCATTGACACAATACCCCCGGATTAGGACTCATTAACAGGGATGAATACCACCTCAGAGGTCCGCGTTAGCGAACTAAAACAATGAAAGCCAACTTATGCGGTCTAAAACAAACTATAAGTGGAAACACCGCGACATTTTAAGTGCTGTATGACACAAAGACGCTCCGTAACCGTTATTGTAAAATGCGCCATTCTGCAGATCAAAGCTCGCTCTGACCAATCAGACACGTTGTGGGAGGGGCATTCGGCCGATAGCGTCACCGACCGTATAAATAGTGGGGGAGGGAAACAAAATCTCCACGATCGACGATCCTTGTTTTGGGTACGGGAGAAATTCCAACGAGACATGTAAGTCATGCTTTGGTGTTTTCGCCAAGAAGAGAAACACACTGTGTGGGTCTCTTTAGGTTTTCTTTAGCTGGTTTAGGTTAAGTGTCTCGTACTTAAATGAGAACTTGGAGCGTGTTATCGGCGCGGTGGGCTGATCTCCGCTCCGCTCTGGCGCGGCGTTAACCTCGCAGTAACAAGCCGAAATTATTTTATCGTGGGCGAGTGTCTTATTTATCAGGTTTAGGCTTCTGCTGCGGGTATGCTTGTCCGTTTTTAGTCTCAGTTTGGTACTTGTTTTACAAGCCATGCGCATCCGAAGCGAAAGCCCTTAAAGGCGTTTTTTCTTCTTTTTCGACCTAAACAAAGAGGCTGTAATTGTTGTGAGCGGACGCCATGTTGGCTACAAATGTAGGAGAAACGTGTGAGCTGAACGTCGCGTAATGGTGGCCGAGCGTAGTGTTTTTGATCCCCAAATGACTTGTTTATAGAACAAATAAGGATACGGCTGCTTTATTTATATTCGTGTACAAGTAACTTTTACCTGAGCCGCGCTGCTGTTTTTTGCGCCGGTTAGCTGCGTTTTTGACCGCGCTTTTAAAAAAAAACCGTCGCGCCGCCTCGCGCTGCCTCGGCTCCCTGCGTTTGGACCCGTTAAATAACAATAGCTACATCTGTCTTTCGTCCTCAGCGCCTATGAGGGAGAATCTTGGTTTACAGATCCATGGACGTGGTGCGATGTGAATACTCCTAAATTGTAGGCGTTTGAACGCGGGCTTGGCGCTCTTCTGTGGCCATTTCGGTCATGGCTTAATATTGGCTGTGGATGGCCGGGTCCCAAATGGCGCCCTAGAGGACATGCGGTGAGCTGCTCTAGTGTAGATATTGCTTCATGAGGTAGGGAGCTACCGTCGAAATGAGTCGCTTCCTAAGGTGGCTGCTGTTTGGCAGTTCAGGAGCTACAGGAGAGCACGGAGCAGTTTGCGAGGGAATATTTAAGTTTTCCTGCCCAGTATTTGCACCTAATGTGGGTTTTTATATAACCGACGCTCCAGGCTTCCTCTTCCTCTCGAAGTCCAGCTTTCCGTTTTGTTCGTGCTACACGAACTGTAGCGCCAGATTGCCAGTTGATGAGCTTTGTTGGGTTAATTTTCCGATTTTCGGATTTGTTTAGTAATTTGGGATATAATTATTAGCAGGTCTTGTGACTTGAGAATTACTTTTTTCAAAATGCGCTTTTGACCCGTTCAGTCCTGAGGATGAATTGGTCTGTTCGGTTATGTAACTCACCGAATCGGTTATCTGACTTCACTGTTTGTGTGTAGCTGAGAAGACTAACTACTAAAGTGCAATGGCACGTACCAAGCAGACAGCGCGTAAGTCCACTGGAGGCAAAGCCCCGAGGAAGCAGCTGGCCACTAAAGCTGCCCGGAAAAGTGCGCCCTCCACTGGTGGAGTGAAGAAGCCCCACAGATACCGGTAAGAATGATCACTGACTGGCAAAAAGTACTTTATACAAAGATAACCCAAACTGTATGTACAATTGGTACTTACCTTTTTGTCTTGTGTCAAGTCCCGGTACTGTGGCTCTTCGTGAGATCCGTCGGTACCAGAAGTCCACTGAGCTTCTGATCCGCAAGTTGCCCTTCCAGCGCCTGGTGAGGGAGATCGCCCAGGACTTCAAAACAGACCTTCGCTTCCAGAGTGCTGCCATTGGAGCTCTGCAGGTCAGTAGAGGCAGACACCAGGAGAGACTTCGGTTTTATTTTTTTCTTGACTGGTTTGACTTTTGAGCAGGGAATAAATGGTCAAGTTTGCTGTTCCTAGACGGATGAGGCGCACCTCAAACAGCCAGCCAACTGTTTTTGAACAGCGCACTTCAGGGTTCTGGTTTATGTACATGTCTCACTGTCCCTACCCCTGTGAAAGTGCTTCTAGATTTTCTTTTGGCAAGAATTGTTGGTGTAGCTGAAGTCATGAAATGGATGCCAAAATAAGATTCAGATTTAAGTGACCTTCTCTTGTAGCTCTTGAAATGGTTCTGTTTGCGCTACAGATCAGGGTTTTTCCCCTTGCATGATGCAACTTTATAAGTTATTACTAGATTGACTGTTCCAGTCAGGTTTGTTCAGGCTACATATTGATCTCATGTTGCTACTTTCTTAGTGTGCAGGATGGTAGCGTATTGTCCCAGTAAGTGCCTAGCAGACCCTTTTTAAGGAACCTTGAAGTCTTTAACAGCACTAAGTGTTCCACTGTCAGTGCTTTAGTGTATTGAACCAAAGGAGTTGGCTGTCTCCTGTATCAACCATGTTTTTGGGATTTAAATGTCAATTCTTGATGCTACTGCTTGGTGCCCAGACTGTCCTGGATTAACCTGTAGCCCTAAACAGCATAGGTCCATTCAGTTTCTAGCTCTTTAGTCAGTTACACTAGGTGGTAAGTCCTTGACTTACAGTTCAAGGTCTGGAGCTGATCTCTGCTATACATGATGGGTGTGTAGGAGTGGCTCTCACAGTTGTTTACATGTTTCTGCAGGAGGCTAGTGAAGCATACCTGGTGGGTCTGTTTGAGGACACTAACCTGTGCGCCATCCATGCAAAGCGTGTCACCATCATGCCCAAGGACATCCAGCTGGCTCGGCGAATCCGTGGCGAGCGTGCTTAGATAGCTCATTCTATTAATCCACCTTTTTTGGAGGGGGGTGGGGGGAGGAGGTCTTGGGGTGGGTTCTTACACTCAACTACAAATGCTTGTTGTAGTTTTAAGCTTACACTTCTTTTGTAACTTTTTTTTTTGGTAGTTGTGGTAGGGGAGGGGAATCTTGTGGTTCTTCAGCCTGACAGTAGGGGGTGGTGTCTGAACATTCCAGGAGCTCCTCTCAGGGTTTTAAAGTTTGTATTTTAGACTTTGGTATACCTCTGCCTGTGCGCTCTAGTCTGCATGCTACATGGTGATGTTAGGACGTGTCCATTTTATTTCTATCATGATTCTATTTTTCTCCTCCATTGTGGCCATTTGGTTGTAAATAAACTTTCCACTACCTCATTGTGTGTTGGCTGCTCTGTATGGTGTGTGCATGTTTAGAGCAATGTTATGAAGCATCAAGTACTGGTACAAGAGGAATGGGTTGTGCATGAAATGTAGAAGCAATTCAGAATGACTGCTTGGATCTAGACAGTTTTTATAAATTGGTCACTACTTACACCAGTATCTCTCAACAATGTCCAGGTCTGCAAAAATACAAGATTAATGTAACACCTGACCAAGTTTCTAGAGCAGTTTACCAAAGCTTCTAGAGGTCTCTTCTTGCAGAGTTCAGTTCCAGCATGACTACTATAAACCAGCTACCCAAGGACTTCATGTTAATTGGTGAGAGCAGGTGTGGAAGATGGACCACCAGGAGCAGGGTGGGATATAAAAACCTGGATATTTAACACAACCCTAGGGAAGATTCTGCACCCCAAATTTCAAAGCCATGGCTGGTGTCTGAAATTTACTGTTTTGCACCAGAACTACAGGGAAGTTTTTTTTTTTTTTGTTTTTTTTTCCCCCAACTCTAGGTAGGAGTGAACTTGTGCATGTGGATTTCTAAATCATTTTCATCTTTGCTATTGCACAGATTGCACAGTAAAACACTGACCTCTGCATATGTAAACAATTCTTTATATTTTTCAAACTTAACATGACATTCATACACTTCAATTGTGTCAGGGTCACAAAGCTAATCGTGGCCATAAGCAGATTCCTTACACCAAATAATTATTGAACTTTCAGTGTCATCAAATAAAGATTATCAAGACCATCTTTAATAGTGTCTGCACAACTCATTTACATCACAAACTAGTCCTGTCTTTCTTTTTTTTTTTCCCTCCTCAAAGGATTCAAACAATGCAGTAATGACATTTAAATATTGAAGGTATAGACTTCATTTAGTCCTTTGCCCGGGTTCTTTGAGTGCCTCTGTTTGCTCCTCTTTCTCCTCTTCCTCCTCCATGAATGTCAGTAACCCAGGTAAATATTCAAACAGCTGCTTTTCGAGAGCTTGGTCAATCTCTGACTCCTTACGGAAAAAGCACCAGAGAAGGAAGGAGACTCCCAATACGCTGAATGGCAAAACCTGCCACCAAGGCCGCTGGTGTGTGCTGCCCATTGAGCGTTCCACCTTCCAAGTCCGATGGCTGCCTTTACTTGTGGAGAACTTGATGGGTTTGGACAGGTCGTCCTCATTTCCACCTGGAGATTTTAGGGATTTTGTGCAGCAATGTGAAGTGACAGACAGTGCTCGAACTGTGCATGGTCTAAAAGAGAAGGAGAAAGAAAGATGGGATCATAGCATTTTAAAAAATGTGATTTAAAGGGGAACACCACTTTATTTAAATTTCACACAAATGGTTGAGAAGTAAAGTCATTCAGAGTTCAGGTTTAGTGTGAAATGCGCTGTTCTACAGCAACTTACTGACTCACAGTGGTGATAAGAGGAACCAGACATCTGATGAGTTTAGTGCCTATGAAAGCTCCTTCTCAAAGTTATTACACGGAATGGTTAGATATACGCTGCCTGAGGTTTGACACATTGATAAAGTTTTCTTTTACAGTGTATCTTACTCCATAAATAGTCACCAGAGAAAACTTACTTTTCTCAGATTTACCACTAAAATCTAAGAACACATTGGTGGTTAAATAAAGTGAAATAAAATGTAAATAAAATGGCCATTTTCATGCTGCAGACCCCAGGACCCGTGGTTCCTATCACCACCACTGTAAAAAAACTGTCATGTAAGTTTCTCCACAATTAAATTCTACTAACTACATTTCACATCAAACCAGTCTTAATTACCCTGTTTACATCTCAAGAAATAAATCTTTCCGACATTTTGAAATCATGGGTGGAACTCCCCTTTAAGCTTTGACCATTCCGGCCGGTGTAACAGTGTTTCCCATCTCTGGTCCTCCTCCAGCCTTTTGTTGTCATCATGCTGACATCTGATTCAGGGACGTGGTCATTAACCTTTCTTGACCTGTCACTCTTGAATAAGAACTACTAGTCTGCAGGTTTCAAGCCCTTTTTCATTGAGAACACTCTCTAGCATATATTAACCTCACATTAAACGAAGCCCAAGAAACAGAACATAAGATCAGCTACAAGTCCTGCAGTGGAAGACCGGAGCGACTTTACTGCGCGAAAAGGGCAACACCTTAAAGAAACGGCCTGGCTGATAAAACAAAGCTCTGGGACTTATAACTGCCATGGTCCTCACCTCAAACTCCACACACTAGATGTTCCAGGTCTTCCAGAAAACCGCGTAATATCAGCTAAAATCCTTCGCACCGCTGAAGATGCCATATTCACGACTCTTCACATTGAACATCTCAGGTCATGTAACACGCTGCGCGTCCGGCTCTCAAAAATGCCCGGCTAACTGGACTTTGGTTCCACATGCTGAAATACGCTGGTAGTATTCTTTAAATGTAAACGTTTACTCATTTTAATGTGAATCTGAACAGACCGAAATATGATTAGTTTTTATTTGAACTCTTTGTGTACCTGTGAATGTCGGTAATAATGTCGGAAAGCGGTGTTGAAGTGTTCGTTTTTTAATTTAATCGTATCTATTTTTCGTTTATTTGTTTACCTTTATTTTTGGAATCTGGAGTAAGAAAATTAGGAAATAGGAACAAATAGTTAATTGGTGTCCTGACTTTAGGCTGCCTGACGAAGGAGCTGTGAAAGGGGAGGGGGAAAAAACTACAAATCCCAGAAATCTCGGCGGGTGTGAGTTTAAACCAATCAGATTTTGAGTTTGAGGTGTAACTACAGAAAGCGTCCTGACACGTGGATTACATGCCGTGTGGAAGTAGAGAGTTGTTGTAAAGCGGTTGGTAAATCAACGTAAATTTAATACGTTAATAACTTACTTAGCCAACATCTAAACGATGTAAGTGATTCAGATGTTTTTCCATTTCTATTTATTAAATTTAGCCACTAAATGTATCATATAATTGACCTTTTCTCAGCTGTTGACTGAAATGTTGGTGTTTAAAGTGTTGGTAAGGAGCAGGACTTTAAGAAGCTGAAGTTGGCTTCCTATTCGCCAACTTTTTTATTCGAATTTTCTCGTTCCAACTTAAATGAAGTAGCATTTACATTCTGTCGCCTTCATTAACCGCTGCACCATTTAAGGTGGAACGGGAAAATTCGAATAAGACGCTGGTTTAGCTTCGGCGGGACTCGAAAGTTTATAAAGATAATGGACAAAAAATATTACCTGAAGCTGCTCATAAGGCGAAGTGAACACTGTGATGTTGTTGTAAGGCGTTTGAAATGTTTCCGCGATATAGCAGTAAATTACGATTCCTCTCAGAAATGTCAGACCCATACCCCAAGCAAATCTTGTATTAATATTTGTTCCCACAGTAAACTCTACTAAAATCAGGCTGATTTTTTAAAAGTACGTTTACAGCTTGTTACAACAAATGTTACGCGTGTTATTTAGTAATAGGGATGCCTAAAATGTATAATAAATGACATCAGCGTGTTAATAAACAGATATAGGCATGGCACATAGTATCAGTGGCCTGGTGCAAGTCTTTTTTTGCAAAGTTCTCTGAAAGCATATGTATGTATAACGTATGTATGTTTTACATAAAACCACATAGCCTGTGAAATCAATGAATTGATCAGGAAGTGTGTTTTGCACAGCTACTAACCACCCAACGACACAAAGGTGACGTTGGTATTGATCATGTTTATAATTCCATTGTCTGACCTGATATGTTGTGTGTTGTCCATGTAGAAGCTGCATTACTGTTACGATGGCGAAGAGTCCACTTCTTCAGCCCGAGGCTTCTTCAGAGAAAAAGAAGTCAAAACAAGCCATGAAAGACAAGAAGAAAATGAAGAGGAAGAAGACAGAATATGAGGTAAGTGCAACACGGTAGATTACACTTTGTCATTAGTGCTTTATTGTGATTAATAGCACTTTTATTATAGAAAGAAATTTCACAAAGTGTATTATACTCTGGGTTGTAATGTGTACTTATATGTGCTGAGGTGTTTTTCTGACTGTATTCCCTTAGGAACATAGTCTGGGGGTGTTTTTTATCTCCTCCCTTTCCCCATGTATTCTGTATTTTCCTCTCCTGTATTCCCGTTCCCCCCCAACCCCAAACCCCCCCCCCCCCCCATTTGTCATATTGTATGTGCTCGGATGGGTTGATGGCCATTTCGCTGGTACTTGTGACTAGTGACAAGAAATGTTCTTCATCATCATCATCATACTCAATATTATTATCAGCTGTTATTCCTTTTAAACATCCTCTTGTGATGTATAGATATGTATTATTTGAAAATGACACTCATACACTCTTAAAGATGGTTCTTCAAGGGTTCTTTAGTAAAGAAACTTGTTTTTTTTATATATAGACCCATGAACGCTGAAAGAACCCTTGGCATGGTTTAATGGTTCTTCGCATCATAAAAGGGTTCTTCAGATAGAACATTACAGATCCATTGCTACTTGTGCTGTAGATTATTTTGTATAGAACTCCTTTAAAATGTTTCTATAGCGCACCAAAAAGGTTCTAATATTGTTACAAGCTTGACATTTTGATATCGTAACAATAGAAGAACCTTTTTGGTGCTGTATAGAACCCCATTTAATCATGCAAAGGGTTTTTTGGGTGTTCAAGGTTCTATATTGATTCATTTTCATCATTATTATGTGCATTTCCACATCTGTCAAACTTGTGACAAAAGACAGTCCGATATTCAAAACTGACAGTTATTATGACTATTTCATTTCACTGGTAAAATTAAGCATAATTTATTACATCATACAATTTAAAGGTTTTCCCATAATCTTTACATCATGGTACATTATTATACAAAATAATAAACAATAATAATTTGTTTCCCTTCCTCCACCTTTCAATTAGCGAATCTGCTTAGCTAGATCACAGAGTCATTAGAATTAAATTTTCATGGCCATTAGGTAAAAGTTATTAATTTCTCAAGAGGTATTTCTGAGAACATTGTATATCGGACAATACACTTGCATAAGGAAGGCGTAAAAATCAAAAGAAAGTAAGTGGACAAAACAAGAGTTTTCCAAGCTGGAGTTAAAAAAAATGAGTAAAGCACACAGAGAAAGTGGGACTCTGGGAACTGTGCAAGACCTGGTAGACAGTAAAACTGTCCCCATCTCATAAACAACACTTACAGCTTTCATCTCTGAGAGAGAGGAGAGAAAATCAAGCTTCACTCTTGATTCAGATCCGAAAAAATCTACAGGTGTTTCTGTTCATCCTTCCATCTTAAGGCTCTGGGTCTGAAAGGATGTGTAGCTGCCAAGATGCCCTTACTTAGTGAAGGTAATAAACAAAAAAGGAAGAACACTGGAACACCAAAACTGACCAAATGAGACGTGCAGTAAGGTTTTTTGGACCTTAATTTGTCTTTATATTTGTAATTGATTGGATCGTAACATGCAGAAAATGCAAGCAACCAAGACTGAACTGGAAGTGGGAAATATCCTTACAGATTTCTTTGAAAAGCTGAAAGCAAGCCACCCACAGAGAATGGAAGCTGTACTAAAGGCAAAGAACAGACACAGTAATTGTTGAAAAAATTTGAGGCTCTTGTGTGATTTTCTGTTAAATATGTTTCCTGTTTGTTTTTTTTTTATGATGATGAAAAGTGAAGGTCTTGTACTGTCATGGCTGTTTTGAGTGGAAGGGTGGTCTCTAATTTTTTCACAGTACTGTCATTTCTGATTCATATTTACATGAATGTATTTGTTTTCTGGCAGGGATTAAAATTAGAGGAGAAACATTGCAGTGTGTGTTTTATTTACAGGACTCTGAGACGTTTGTCCCTGCTGATGAAGTTTCGGGGGTGAAGAAAAAGAAAGCTGACATAAATGACGTCACAACACTCGAAAGCAAGAAGAAAAAGAAGCAGAGGAAGACCAAAAGCAAGGTTTGTGCAGCCTTTTTTTCTGCTTATGCAGTTTTGCCTCTTGTCATAGCCTAATGTCCTGCTTTGCTCCACTGCTCCACCTTTGCCTTCTGCTTTCTCCACAATGCAGTTAGATTTGTTTTTCTTACAGAGACCTTTTAGAGAGAGCACACTACATTCTTCTGGATGGCTGTGGGTTAGAGCCCACTGAAAACACAGTTGAAGTACAGAAAACAACAATCAGACAGGACATAAATGTGGGCAGGATTTGATTTTATTCTTCAGGATTTGTTTGGATTGTGAAATTCAGATGTTCCAAAGAAACATGGAGTTGGACTCTGACTGTCAGTAAACTCTGTCTGGCTGTGTCTGCTGTTAGTTAGTCTGCTGCAGACCTTGTCACATTAATCACTGATCAGTTATTTTAGCGCACTGTCACTGTAGCTACTCTCATTTTTGGTTTTGGACCAGTTCTTAATTAGTGAGTATGTTTGTGAACTCAGTAATCCGATCATACTCAGGTTTCTTTAGTTATCTGATTATTCAAATGGTCATGTAAACAGCATACTCTGATTTCTTAGATCAGTGTAGGGTCTATAAATCCGATTAGGAAATCCAATAAAGAGAGCTGGATTTAAGCTCAGTAATTGGATTTCTCAGTACATGTAAACTCGTTCTCTGATTTCTTTGAGCTTTTTCAGTCTGTGCTTGTACATAAATAGACTGTGGTGCCAGAAATAAGCAAGCGGTGCTGCCGTGAGGTGGCAGTAAAACACTTTTGGAGCTACATGCATCACAAAATGAAGGATTTAAATATTCTTCATCATTTCGATGAAGTATGTATATATTTTCAGGTAAAGTGGCGTGATGTTTAAAAAAAAAAAGCTGCAGAATGAAGTTTGAGTGAGTTTTACATTACATTTATGTCACGTCTTCTGCGGGTTTATGGGCTGGTTGCAAAGCAGAAATCTGATTTTCCGATTATTAATTATTCAGATAATTAAGTGCATGTAAACACATTCACTGATCAGTTATATTACTTCATTAACCTTGGTTACATATTAACACAAATGAGGGAGCTCCAATATCTGTCAGTATTTCAGGGTTTATACGCTTTCTCAACAAAGTAATTCCTTTTCCATTACTTAAAAACAAAACTTCCATGCCAAACATTTAATATAGAGCTGGAGAAAATGTTGTCAATATCAGTTTACCATGATCTTGACATGCTTTTTGATATTTCCTTCCAGTTTTACTAATATTTTACATGCATTAATTTATTTAATAGATAATTAGCATTAAATACATGACAAAAGTCAATGCTGCCAAGTGCTTTATTTACTTATTTTATTTTGTTTTTTGCACTGTACCACAAGAAAAAAAGCTCAGCTATCAACATCACATCACACAATGTGAGATAATTGAGATAATCCACAGATAATTGTCCTCTGATGATGCCTTTCCACCAGTTTAAATCATTTGAAATGATTCAGTAGATTTTCACCACATGGTGGTGCTGCTGGTTTATTTGCAAAACAGCAGAGATGCATACAAAGCTTGAGTACAGTCCTGTGATTAGATACAGTATAATTAATTTGCAGGGTAACGGACGTTCAGTTAATGCATGCAAAGCACTCATGTCCATGTAAGCAAAGTACCGTAAAGAAGCCGTGTCTTTAGCTTATTCTTTCAGTCATTGTAGCCCAAAAAAAAATCAATGTATGGGAAGGGTTGCATCCAGAAATGTTGCTACTACTCCTGTCCTCTGCCTCCCCTGCTACCTGTCCTTTCATACCCTGGAAGAACATGGAGGAATCAAGGAGAGGACAGGAGCAGGAGGAATGAAGAGAACCAGCAGAAATTAATGGTCTGATTCTCCCTAATTTCTTTCAGTGTCATTAAATCTGTTGTTGACTATTTATGAACAAAGCCGGTCACAGCTCATAATACTCCTGTATCCAGTCACAGCTGCTACAGCAGAGCCAGACAATTCACATTTGTATGTGTGTTTTGGTTTTTTAACTAAGTGCAAATTATACAATATGGAGAATATATAAACACAAACAAAACACAGAATTTAAAGTATAGTTGTTTTGCTCAATATTAGTCTCTGGGCGTGTATGTAATGACATCATTTTAAAATGTGCAAAAGTCTTCTTGGATAGCATACACTTGTGTATCCTCCATTTGAAGCTACTTCAGCAGGTGTTTGGAGTAGCTTCTCTCATTTCCTCTTGTATTTAGACAGCTATATGATGTCACAAAATTGGTTCCCAGGTCACAGAGGGAGGAGGACACCTCTGTGAAAGCACCATTAACACTGAAGGTGATCGAGATAGATAGATCTGTGCTTATTTTAACATAACAGCAAGAAACATTTTGCGCATTCCAACAGCATTGTGCGTAATCAGAGGACACTGGTGCTAGACTGGCCTGCCTTGTCTCCTGTGTGACGCATTATGAAGTGCAAAACACAGCAATGAAGGCCCTGTAAGGTCGCATAACTGAAGACTTTATAACTTATGACTGGCAATATTTATTAGGTGTTGTTAAAAGGAATGGTGATGTAAGACAGTGGTAAACATACTCCTGCCCCAACTGTTTTGGAACCTGTTGCAGGCATTAAAAAGTGAGCATATATTCACAAAAAAACTATGAAGTTCATTAGATAAAATATAAATTATTGTGTTTTTGTACTGTCTATCACTCCGTCCTTAATCAGTTTCACTAATTACCAGTATCTTGTTGTATATCAAATTTATATTATATGTACTATAATGTAGTACTTATTACTCCTTCTGACTTTCAGAGCCCATCAGTTTTGTTGTTTTCCCTCTCCAATGTAAAGCGTCCTTGGGTTTGTTAAAGGCGGCTCATGAACAGAACTTACTTTTATTATTACTGTTGTTAATTTTTAACCTTGAACCTGGTGCATTTGTATGCCACATGGAAGCCTATGGGAAATGCTCTTTGTACATTTACAACATTTAGAGGTACTAAAGTGCTTTGTTGTATACTAAGACAATGTACTTCCTTTAGAAGGACACATTTCTGTTGTTTTAAAAACATGCAGAAGTGAAGAACATTTCTGTTTTTATACCCAGTCATATTTAGTAGGTGTGCTATAATTTGGGGGCAGTCGTGGGCTGGAGGTTAGGGAACTGGCCCTGTGACCAGAAGGTTGCCGGTTCGATCCCCAGCGCCGACAGTCCATGACTGAGGTGTCCTTGAGCAAGACGCCTAACCCCCAATTGCTCCCCGGGATAGGGCTGCCCACCGCTCCGGACAAGTGTGCTCACTGCCCCCTAGTGTGTGTTCATTCACTAGTGTGTATGTGGTGTTTCACTTCAGGGATGAGTTAAATGTGGAGGTGGAATTTCCCCAGTTGTGGGATTAAAAAGGTATCACTTAATACAATCAGCACAACACCATGGAAGCACAGCCCTACATGTGTTCCACAGGATTTACATTGATAACTAGATCTGAGAGGTGTTTGTGGTTCAAATAGACAATTCGACTTTCACGCAATTCTTTTGTACTCCGCTGCTCACGCACACATTCTGTCTCGCTCATGCTCCTCCCCCTCCTCCTGGCTGTGGCTAGTGCATATATTGTGTGTGATCTTAACTCGCAGGCCATGATGGAAGCGCACGTGGGTCACGTTTGTGGTTCGTTGGGGTGCATCATGACAGTACAGGTGATTCTTGAGAAAGAGGTGCAGTTTGCGTCTAAAGGTTTTTCCCAGCAGGCCATAGACTAGCGGGTTCAGGCAGCTGTTGGCACACGCGGCCAACGTGACTACATGACCTGTCAGCGGGTACTGTTGCCACAGTGTGCTGTTGCCACGACGGCGTGATGGTTCGGTGGTCCCGCACAGCAGGTGAACACTGATGAAGACATTTTCAGGCAGCCAGCACACGAAGAAGACACTGACAGCAGTCGCAATCATCTGAAGCGCCTTGGTGCGATGTGTCCGTCCGGACCGTAACAGCACACGACCGATCAGGGCGTAGCACACACCAATAACACAGAACGGCACAGCGAAGCCCAGCGTCACCTCTAGCCACTGGACCTCGGGTGCACTTGCAAAGCAAAAGCCCCGCCCCCAGCCATGACGGGCATGAGCTGTGGTGAACGGCAGCAGGGTGCTGGCTATAGCAGCCACCCAGATGGCAGCGCACGTGAGGCCTGAATGGTGGCTCACTGAGCCATGAGCAGCAGCCAGTGCATGAGATGTTAGGCCTGTTAGAGCCAAACAGCGATCCAGGCTCATCCAGGTGAGGAAGAAGACACTGCTGTACATGTTGACCTGCAGGAAGAGCGCCATGCAAGTACACAGCACTGCGTCGTCATAGTAATGTGCGCTCAGGTTGAACACCTCGATCAGTGAGTCCAGCACCAGCACCAGGTCGGCCAGCGCTAGGTTGGTGAAGTAAGGGTCCGGCCTGCTCCTCTGCTGGCAGGAGTCCTGGTTCACCAGCAGGATCAGGATGTTACCCACGAGGCCAAGAGGGAAGAGGAAGACAGTGTAAAAGCAGGAGAGGAGGAGGTTAAAAGTGTAGAAGTCAGTGTCTGTATGGTTATTGCTGACCACAGACCAGGAGTGTTTAGAGTTGTTGTGGGTGAAAGCAAAGCTTGAGAGTTCGTCCATCTTATTCCTCTTTTAGATTTTCAGTTCAAGAGAAATTTGGCGAAGAAAAGGACGCTGTTTCTCCACTGGTGCTGAAAAAGAAATGCAAATGTACATAGAAGGGCATGTGTCATCACTTCATATCTCCAAATAGTTTAACTCTACAAGAGAAGGGAAAAATATATTTTTCTTTTAATGTACATTAATGGAAAAATGATTCATTCCTTTTGGAGCATTTCTGTTGGACCGTTCTTCCTGAGATTTTAACACAAAGTAAATGGCAGCTGGTAATTTCAAATTATGTAAATGGTCTGACAGCAAGGATATTTGACCTCTTATTCATGCAAAATGTTGCACATCCCTGGTCATTTTACATGTGTTAATGAAGTCAACATATATTAACACGTGTAAATACGAGAGAACACACACATATAAATAAACAATTATTGTTTATTTGATGAATAATATACTGTAAGAAAAATGTAATGTGGCCTAAGCAAGAGTGTGATTTATTTTTATTTCTCCCTCCAATATGTTAAACTCTTGCACTATAAATTGCAGAAAAATGTCAAATTTGAATTTGCCTTGTAAAGCATGTTAACTTATTCAAATTCTAATCAGCAAAACATTTAATTGAACCAGGTATTCAGACTTTCACATACAACTGTACACATCCATTTTAATCCATGTGTCAGTCCACTCTGACTGAGCTAGATGCATATCTTACCTTTGTCAAAATCCAAGCCATTCTGACCTTTTTTTTTACATGTCAAGTCTACTTTTTTCCCTGGATAGAAATCCAGTCAGAAGTCCAATCACACATTTCTGCCTTAGCATTTAAAATATATTTAAAAGGATAACTCGTAGTTTTTCACATTTTATTTTTGAAATAATAAAATCTCAGAGCATTAACTATAACACTTCTCTGATGCCAATGATGGTTAAAAAAATAGAACTTGTGATTTTTTTTTTTTCTCCACAGGAAACAGATGTCAAGTTTTAAACCTGCTGTAAAACTTTAATTACAAAAGAAAGAGGGAGTTAAGGAGGTGGTATTTCTTTCTGAAATATTTATGGTCTCATAAGCATTTCAAGTGCTGCATCTTTAATTTAACCTATTGAGTGATACTCAAATAAACATTGCTATATTTACATGTTTGAGATGATCTATCAAGTTTCCACAGTTTACCAACTGCTTATAGGAAATTTTAAACACGGTGTTTTTGATCATTCTACAAACCTCTCAGTCTTGCATTGGCACTTAAATTGTCGCAACGTTTTTGGAATGTCTTGCAGGTGTCAAATTTGGAATTATTAGTAAATAAAAAAAAAACAGTAAAGCTGATCAGGTAAAATATTAAATATCTCTTAGTGCTGTTTTCAACGATCAATCTTTAAAGAACAGTTTGTAAATCTCTAATTTCTGTTTTTATTTGCATTTTACATACTTTTGGGGGGTTGGATTTGTACTTTGGAGTAATACTTTTTAAGTTAGACGTGCAAGCAGAGTAACTTCAGCATAGATATTAGAGCTGGCCGGTATATGACAACATTCATCATTGGTGCAATAAACTACATTAGAGAATGACATAATATGCTTTTCTGTGCATATTGTGGATATATTGTGGATTGTCAGCACACAAACAACACTTAACAACTGCACGTTTGATTACAAAGCATAATAAGTTCTGTATAATTAGATTTGTGTAAAATGTTGAATGCCAGTGATTGGATTCCTAGTTTTTTAAAATGTGGCGCTACGTTTTCTGCTCTAACTTATCAGATGTCAGAAAAAATAAACATTGTGACACACTGCATTGTAAAAAAACTTCCTGAAGTATCATGATATTACATTTTGCCATATCACCCAAATCTAATGGATACATATCAGAGCAAAACAGTTTAAAAATGTAAGTAATCATTTCTGTCTGAAACATAATGAAAGGAACTTTCTCATACTCTTACCTCTCCATGAGCAGTTCCTGACCGGCATGGTGTCTGAACACAGAATCGCTTTTCTTTCATCTGATCTTATACCCACACCTCTCTCTCTCCCTCTCTCTCTCTCGCTCTCTCTTGATCTCGCTCTCTTGCTGTATCTCCTGTATCGCTCTCTCGCTGTATCCCTATCTATTTTAACTTTCAGATTAATGGATGCTGAGTGTCTTTTGTAAATATGTAAATACTGGAGGACCGGTCAAACACACACAATCGCTTGCTCTGTTTACACCAAACAAAATGTTGGACGACTTTGAGAGGTCCATTACCTTTTCAGACAGACAAACAGACCAACCAATACACTGAGCTTAAGAACAGCATGTTTGTGTGCATACATGTGTTTAAGATAACATGCTGGGTTAACAGACGGTCGGATGAACAGGTTCCTGGAAGCTTTTGTTCCAGAAACATAGTTACTCTTAACTTTCTTATTAAGACTCTACTGTCCTTCAGGAGATCTGTTACTCCCGCATTTCTCATGCCAAGGCTTTTTTCCTTCCTATTTTCCTTCCACTAATCTGCTTTTTGTCTGCCACAGTTTACAGTATTCCTCCATGTTGCCTTTGTACATGCTCTTTGATCCATTTGCAAGTGGTTTGAAGGTCCTAAAGGTAAAGGTGTCGCTGAGAGTTGTCTGATATGGCAAAAATATCACACTACTTCGTTTTCATATGTTATATGTCAAAATATTAATTTTTGATATATAATATAAACAATAAATATTGCCATATTGTCCACCATCAGTGTCACTTCAACTGAAATTTGTATTAGTTTTGGTTTGTTCTGAACAGTTTTGCCCCTATCCAGTGTAGAGCAAACAGAACAAAAAACTGTTAGAACAAGGCCGGACTTCAAATCAAATCAAATCAAATATATTTGTATAGCGCTTTTTACAACGGATGTTGTCACAAAGCAGCTTTACAGGATTTCAGAAAAGACAAAGTTTCCACAGGACTGAAAGAATGTACAGAATGTACAGAAACCCCCCCGGTGGGCAAGCCAGGGGCAACAGTGGCAAGGAAAAACTCCCTCAGAACTGAGGAAGAAACCTTGGGAGGAACCAGGCTCACCAGGGGGGACCCATCCTCCTCTGGTCAAACTACCTACAAGTGATTATACTACTAATATTAACAGCAGTAATATTGATATTAGGAATATCTAGGAGTCTATGAGAACATCAGGGTAGGGTGGGCAGCTCATCCAAGGTGACTTACTTACTTAATGTAATAAGATTGATTCCAAGCAATATTGGATTGTTTTTATTGACTGCTTCTGATATGAAACGCAGCTGGCACTTTCAAGTAATATATATTTTAAAAAAAAAGGAAAAAAAAAAGAAAAACCAAAAAAAATGGGGATGAAGGGTTTATGACCATATGTTCTGTGAGTGGGGCAGCAGGGTTTAGAGACGTCTCCATTTACATCAGTGACCATTCCATCTCCACAGTGCCTGGAATTGTTTTGCATTTATGTACAATAAACACGCTCTCTCTCTCACTCACTCACTCTCTCTCTCACTCACTCGCTCTCTCTCTCACTCTCGCTCTCACACGCACACATACTTTCTTTCTCTTGTACTCTATCTCACTCTTTTTCTCTCTCTCTCTCTCTTGCGCGCTCTCTCTCATATGCTCTCTCGCTCGCTCCCTCTGTCTCTCTCACTCTCTCACACTCACACATACTGTCTCTCTCTCATACTCTATCTCACTCTTTCTCTCACTCTCTCATTCTCACTCATATAGAATCACAATGCTCACATCTTCAGAGTGACATTTCTACTGTTGACTTTTATGCATAATGAAGGTTTTTTTTGAAGGTGAATTTACTTGTTCGTTCAAACCCGCTTCATTATAACATCTCATTTAAATTCTTATTTTCTTGCAATCTTTTATCAGAGTGTAGTAAATTTGAGGTCTTTTGATGTTTAAGTACATCAGCACTGGTTAGGGCAAAATAATATTAATCAATATCATCATGTTTCATTCTCCTCCCATCATTCTCACTTATCACTGAGTTTAAATGCTCAGCTCAGAGACCCTCCCTGGTAACATGGAAATATGTCATATTATGGAAGGAAGCTGTGTTTCCCATTTCTGTTTATTTTAAAGTGTCAAAATCTACAGTCATGTGCAAAATCTTGAACACCACTGGTCAAATTGTGTGTTATACATATATAAACGCACGTGTGTGTGTGTGTGTGTGTGTAAGATGTAATATATATGTGTATATATATGTGTGTGTGTGTGTGTGTGTGTGTGTGTGTGTGTGTGTATGTATGTGTGTGTATACACACATTCTAAATGTGTATGTTTGTGTGTTTATGTTCTGTATATGTATATTAGTCAGGAATCTTTTTTTTCTCTGTTTCTTGCAGAGTTCAGATGAGTTCACCTCTCCTGCAGAAGCTGATCAGCCTGCAGAAGCACAGATGAATGAAGTGGAGGAAGAAGGGATGGAGGGAGGGGATGACCTGACGCCCGAGGAGAGACGAGTACTGGAGAGGAAGTTGAAGAAGATTCGGCGAAAGGAGGAGAAAAAGAATCAGAAAGAGAAGAGTGAAAAAGAGGAGCTCAAGACCAATGTGGCCCAGAAACAGGCTCTGGAGTACCTCACATGGTGAATCATAACAGCACACATACACTCATACATTCAGCCACTAGCTAATCATAGTCCGAGCATCTGAACCCGGATTATCACAGTCCGAGTATCTGAACCCGGATTAATCACAGGCCGAGTATCTGAACCCGGATTAATCACAGGCCGAGTATCTGAACCCGGATTAATCACAGGCCGAGTATCTGAACCCGGATTAATCACAGGCCGAGCATCTGAACCCGGATTAATCACAGGCCGAGCATCTGAACCCGGATTAATCACAGGCCGAGCATCTGAACCCGGATTAATCACAGGCCGAGTATTTGAACCCGGATTAATCACAGGCCGAGTATCTGAACCCGGATTAATCACAGTCCGAGTATCTGAACCCGGATTAATCACAGTCCGAGTATCTGAACCCGGATTAATCACAGGCCGAGCATCTGAACCCGGATTAATCACAGGCCGAGCATCTGAACCCGGATTAATCACAGTCCGAGTATCTGAACCCGGATTAATCACAGTCCGAGTATCTGAACCTGGTTTAGTTACTGTGCTTTTTTCCTTTTCACATTTGATGTAATTGTGTGTGTATCTGTCCACAGCTGGTCAGAGAAGCGGGAGGAATGGAAATTTCAGAAGACGAGGCAGGTGTGGTTACTGCAGCATATGTTTGACAGTGAGAAGGTATGGAAGTGCAATCTGTTAAAACCAGATGAATAAACTCCTTCGGCATATATATATATAATATATACATATATATAACATATATATATTTGTTGTTTTTTAAGGTATGTTTCCAATTTTTTTCTTTCTCTCTTCTCTCTCCTTTCAGGTGTCTGATGCTCATTTTGCAGTGTTGTTATCATATCTGGAGGGTCTCAAGGGAGTTGCTCGAGAGACCACTGTGCAGAAAGCAGAGGCTCTGGTCCGTTGGGGTGGGCAGGAGGACACCGAGGGTGGAGCTGCAGAGGCAGAGAGGAGAGCACACAGAGCCAAAGAGGTCATTCAGATTCTCTCATGATCACCAGATCAAACTCTTTGTGTCTGTCTGTTCCATCACACGTAGTGCTGTGGACTCGCTACCTGTACGATTTACACTCGAAACATCTCACTCTGTTCAGAATAACTTCATGAGACAAGGAGAGTGCGATAGAGCAGGAAACACAGATCAGAGCCCCAGTGATGTGGATGAGAATCATAGACAAGTAATATGTCTGAACCTGTAAATATGTATGACATTAAAATGTTTGTATAAAAAAGGTATGATTTTGTGTTCCTGTTGCTCAGTGTCAGATTCCTGTTGCTGTTCTCTCAAATTACTTTAAGCACTTACAGAAAACAAAGCACATCTCATTCTCTTCCTATTACATATTTTGTCCCCATTTGATTAGACAGGCCTGTGATAGTCGTGGCAACAGCCGAGTAGCCTACCACGCTATCAGACTGGCGCTGCTTCCACATTAAATCTTATCAATGGAAATACAAAGAAAGCACAACAGGACAGTGGGACCTCCAAGACCAGAGTGGGGAAATACTGTTTTAGAGCAAATGTTCTCAGTCCATGTACTGGCGTACAATTGCTTTATATTTTCATCACACTAAATCAGTACTTAGTGCACATTCTTAAAGATGGTTCTTTAAGAGTCTTTTACTAGAGACAATGGTTCTATAGAGAACCATGAACACTCAAAGAATTGCTTGTATGCCTAAAGAGTTCTTTGCATGGTGAAGTGGTTCTTCAGATTGATGGAGAATGTTGTATATGGTACTATATAGAACCTTGTTTCTATATAGCGTTTTATAAAGGGTTCTGCTATCATTACAACCTTGACATCACAAATCTGTATGCGTCATATTTGATGATGGCAGAATTGTTTGCACTTGTTTTTAACTTAGCTAATTTGCACATGTACAGCGATTCAGTTCAGCTTGCAGGCATAACACAACTCAGTGGTAAGTTAAATAATATGAAATGCATTTTATTTCTCATATGAATTTTTTTTCTGATGACGGCTATAAACAAAGCTGTTCCCTCCGGTTAGTACTTGGCTGAATTTTAAGGAATTCTGAGTAAGAGGTCGCTGCAGAGTCTGCATTTAGTGCCCTTTTAAACAGATGATGAGAAATGATACGTTGCAAGACGTTTTGGGAATGACAGCAGAACTACAACTGCACCATTTGGGTCAAGGAATATAATGTGCTTGGCAGTGCTGGTCAGCACCTGTGCTGAGAGCTACTGGACTAGAGCACAATGTGAATATTTCTTCCACATGAAATGTCTGGCCAGTTTGTTGGACTCATCTTGAAGAATCTTCACCTACAGCTTTTGTTAGATTTTCATTATAAACACACGTCAGTCACGGGTGTTTCACTGACTGTTTTGTTTTTTATTTGGTGCTGTCCACAGTTGGATTTTTCCAGAATCGTACAAGCATTTTTATCATGGTTCGATTTGAATGAAAATGGCTTCAAAAGCTCTAATTGTCAGCTCATTCTTTCATACCGTCATACCTTCCAGTTCACTGTTTTAATACCTTGTCACTGAACCCACAGCAACCTACACAAAATATGGGGTTAGAACACTACCATGGAGTTACATGCATGCTATATTGATGGTTAACTAGAATTAGGTGACCTTTTTGGCTCCTGTCTTGCAGCGGATGAGTTTACCTGTGAGTTTTTCACTGAGGCACAATTACGTCCAAACCTGGTACATTGTATAATGTACAGTAATCATTTACACTTATCTATTAAATGTTGAATGATATTCTTTAAATGGTTATAGTTATTATTGATGCAATAATGATGATAATAAACAGGTTTACATGATAGTATGTAATTAATGTAATCACAATAACTAAATGTAGTTAAACGATATTGGCATTTTAAGCCATTTATCTGTTGACAGTCTAATAAAATGAGGGGAAATCATGAAGACAGAGGTCTTAATGCTGTATTTGCTGTATTTTGATTAATAACGTAATTTATGAGAAGAAGCAAAGACTAGAAATTATCAGACAAATTACACGTTCTGTAAAATTGAGATGTCCAATTGATGCAAGATTTACTACTAGGCCCTATTTTATTTTTTAAACAACCAAAAACCTGCCTGATGTTCTAGTTTCTTTCCTCAGACTGTGTGTAGGTTTACGCATCATCACCCTACACCTGCTAAACTCATACACAAATATGGACATAGTAAATGGACATTTCCCCCGTTTCCTCTGTGTGATTCTTGCTCATCTTGGCTACTAGGGGTGTGTGTGTGTTGGGTGCGTGTGTTGGGTGCATGTTGGGTGCGCTCCAAATAGAGCAGTGGCGTTTTGTAAACTGGTACATTAGCTAGTCCACTAGTACTCAAAATCTAGCCGTGTGCGTGTACAGTTAAAATCTCTGCAGAACATGAAGCTCAGTCAAGTGAGCGTCGTTGACTGTCATTTTTGAGTGCTCGATGTTGGACTACCAATGTTTTGTATTTGAATTGTGCGCACTTTCTAATCGCCCTACTTAGTACACAAGTACGCGGATTGGAGCGCTCCCGAAATGAGGACGTCACGTTCACATTGAGTTTGTAGCCAACGTGTGAAGTCGAGCTTAATATGATTCTGGTATTTGCTGGTGTTTTTTATTAAGTCGTTCAGCTGATGTTCTTTTAACGTTCCCGCCATGAGGAAGTTTATTCTGCCCGTGTCTGTATTCGGGACGGTTATTGGCGGCGCCGTGTTGCTGAAGTGAGTTACGTTAGCCCTGCTAAGTTAGCTTAGCATAACGACTCCTGTTAACTTTGCTTTCTGAGAGATTTGGTCGCTACAAGGCACACATATAGATTTTACTCCTTTAAGGCATTTGTAAGAGTATTTCACCCCACGTTCCTTCCCTGTGTATCACTGACACGGCTGTAAGTAAAATAAAATCTGCCCACTGTGGTGGTTTTGGTCCCATCTGACATCCACTGATTCAAACATGTCAGATTAGTCATTTCCTGTAACAGAGAGGAATAAATATTATCATTAATAAATAATATTAATACAATACGTGTAAAAAATCAACATGATCATTATTTAAATAATATTTTAATTACGAATATAATATTAATACAATCTTTATTATAATGTATTCCTTTCAGTATGAATACATTATAATGTACCTCACCCATTACACAATACTGCACAGGTTTGTAATTCAATCAGATCAACATGATTGATTTATCCTTCAAGCAAATATGTTTCTGTGTTTTCTGTTTTTAAATGTGCTTCACTAGTTATTCTTGTTTTTTACTTTTTAAACTGCCTTTGCTTATTCATGACTGATTGGCCGATTTGTCTGCATTTTGCCTGTCTGCATATCTACTTACCAACATCTTACTTTTTTGATTTTTTTAGACTGAATAAAAATGCAGTTCTGTTAATTATTTGAGAGTTTGTTCAATATTGCATACTAGATCATATCTCTAAACCGATTCATGGGTACAAAAACTGTAACTGAATGAGGAGCCATACAGGAACTAAAAGAGTCAGCTCTTATTTGTGAGCTGAGCCAGTTGATCTGAATCACTGACAGAAAACAAACTAATGTCATTTTGTTTTTCCATATCCTTTCTTTGCTCCTCTCAAGGGACTACATCACTGGAGGCCCATGCCCGAGTAAAGCAAAGATCCCTGGGAAGACGGTGGTCATAACTGGGGCCAATACAGGAATTGGAAAGGAGACGGCTCAGGAACTTGCTAAGCGAGGTATGATTCTAGACATTAAAGAATTCCCCTAATAAAAAAAATAGCATAATTAAATCACTTAGATGTAAAACAGCCATTCAGAGTAATTTGATGTGAAATGCGTTACATTAGAAAAATTTACAAAGTCAGAATTGTTCTCGGTGGTGGTGGAACCAGACGTCTGAAGTGTCCACAGAGAATATATATATAATCTGATACCTGAAACATAATTTTACTGTAGTTTTCAGAACATTTAGCCTTTTATTATATCCATAATGGACATATACACAGAACAATGTAAGGCAAAATAGCACCTGAAGTAATTTCTTTTAGCATTTCCCACTATTTTACTATTATCAACATTGTATATAAAACTCAGAAGACACATGTAGGTTCACTAATTGTTTGAGGCTGCCAATAAAATGTTTGTGATTTGACTTTGTGATCCCTGCTTCCGGTCACTACCACTGTAAAAAAAAAAAATCATAGGGGATAACTTTCTCTATAATGCACATGAGACCACTCTGAAAGACTTTGATTACATCTTAACAATTGATTTGTATAATTTTGAAAAATTGGTGAAATTCTCTTGAAGTTCCAAGTCAGGATCCATTTTCACAAGCCAGACTGTCATAAGAGAGTCTGGTTAAAGATAAAGTACTTTAGTCTGATGATTTTTGTCACTGAGTGTGACCAAGAACCGGCTACAGAAAAGGCCAAGTAACCAACATGCAAAAAGGCCAACCAGAGTCCACGGTTTTAGGGCTGTAGGACGTTTTTTCAAAATGACGCTTCAACTACAACAAACCTGGTAGAAACAAATGTGTCAGAAAACTCACAAGAATTTCTTGCTTAAAACCAACAAAATGATTCAAATAAAACTGTATAACCTGAATGAAATGAATGTCACAAGCTTCTATATTACAGTGACAATCCCGCTCTAAGAGCCTCATGGTTCACAGAGCTGGACAGATAAAACCCACTGTATTAAATTGCATTCACACAGCTGTGCAGACAGTGAGTCAGAGTCCAACTGACAAAATCTCGATAGTTGACACCCGTTTAACATGCAAAAGATACATCTACATGTGCTTCTGAAGCCGAACTTAGGGTCCATTTCTGCTCCAGTGACTTACAAATCCACAGCACCTAACAAGGCCTCACAAGTTTCAGAACCGTTTGTCAGCTCAGATCAGATCATCCTGAGACATAATTCTTGTAGTTGCAGTCTATCTTCTTTGTTGTTTGTTTTATGACATATGGTGCTTACATGGCTTGTGACTTCTGTCTGATTCCTGGGCAGGTGGCAGGATTATTATGGCCTGTCGCGACATGGAAAAGTGTGAGGCCGCTGCACGTGAGATCAGAGGGTCCACGCTGAACCCTCACGTTTACGCACGACATCTCAATCTGGCTTCAATGAAGTCTATACGTAGCTTTGCTAAGAAGATCAACGAGGGTAGGACACATACCTGCACATGATCACTCATGGCAGCATGTTGGTCTGATGTCTATTTAATGTATAATGGCATTATGAGTCTTGCAAGGTTTTAGTTAATGATTAATGTTCCAAGTTGTGTTGTATAGTCATTACAGTCATAGACCTCTAAAGTCATGCATCATTTTGAGGCCAGCTGCATTTAAGGCATTTAACTCTGGGTATGAGCATTTTTCTTGAAAATGAATGACGTTTTTGAAAATCAGAAAAAAGCTTGCTGGTTTGTATGGGGTGTTCTATGTGCAGCAGTGTTTGTTTGCTTGTAGCAATATTCATTTCTACTCTTTAATAATCTCACAGAGGATTCAGTGGCATTCGAACAAAAAAATGTAGGTAGGATAAAAGATATTGATATTAGAACATTTTTACTTGCCACAGACTTTAATAGCAGAAATTTTTGAAAATGGTATTCATTTTTCCTATAACGAGTTCCTTATATGGGTATGGTGCTGACTACACAATGACTTCAGACGTTTATAGACCATGTGTTATGATATAATGTATTGGGATAGATTTTGTGGCTTGGCGGGATGGATGTACTCCTAAATAACATCTGGCTTCTTAGTATGTCTCAGACCAAAGCTCCTATGGTGCTTTGAGCGATCAGTTTTAAAGGGCTGATATCTTAGATTTTTAATGCATTTTGTTAGGTTCACTTTATACTGTATTTGGGAAGGTTTATGTACCAAAAAGAGTCATATGAATTTTTCACACATTTTTTCTGAAACTTCTCTTTGTTCATTAAAATTAGTTTTTGTTACTGTGCCTTTAAGACTGTTATATGCAAATGACCTCTTTTCTGATTGGCTGTCCAGTATTGCGCTTTATTTTAAAAGCAATCCAGGCTGAAACACTCCTTGTAACAAAAGGGAGAGTGGGTGGACCTAAACTGCTATAAGCTGAATAAACGAGTATATGTAAAAATGTTGGTGTCATGACATGACAGAAAGGGGCAGTCTGCAGCAAAGCACGATTCAGTTTTACATACATGGACCCTTTAAAGGTGTCTTGTGTACATTTACACCTGCATTTTTAACGTGGATTACCTCTATATGCATGAATTCATTAATTCATTCATTCATTCATTCATTCATTTTCCAAGCCGCTTCTCCCTCGGGGGGGTGCTGGATTGCATGAATTGTTATACTGAAAATGTGAAATGACGAAGATCTTTGTCTCTTAGAGGAGAAAAGGGTGGATGTCCTGATCAATAATGCGGCTGTGATGAGGTGTCCTCCAGGAAAGACTGAAGATGGCTTTGACATGCAGCTCGGAGTCAACTACCTGGGTAAGGACATAGCAGAGATGGACATAATACAAGAACAGGCACCCAGACAGAAACAAACAGTGGAACCTGAGTTGTTTGCTTATAAAGGAGTCTCCTGCATTATGGTCATGTTTTATTCAGGTTTCTCTGTCACACAGGAGTTTTATTCATGCTACATCAGGGATCATTCGTCTGATTTGAGACAGGACAGGTAATGAAAGCTTATACAGATGTTTACTTACTATGTGTAAAATAAACAACATAGCTACTTACATTAAAACAGAATCTGTGTAAGACGGATAGATGGAAAGGCTAATATTTTGGTTGAGATTTTAGTTAATATTGCATCATCGACAGGAGCCTATATAATGTTTGTAAAATACTTTTGTTGTTGATAAGCAGCAATTACCTTTTTACTTGCTTGCAGCAAGTCACGTGGCTTATTAGATCTGAAGATTAGGAATCCATTTGAAGAGTAAGGAAGAGAAAGCATAATTCTGTATATTTTGGGACATTGTAAGAGTCCCAGGCTTTTTGTTTAACGTAACGTTTCCACCTCTGTGCTTTACGTAGCCTTGCTGTTGTCCTGTTGGAATTCTTCCACTATCAGTTTGATGTTGTGCTAAAAGTGTTTTCTCAGAAACAGTCGTGTTCTTAAACATTTAAGAAGTGACCCAAATATCTTCATTAGATTTTATCAGTAGTTTGGTAAACATGCTCAGATAGTTTTTTGTGGCCACTGTGTTGTCTTGTTAAATGTTTATTCTTTTTTCCACTTTATTTGTGAGGCAGATGGTCTTTTGAGGTTAGCCTTAAACATAGGAGCGATTGCAGTGAATTTTCTCATGCCGCTGTGCCTGCTTGACTTGTGAATGACTGTCATATTTTTTTCAAAATTCTAGTGGGATATGATGGTCAGAAGTATGAGTATATGGAATGCACGTGTGAGACAAATGATCCAAGAAGCTAAAGGCCTCTTTTTCAAATTTTCCGTTCATGTGAAGCAGTTAGATTCAATCTAAAATGGTTTTATGTAAAATAAATAAATTGTGTACATATATACACACACACATACACACACACACACACGCATGTATGTGTACTAATTGAGTGTTCTTTGCCTGTCCTGTAATAGGCCATTTTCTTTTGACCAATCTGCTGCTGGATAAACTGAAGGATTCCTCCCCCAGTAGAGTGATCAACCTGTCGTCTTTGGCGCACATTATTGGGGAGATTGACTTTACAGACCTGAACTGGGACAGGAAGAAGTTTGACACTAAGAAAGCATACTGTCAAAGCAAGCTTGCCATCGTCCTTTTTACACGAGAGCTTGCCCGCAGACTTGAGGGTATGTAAGATCATTTGTGTGTGTGTGTGTTTGTGAATTCTGGCTATAATAGTGTGTAATAGTATTAACCTGGTCTATTCAAAGAATGTATTGTGTGTGTGTGTGTGTTTTTTTTTTAGGTACGGGAGTGACAGTAAATGCTCTGCACCCTGGGGTTGTTGCCACGGAATTAGGTCGACACACTGGAATACACCAGTCCCAGTTCTCCAGCTCTGTACTCAGTGAGTCGAACAAACTAACAGTCAGTCCATTAAAGGGAGCAGTTTTATGTAATTTCTTCATAAGTATGTGGTTAAGATGAAAACATTCAGAGTGGTTTGGTGTGAAATGTTCTGTTCTAGAGAAACTAAATGAGTCTGAATTAAAGAGTTTAATGCCTCTTAAGTTACCTTACAAAACGTTATTACGTGAAATTGTTATGAACAGGTTGTCTGGTGCTTGAGACAGTGTTTCACAGTAATTTTGGTCAAAATGTAAAAAATTACATTCACCTTTCACATTTAGGGCGATGTACAGCAAATAGAACCCAAATAAGTTTCTTTCAGGTTTGCCACTATTCTGGCATTATTAACATTACATATGAAAGAAGACACACTGGTGGTTTTGGATAGTAAGTAAAATGGCTACATTTGCATTGTATACGTCATAACTCCTGTTTCCTATCACCACCACTGTAAAGAAAGTCAGAGTGAATCAATTTCTCTAGAATTCACATCAAACCATTTTGTATGACTTTGTTTAATTGTCTCAACAATTAAATTATCCAGACATTAAGAAATATTAGCTGAATTTCTATTTAATTAATCAGAAATAATTGTTATCTGCAGATGAAGGAGTCTAAGGAGTGGTTTCATCTCATTCATCTCATTCAGTGCCCATTCATCTAAATAACGCATAGGCTAACTGCACAATTTTTTTGGCTGGGAGTCCAAGAGAACACAATTAGCCTAACTCTCTGGGTAGATAAGATGGCCCCCAGTCTCCCGCCATCACTCAGGGCAATGCTAGCCAGTGCAGGTGTTTGTTAGCTGATTTGTTTTGTTTGTGTTTGTTGCTGCTTTCCTCCAACTATGTTTGGCTGGCCAATGATGTTGCATGAGCAGCAATTTGAAAAGATGCGGTGGTGCTTCACAGGTCTCGGAGTAAGCCTACGCTAGCCTTTGCCCTCCTAGCACTGGTGGTATCATGTGACTAGGGGAGTCCTAAGTTGTGGGTGGAACTGGATATGAATAAATTTGGGGAGGAAATTGGGGGGGGGGGAAATGAATTAATTAATAAACTGCAAAATCTCACTGTCTTAGTTACGGCTACCTAGCAGGCTCCTGGGAGCCACAACTGTCCAAGCGTTGGCCCTTTTCTTTAGGAAATCATGAGTTGGGTCTCGGTGATGCCATAGTCATCCATGGCTGGGATTTAAAGATAGCATAATTGACCTCACTCTCTCTGGGTGGGTAGGATGGTCCTCCCTCGACCCCACCACTCAGCAGGATGCTAGTTACGTCTGTTAGCTGATGTAAAATAAGATGTAAAATAATTGGTAGTTACTGTTCTCCTCTAAGCCTTTTGAACTGTTTAACTATGTTGCGTCAGCAGCCATTTTGAAAAGTTGCTTTGACGCCTTGTGTATTGTGTATTGGACAAAACTTGTGCTGGCCTTCCCAGCTTGGTCATGTGATGGGTGGAGTTGGTGACTAAATTGGGAAAAATATTGGGTAGAAAAAAAACCCCACTTACTCTTTCACTCACTAGCCATTTTATGCCCTCCACCTGCCTTTTAAGTCTAGTTTATATGTGTACATTTGGACTGTAGCCCATCTAGTATCATGCACTTTCTGTCAGCATACCATCTCTTCTACCCCATTCATTATTGGTCATTTTCTGACCACAGGGCTGCTGTTGACCAGATATTATTTGGGTGATTCTAGTGGATCAAGCTGATATGGTAGTGATATATGGTTGATTATACCTTTTATAACCACCAGTGTCATTGTTGATTGGTCCACCACCCAAAAATATCCACCCAAGAGCAGCTCTGTGGTCAGAACTGAACATTGATCAAGAAGTAGAGAATGGCACAAACTGTGTATCAGCAGATAAGCTACAGTCTTTAACTGTACACCAGCAATAATGCGATGCTATAGAGGCAGGAGTTTCTAACTGAGTGGCTGGTGCGTGTAAACACATTTTATCTGATGATGTTTGAGAAGCAACTTCTGAAAGAGCCAAAATCAATGCTTGTGTGGTTGTTACTGTCCTCCTCAGGTCCGTTTTTCTATCTGTTGATAAAGTCACCTAAGCTTGGTGCACAGCCCAGTATCTACCTTGCCATTGCTGAGGAGCTGGAAGGGGTGACTGGCCGATACTTTGATGTGTTGACAGAGAAGGAGCCCGCCCCCAGGGCTCTGGACCAGGAAGTAGCTGTCAAACTTTGGGATATCAGTGCATCACTGGTTGGCCTGGAAACCACACTTTCTGTGCCAGTGTCTTCAGCTTATGTAACTAAGGAAACTCACCCTCAGCCTGTGGCAGCTGACAGTACACAGACTCAGACTCACCCTGTGGAGACGATGACAACAGCATAAGAGTATTGTGATTGTCACTGAGGAACTCATGCTCTTAAAGAGGTGAACTGAAACATCTCACAACACTGGATGTTGCTGTTATGACTGTAGTTTTAGATTATGTTACTTGGGTTGTAGATAGATGTACTGTATTAATCCCCAGTGGGAAATTTGGGATTAACCTAATGGTTAATGTGCCTTCCATCAGCTGCCTTCATACTCCTGGACTGAATATAGTTTTATATAATGATATGCTAATCAATGGCAAATAAAAGGCCATACAGTCGTATGCAAAAGTTTGAATACCCCTGGATGTGATCAAAGTGCATGTTTTGTTGATTTTTATGTTAATGTGTTGAGTTTAACATAGTGTTATTTATATACATGCATAATGCGCCATAACTTTTGCACAGACCACATTTTATTTTTTCCCCCAATGTGTTAAATTCAGAAAATAAATATTGTGGATAAAAATGTAAAGAAGTGTGTTCTCTGAGGATGTGTTTATTTGTTGACGAATGACAAAACATTTGACCAGAGGAGACCAAATTTTTGCATTCCACTGTATCTCATCAGTTGTCTTGTATGTGAGCAAAGCTGAGCTATAGGTTGGAAAATGCACCACACCACCTAAATGAATGGTTGCTACTGACGATTATCAAGACTCTGGATTCACTGAAGTAAATAATGTGCTTATTTATAACCGAATGGGATACTACTACTGCTATACAATGGGGTTACTGCAAAGTTCATCTCGCGGTGTTTCACGAAAATTCACGACACAAAATAGGATCAATAAACGTGTTGCCGGTTACAATGCGCTGAACTACATCTCCCATGATGCACTGCGGAAATTGACGTCACGCCTGGAGCCCTCCCAGGTAAAGTGTAAGTTTACTATTTTTTTGGTAATAGCTTCGTTTTTTAAAGCTCACTACCAGCCACTTCGGAGGTGCACATCGATTTAAGTGTTTTTAAGGTTTCGAAGATCAGTTAAAGCGCTGATGTGTTTGCTAACTCGGACTTTTTAAGTTGTGTTTTTACGTAACAGCGGGGACAAAGTCTCGTCCAGCTAGTGCCATGCAGTCCCTCTGTTTTTAGCGGATTACTGTACAGCTGTAATTAGGGGAAAACACAGGATATAAAGACTGTTAGGGATCATTTAACGCCTCTACTTAGTTTTATTTTCCTGCTGCAGAAGAATGGCAGAAATCCCAGAGGACGTTCAGAGCGACGACTGCTTGAGCAGCTACACTCACATCTACAGTCCAGACCTGCTCAAGTAAGAGACACTTACTCATTTCCTCAGTAAAGTCGTTTAATCTCAGTGTAAAGCCTGTTTAATGTTTCAGATGCGCCACAGTTTAACGTAGAAAAGCGTTTTTCCCGCTCCAGAATGTTTAAAGGAATCTTGGTGGTTGTTTTCTTTTTCTTTGAATTAAGTATTAAGGTACACTGCGATGGAAAGGGCCATTCCGTCCTAAAACTAGCATTTCATGTGTTCTCATGTGTAATATTCTCGTTTTCATCGGTCTGAGCCAATTTTGTATCCTTTTTGTGTCCCTTTCTTCCGAACCCAAGAAAAAAAACTGATATTATTTTTCAACTATCTGGCTTTTTTTATTAGCCAAACTGCCACAAAACAACAGTATTTACTATTTAATTTGCCAGGCGAGCCATTTAAAAAGTTTCAGTTTAAATCGATTTCCTGTTTAAATAACAATCAAATTAAGTGCTACATGGACAGTATTACTGCATAATTATGCTGTAACATTTTGATATGACAGATGTTATCATCATTCACATATAGAGTTCACTCACCTCCCATTATTTACATCAGACAATTGCAACATAGATCTGCCAAAATAAAAACAGATTGATTGATTTGCCAATTTTGTGTTTTGAGCAAAAATCTCATTCCTGTTCCAATTGTGCACCCCTAAGAAATATATTTCTTTTGGTCCAGTACTGCAGAGGGTCTTTAGATCTTGAAAAATCTTGACAAAATTGCTAAATGAGACTTTTTGAAGTAATTATGGATTACATCATTTCAGGAAAACAACACAAACATCAAAACAGAGCTCAAACATTTTAATGTCTGACAAAACAGTGTAACTGTAATGCATGTCTGCCTATGTGTGCGTGCTTTACAGGGATCAAGTGGCCTTTATAACAGGTGGAGGTTCTGGAATTGGCTTCCGTATTGCTGAGATTCTGATGCGGTTGGTTTGCTTCCTTCCTCTTGTTTTCTAAGCATGACATACTGCACCATTATCAACACCTTAAACTGAGTACTAAGTACTAAAATACTAGTAGAAAGTAAAGCATGTATAACAATAAAACAGCACAATGTCACTACTGCCACCATGTTTGTGCTTGTTAGAGTATTAACTAGTGATATACCAAGAAAATAAAGTATATACACTATATTGCCAGAAGTAATCGCTCATCTGCCTTCACACACCTGTGAGCTTGAGTGACATCCCAATCTTAATCCATAGGGTTTAACAGCTATAACAGCGTCAACTCTTCTGGGAAGGCTTTCCACAAGGTTTAGGAGTGTGTTTATGGGAATTTTTGACCATTCTTACAGAAGTGCATTTGTGAGGTCAGACACTGATTTTGGATGAGAAGGCCAGGCTCGAAATTTTGGCTTTATTTCATTCAGGTGTTCTATCAGGTTGAGGTCAGGTCTCTGTTCAGGCCAGTCAAGTTCTTCCATGTCACTCCAGAGAATGCAACTCCACTGCTCTAGAGTCCAGTGGTGGTGCTTTACACCGCTGCATTCAACGCTTTGCATTGCTCTTGGTAATGTAGGGCTTGGGTGCAGCTGCTCAGCCATGGAAACCCATTCAATTAAGCTCTCTACGCTGTTCTTGAGCTAATCTGAAAGCCACATGAAGTTTGGAGGTCTGTAGTGATTGACTCTGCAGAAAGTAGGCGACCTCTGCACAAATATTTGTAGAAGCAGTCTGCATGCCTAAGTGCTTGGTTTTATACACCTGTGGCCATGGAAGTGATTGGAACACCTGAATTCAATGATTTGGATGGGTGAGTGAATATTTTTGGTAATATAGTGTATGCAGTTGTATGCAAAATTTTTGTAATATTTTTGTTAAAACACCCTTGGTCAGATGACGTTTTTTTTTTTATATAAAGTAAAAATGAGTTAACACATCCTTTACATGGAGTAAAAGTAAATGTGGCATTTTCTGCAGATTTTAGTGTACAGGTTCTGTTCATTTCTTAAGTTGAACATGTGTGGGGGGTAACATAAAAAACTAAATGTGCCAAAACCTTTGCACAGCCCACTTTGTAAGCTTTGCTTTTCCCCAGTATGTAAAATTCAGACGTGCAGAAGTGTGTTCTCTGCAGAGGAAATTGAGGTGGGCCTCTCGTGCCCTTTCATTTGCAATGGTCTGATATCTGATGTCTGGCTTGTCTCCTCCAGGCATGGGTGTGACACAGTCATTGCCAGCAGGAATCTGGAGAAGCTCACTGAGGTATCTGCACTCTCACACACACACATGTGTAGTTGAACAGCCAAGACATGTTTACTTCTTTATTTTTTCACTGGAGTGATGAGGCTAATGTAGATAAGTAATGGAAACCTACAGGAAACAAGGAAAATGTGGGATATGGGTCACTTAAGTTTTCTTTTAGTTTTGATAAGAAGAAAAACTTTGAAAATTAACCGTTTCACTCAAACAGTCTTAAAGTTCATGAAAGGAAAACAGCTATTTCAGTACAAGAGTGTCTGAACTTCCTTCTGAAAAACTGAGAAAACTCCCTCACATCAGACTAATTTTAGAAAATTAGAATTTTAGGGTTGTTGGACCTTAGCTAACATCAGTTCGGTTCTTGGAGAGAGAGTGTGAAGAAGAGAAAGGATTTTCCTCTTTGTTTTCTGTACATTATGGTTTGTGCACACTTTCATGCTACACTAATATCATGTAAAGACAATTGCAGATGAATATTTGCAGATTTATAATCACTTTGTTTATGTTCAACCCTCTGCAAAGGCCGGGGCTTTATTCAGGTGTTAGGTGCAAATTTCCGGCAAACAGCTTATGTCCTGCCAAAAAAGTTGTTGAACTTTTTTTAGTTTAATTTCTTTGTGTGGCTTGTGTTTATATCTCAGAATGTTGTTACATGTGGTGTTTGTAGGCAGCAAAGAAGCTGACCACCGCGACGGGCAGACACTGCTTGCCCCTGCAAATGGACGTTCGTCAACCAGACATCATCTCAGCCGGTGTGGATGAGGTGCTGAAAGAGTTCGGACGCGTGGACATTCTCATCAACAGTATGTCTAGAGTCACTGTAGGGGTCAACCCTACGCAGAGGTCTCGGCCAGCAAGACGACTGGTGCAAACAGCGATTTAAAACAGAGTTGATGTTGGTAGAATATATAGTTAGAGCAAAAGTAGTTAAACCATTGAGGTATAATGATTTTTTTTTTATTCAAGTATATTAAGGATATTTTAAGTTTTCTGAGAGGCACTATATGAATGAAATTAGTTCTCGTCCTATTATTAAATAAATAAATAATATAATTTATAATTGTATAAATTAAATATACACTCATCATGCTTACTCATGTCCTACAGAGGTCCCACAGTAGTCTCTACAATTAAATTTTCTAGTTTAAAAACTAGACGGCTCATGTTACTGCTAAGAAGCCAGAAATCTTATTGCAGCTGTACAGCTGTGGTCACTCTCTTCATATTACATCATTACAATAGATACAATTGATTACTTAAGCAATTGGATGAGGAAGATAAAGGCTAAAGTACCTGGCTATCTAAGATTCAGTTTGGCTTGTTGTTTTGACTGAAAGGGTGAGAAAATGACTTTGGCATCCATTTTGTGCTGAATAAAGATGGAATCACTGTTTGCGATTTTGTTGGGTGACCGAGGTGAGAGGTACACTCATGCTAGCTTGTTTGTATTTATTTACCTGTATATCAACTGGTTGACACTACAGGGATTCACAGAGGTTGTGTGATGCATATGTGTAATATATTAGGGATGAGAAATCAAACTCACTGATTAAATTGGTTGAACCTGTATTGATGTAATGTATGTGGTGCAGTCTGTGTGGGAGATGACAAAAGAAATACTAATAGGCTGTTGATGGACTTTTTGCACTTATATTTCTCTCCCAATCAGTCTCCCTCTCTCATATACCTCCACATGCTCAGTCAATGCCAACTAATCTGTTCTTTGTGTTCTATCTGTTCTGGCCGGGCTTTGTTTAGATGCAGCAGGGAACTTCCTATGTCCTGCCACCTCTCTTTCCTTCAATGCTTTTAAGACTGTCCTGGAGATTGACACCATGGGAACCTTCAACACCAGCAAAATCCTCTATGAGAAGTGGTTTAAGGTGAGCACATGCAGGATTTAGGGCATTTTTTCACTGCACAAAATGACTGTTTCCCTTGGCTGTGTGTTGGCTGTGCTAGTCCAGTTTTATAGTTTTGGTACTTGCCCAATGTTGGTACCAGCAGTATTTAATGTGTGAATGTATCTCAGGATCATGGAGGCTCCATCGTGAACATTTCAGCAACTCTGGGCTACAGGGGTCAGGCGCTCCAGGTGCATGCTGGGTCAGCGAAAGCCGCTAACGGTGAGTGTGTCTTTGAAGTGTGTGTTGGATTTGATAAAGGCACAGTATACAGTGTATCACAAAAGTGAGTACACCCCTCACATTTCTGCAGATATTTAAGTATATCTTTTCATGGGACAACACTTACAAAATGACACGTTGACACAATGAAAAGTAGTCTGTGTGCAGCTTATATAACCATGTAAATTTATTTTTCCCTCAAAATAACTCAATATACAGCCATTACTGTCTAAACCACCGGCAACAAAAGTGAGTACACCCCTAAGAGACAGTTCCTGAAGTGTCAATATTTTGTGTGGCCACCATTATTTTCCAGAACTGCCTTAACTCTCCTGTGCATTGAGTTTACCAGAGCTTCACAGGTTGCCACTGGAATGCTTTTCCACTCCTCCATGACGACATCACGGAGCTGGTGGATATTCGAGACTTTGCACTCCTCCACCTTCTGCTTGAGGATGCCCCAAATATCCTATTGTTCTATTGGGTTTAGGTCTGGAGACATGCTTGGCCAGTCCATCACCTTTACCCTCAGCCTCTTCAATAAAGCAGTGGTCACCTTAGAGGTGTGTTTGGGGTCATTATCATGCTGAAACACTGCCTTGCGACTCAGTTTCCAGAGAGAGGGGATTATGCTCTGCTTCAGTATTTCACAGTACATATTGGAGTTCATGTGTCCCTCAATGAAATGTAACTCCCCAGCACCTGCTGCACTCATGCAGCCCCAGACCATGACATTCCCACCACCATGCTTGACTGTAAGCATGACACACTTATCTTTGTACACCTCACCTGATTGCCGCCACACATGCTTGAGACCATCTGAACCAAACAAATTAATCTTGGTCTCATCAGACCATAGAACATGGTTCCAGTAATCCATGTCCTTTGTCTTCAGCAAACTGTTTGCGGGCTTTCTTGTGTACAGACTTCAGAAGAGGCTTCCTTCTGGGGTGACCGCCATGCAGACCAATTTGATGTAGTGTGCGGCGTATGGTCTGAGCGCTGACAGGCTGACCCCCCACCTCTTCAGTCTCTGCAGCATTGCTGACAGCACTCCTGCGCCTATCTTTCAAAGAAAGCATTTGGATGTGACGCTGAGCACGTGCACTCAGCTTCTTTGGACGACCAACACGAGGTCTGTTCTGAGTGGACCCTGCTCTTTTAAAACGCTGAATGATCTTGGCCACTGTACTGCAGCTCAGTTTCAGGGTGTTGGCAATCTTCTTGTATCCTTGGCCATCTTCATGTAGTGCAACAATTCGTCTTTTAAGATCCTCAGAGAGTTCTTTGCCATGTTGGAACTTTCAGTGACCAGTATGAGAGAGTGTGAGAAATTTGAACACACCTTCTCCCTATGCACACCTGAGACCTAGTAACACTAACGAGTCACATGACATTTTGGAGGGAAAATGACAAGCAGTGCTCAATTTGGACATTTAGGGGTGTACTCACTTTTGTTGCCGGTGGTTTAGACATTAATGCCTGTATATTGAGTTATTTTGAGGGAAGAATAAATTTACACTGTTATATAAGCTGCACTACTTTTCATTGTGTCAAAGTGTCATTTTGTCAGTGTTGTCCCATGAAAAGATATACTTAAATATCTGCAGAAATGTGAGGGGTGTACTCACTTTTGTGATACACTGTATATGGTAACTTTATAATTTACAATTTTATGTACATATGCTTATGTGTCTGTGTGTAGATGCCATGACTAGACATTTGGCAGTTGAGTGGGGACCCAGTGGAGTGAGAGTGAACACAGTGGCACCGGGACCCATCTCTGGGACTGAGGGCTACCGCCGACTCGGTAAGACTGTATACCTGTGTGTGTGTGTGCGTGTGTGCATCAGGGACGTAGCTATGGGGCAGCCTGGAAGCTTACTCACTTGGAAGCCACCCTTCTCTTTAGATCATGACCATCTTTTGGCAGCCATCACTATGGCAGTATTTAGGTGACTGCATGCCACCATCAGTCATGTTTCACTGTGGGAACTTAGCTGAGCTGTGCTCTTGCCTAGCATAGGCTGCTATTCACCTAGCTAGCAAGTTAGGTAAGAAAAAAAAACTCAAAGTTGATTATTCCACAAAAAAAATTAGAACATTGAAGTCTATAACTCTTTGCCCTTAGACTTCAAAACTTGATGCTGAAAGGTACACCCACAGTGGTGTGTTGTCAGTTGTTATAGTAACTAGTTTGTTGCATGTGGTTATCAATATAAAATTTCAAATCTTTAATCTTTCTAGTTTGTCTATAATGAAGCAGAATTGGCTCATTGGTGGTTGTGAATCTCTCTATTGCGATGTCTCGTGTCATACGAGTAAAAATTGTGGGTACAACCTGATTGCGTGTACAATAAAGATGTGGACGTGAACATCACATCCACTTATGTATCATCTCTTTCCAAAACAATAGGCATTAATATGGAATTTGTCCTCTCTTTACTGCTGTAACAGCCTCCACTCTTCCAGAAAGGCTTTCTACTAGATTTTAGAACATGGCTGCAAGGATTTGCTTACATTTTGCCACAAAAGAGGGTGAGGCCTGGCTTGAAGTCGGGGTTCCAATTCATCCCAGAGGTAGTCAGTGGGGTCAAGGTCAGGGCTGTTTGCAGGCCAGTTATGTTCCTCCAAGCCAAACTCTGTAAACCAGGCCAAAAATGATAACTATGCTGAGTTTATGGAGTCTGTGGAGACTACTTGACTGAATGTTCAATTATATTATGCAGTTATAAGCAATTGGTGTTGTCAAACCCATGAATTAGTAGCAGTATCCACATACTTTTGTAATTAAGGTCTCAGCATGTGAAACTGATGATAAAGTGTGTAAAGCTGCATAAAAACAATCTGCCTCAAAAAATCTAAACTATTGAGATTGAATAGTGATTTGTGGCTACTGCATAATAATGTTATTTTGTAGTTTCCACTGTTACTCTAAAACGTGGAGAATAGTCAAAATAAAGAAACGGCTTTCATTGGTGTCTGAATGTCTGATTGGTACAACATTATCATTCATTCTCTGTCTCTCATTCTCTCTTTGTCTCAGGAGGATCCTATGCGGAGAGCTCAGGAGTTTTTCAGGGCATTCCATTACAGAGACCTGGGAATAAGACTGAAATGGCTCATGCTGTGCTCTTCCTGGCCAGCCGCGCTGCATCATACATTACCGGCACCACGGTGGTGGCGGACGGAGGGGCATGGCTCACCTCACCCAATGACATGGAGCGTGTGCTGGGTATAACCTCCTCTCCCTCTGCTAAACTCTGAGAGACAGAGACAGCACCGCACACAGGTGTGTGACTGAAAGGGTGTGAAAGTTCATAACAGGCTAATACTGTGCTCACAAATCAGGTACTGCTGTTTGTGGCCCCTGTTAATACTACTGTACGAGATTATTAATTGTAGGTCTGTGCCCAGGGATGATAAAATGAGTTACCACAGATACAGCTTCGAAAACTCACTCATCACCAGTTTAAGAACACATTTATTCATTTTTTTCATGCTAGTTTTCCCACATGAATCAGGCTCTTTGGCCCTGTACACACTTGCGATTAACATCCATCTTGAGAGATTTGATAATAAGTGGACAGTGAGGCGTGTAGCCATTTATACCTGGCATGAAAGAGCTGTTATAAACATTAAGACCACATGTCCTGCCAACAATTAAGGCGTTCCTTGCTGCTGTCGAAAAAACACATCAAGATGCTTTACTACAAATGTAATGTGATCATATGCATGTCTAACTACCTCCAAAGGTGGTTTGAATGATTGGATCACAACGTGTTTCCAAGACGCATTGTACCCAGTTCACGCCTGTAGTGTCCACTTAATAATCGGTTCACTCTGCAGACATACCAAATGTGAATGGGGCCTTCAAGTATAAATAATCCTTAAGAGCATACTGTTACAGGCACAGGCCTAATTAGTTATGTTTTCTGTCATGTGTGTGGAAAGTGTATGTGTAATCAACGGTTGTCTGTGTGCAAGTACAAACACTTAATTAATTTGGCTAATTAATTCATTGTCTGTTCACACGCGTGTTGTGGTGCTGCATCTTTGTCAATTCTGCTTTGCTGAACTTCATATGCCTGCTTTTCTGTCTTCATTATGGCATGTTTAATTCAGAATGGTCTTATTGATTTCATCACTCCGATCCATATATTAGGTGTCTAGGTGGTTTGATTTGTATTGGCTTACTGAGCTGAATCACTTGCCTGTGTAAATAATAATAATAATAATAATAAATTAAATATATATAGCGCCTTTCACAAACCCAAGGTCGCTTCACATAGCAAGACAAAAAAAAAAAATCAGCTAATCTATTGGTACCTTTGCAGACTGCTTATATACATTTTAAAGGGGCCAGCGGCTGAAAAATATATTTTAGAGTTTGATATACTTTGTAAACATTGTTAAAATTCACCCCCATTCCATAACATCAATAAACGGAACTTAAATTCAAAATTGCCTGAATTTCCATCTGGTCATCTTTGTGAGGTCACAACCATGAACACATTTACATGTGACTGCCTGTTTGGCCTACAGAAGGGCTGCGTTCAGCCCTGACAAAACATAGTAAACATTGATTTAAACACAAACACTCTGGCTATGTTCAGACTGAAAGCCCAAATTCAATTTTTGGCATATCCAGATTGATTTAAAAAAAAAACACACACAAAAAAACAGGACTTTATTAGAATCCATTGTGCTTTTTCAGTTTGGTGGAGTTTATAAACATGTCGCTGCTGATTGAGTTATATCTCTGACACATCAAACCAGAGAACATGTATCTCAAAGCTCGATTCACCATTTCACACCGTTTCACACCATTTCGATGAGACACGTCGTACACCCTGGAAACCATAGCAAAACAATTCACAGCGTTTGGAGATTGAACCAATGTCCATGTTAGCTGCTCATTTACATTGAAATGCTGTGTTATTACTGCTTTCCTATCAGAGTCCTTGAGACTGAAGTGGTTGAAACAGTCTGTTTCATACATTCCATACATTGCAGCTTTTTGAATGAGTCTTGCATCTTAAGGACACAGTACCAAAACAGTCTATTTGATTATGATGCAGAGGTCAGAAAATGATCTTGTAATAATGCATTAAATAAATTTTAAAAAAAAACTAAATGTAAGGGTAAAAAAAAGTGAAAATGTAAAATGTGACCTCTTTATTTTAGCAACCAACAATGTTTTGAAAGCGTGACGAATTGGCTAACTGATATTGTGAACAGGTCTCAGGTCAACATGATGTAAGGCAGTGGTCAACGCAGGTCCTGGCGATCTACCTTCCAGCAGAGTCTAATTCCAATCACAGTCTGCCACCTCTTCCAGATAATTAATGTTTTTAGAAGACCAAGATTGGCTGGATCAGGTGCATTAGTTTTATGTAGTGCATGTTTTGTTTCAGTTTTGGATTAAATGTAAATTACATTTCGAAGTGATTTCTGATTTGCATTTGCTTTTTTTTTTTTTTCCTTCCCTTGTTTCTGTAGGTTTCTGGTCAGCAGAGAAGAGGAAGGACAAATAGCCTGATTTAAAGGGAGGGAGATGGAAAGAAGTGGAGAGCTCACTCCCTGTGTGCCTAATCACAGTGGCTGTCCATAATATACATTGAGTATTCAGAAACATTTCATTCTGCTGAGCCATTTCATCATCACGTGTTGCATGATGTATATTATCACCTCAGACTGGCTCATTAAATGTCCAACTTTGCCTTTCAGGTTGGGTTACACATAATTCTTAAAATCTAGAGCCTAGTAGGCAGATTTTCCTGATTTTAATCCAGGCCAAAAGCCAGTAGTAACCTTTGAAAACCGTCTGCTCAGTGTGTTAATGAACATGGGACTATTCGTACATGTCTGTACTAAACACTACATGTGAGATCTAATAATGGAAATAACTGGAGAATTGTAAAGAGGATTATCATGCATTTCTAAGCATTGTACATATAATTTCAGTCGAATGCAGTTTGATAGTTTCCACAGGTTTCATAATAAATCTTTTTATAATTTGTGCTCCATGGTGTCCTGTTCATCTGCAGTATTTCACTGTAGCCACTGGAGGTCGCTATTTGGAAAAAGCTGAAAGGGCCTCGTTCTCGCTGAAAGAACTGAAGGACGTTCAGGCAGCTAACGGTTAAAATATGAGACGTGGTCTGGTTAGCTGGTATTTTTAGAGAGTCACGAAAGAAATATGTCAGCCTCGCCTCTTGCATTCAATCCATCATCGCTGATGACATTCCGACCATTTTGGCCAAAATAAGCCTATCATACCAAAACGCCGAGCCGATTAGAAAATTGTGCTCGACGCCTGTGGTGGTCCCTATCGGATAGACTGCGGCGTGTGTATGTGTGTGTGTGAGTGTGTATGCGGCGAAGCAGCACTGTAATGATGGGCAAAAGTATGAGTCACTTCACTGACTCGATTCTTTGGAGCCCCTTTGAGTGAATCGAACTAAGCGAGGTTTGATTCTTTCGATTCACGTGCGGTGATACTGTAGGGTGTCATCTCGATCATTAACCAACTCGTTCTATCCTGTTGTCTATCCCAGAGTTAGTACCTATCAACATTTAACCCTTTAGTAACGGAAACTACGGAAACTAAGCATTTTCAAATGATACATCGGCTTGTACTCGATTATACTCGTGAAGAAAATAATCCACGTTTTCTAGAAGAATCTGCGGTTCCGGTTTTAGTCCTTCGCGTTTAAGCTTTAAATTGTTTATGTGATTAATTTCATTCTCTTCTGTTGCTCTTTTATACTCCCAGATCCAGTTCGTGTGCTGGAAGATACTAGATGTATTAAGAAATTTAGTACACACTTAAATATGGTTCTTCAAGGGTTCTTTAGTAAAGGGGCTGGTTCTATTTAGAACCATGAGTTATACATAGATCACCATCACCCACCACATGCTGAAATGGTTCTTTGCCTGGTGAAATGGTTCTGCAGGCTGATGAAGAATGTGTTGTATATGGTTATGTATAGAACCGTTTTGAAAATGGTTCTATATGGCACCATATACAACACACCATCAATCTGAAGAACCATTTCACCATGCAAAGAACCATTTAACCCTAAAATAGATCTATATAGAACTCACAGTTCTAAAAAGATCCACTGAGTTAACTAAAGAACCTTAATGAACAATCAAGTGTGAACCCTTTTGAAAAAAACCTGTAGAAACTGTAAGATTGTGAAAATGGAAAAGATGTGCATTGTGGTGTACAAAACCCAACCTGAGTCTAAAAGGAGTTTTACCAGTTTATTGGTAAAAAAACACTGGACAGCACAGTTTTTATGATAATGAAGGGAATATGAAAAATAGAAATCAAAACAGGAAAATCATGCTAAATATGAAAAGTTTAACAAAAGTGAAATAAAATGAAAAATAGGCTTGAGAGCCTTTAGGGCACCCATCACTCCAGTAAACCTGAGTGTGGACTCGGGCTCGCTCTTTCTCCCAAGGCAAAGAGTTCCTGCTTATCTCTCCAAGTCCCAACTCTGTGTGCTCCTGCCCGAACTAACTGCTAAGGTTTTACCAAAAGAATTTATAACAACCCTGCGTATCTGCAGTGACCTCCTTCACCCAATCAGCATTAAAGACAAGCACTCATTGTCAGGGCCTACAGAGACCCAACTGCACACTTAGGAAACATACATTGTAATATACCTAAGAACATTGTAATACTTGATTTTTATACTACCTAAAGCTAAACATGAAGTGTAATCAATGTAGGTGAAAGAGGTGTGTGTGTGTGTGTGTGTGTGTGAGATGTGCAGACTTAATAGAGCCTAAAGTTGTACGTACATCTTCCTATTCCCTTGATAGAAACAGCCTTGAACATCGTAAAGATAGCCTCCAAGCACAGAAACATCTAATCTAACTAATAAGCTCCACCAGACAGACCCTCATCATCAATAAGCATCGAAATGTCGTCAATTGGAGTGACAGTCGCCCCTCTGATCTATGCGTGGGTAGGTTTTCACGTATGTATGTGAATGTATATGTCTATGTTGGATGTGTGTATGTGTGTGAGCTGGAGTAAAGCCTGACTCTGATAGCTCCCTCCAGCCCAACAACCTTGACCATCACAGATAAGCTCAAGGCACAAAAGAACATTCACACACTGTAACTTCTGTAATGATTATATTTCTGATCCTTTTCAAATACCATTAAATAACCTATAGTTGGAAGGACAAGACCCCCCCCCCCCCCCCCCAATATATAGTTTGGTGGTCAAGATCCCCAGATCGCTTAAAAAACCATTAAGTGTTTCTATTGGTTCTTAGTTTCGTACGTGTTTCGGCTTTTTTAATAGGTTCATATCACAATGTAAAAGATCCGAATGGTTTAACAGGTGATCGACGACTGATTCGAAATGCAGATCTAAATGTGTTCTACAGGAAACTAGTGGTCTCTGTTGGAAAGCATTAAGCCAATTCCTATTAACACACAAAACAAAAGAAAAGGAATGGTCCTTTTTCGGCTGGGCTGTAGAGACCTCGGATTTTGGGAGCCACTTGTAGTTCTACTTGAGTCATAATTTCGGTGAAGTAACAGTATTTTAACGTGAATGTGATTTCAGGCTTCTCTGCCCACAACACAGCCCAATTAGGTTTGCGAGTCGAATCTTCCGACTCGATACGTCCAGATGAGTCGGCCAGAAAGAACGGTTCCTTCGCGAATCGCTCCTCACTGTTTCAGAGCTGCTGCTGCTGATGCCGATGTTATCCATCCACGGTAAGGGAAGACGCCTGATTTGAAACCCTCCCGATTACGGACACCTCTTGACAGGCACTTGAAGGACCAAATGGATAATGCATTGTCTAAAAATGGAGGATTATCTGTTTTTTGTTCGACATTTTTCATCTAATCCGAGCTAAACACGAAGCACAGGTGGACGTCTCGTTTCTGGACCGCTGGCCTGGGGAATCTTGAGGAAAAACACCGAGAAGAAAAAGCAGCAGAAACCTGTCTGTTTATCAATGTGTTCGGGACAAGTTAAAATATTCTGTGTTGCCTGTGAAGGGGACACATGTTTGCCGAGAGCGTACGTGGTTTTATCTCCAGATAAATCAGTGTTTTTCTGTACTCCGCTTTCCACAGAAGGATGCTGCTGCCGCTGTTAGCCTGGTTTAGCTTAGCCAGCTAGCCGCCAGCGTTAGCGCTCAAATCCCTAAACTAATCTACAGATTTACAGTCTGTCGCCCACAGAGCCGGCTAATGACGCTTATAAATACAGCCAGTTATCCGCGGGCTCCTTCACATGAGATATATACTGTCAAAGCCTTTGGGAGACGTGGTTTTAACGGTTATTCAGGGTACCAGATCTGAGGACAGGTTAGCGAACGTTAGCTAGCTAACGTGACTAAGGTGGGTTATTGCACAGTAATAATGTAATAATACTTCTTATATTCAAACTGTCAGTCTTAATATGCCACTCAAAATTGGTACTTTTCGTTTATAGTAGAAACCCTGGAACGCCGACTTGGTCTGATGATTTTCTCCTTCCTTTTTTCCTGTGTGAATTCTGTGTGTGGAGTGACAGTCACGTTATTTAGGCGGTTGGAATAGATGGTTTAATTATCACAGTGACGTAATTATTTTCGGGTGGGTGTGAAAGCCTGTATACACTCATGACGATATTTAAGAGAGTCATATTGGTGTAGATCACACCCCTGACATGTCCCCAAAACAAATGGCATGAATTTCCATGACCAGTGTTGGCTATTTGTTTCCCTTTCTGAACAGAGAAGTCAGTGTTTACATACAGTCTGTTAACCACAGTTAACACAGAATCTTCTTTCACCGTTTTGTGGTTATAACGTTCTAAAAATGGTCCTTTATTTTTGATTATTTTGTAATGATAACATTTCTGCTGTGTTATATTAGGTTTAACTGTGAAACAGGTAACCCTGTTACTTTGTTGTCTAATCCTATTTTATGATTTTGGGATTGTGTTGTGGATCAGGTCGCTTTAAAAAGGCTAAAGTGGAGAGGATTAGATGTGTTTGCACACTGGATGAGGAAGCATTGCCAAAAAAGGCCCCTACTGTTTGGCGGTGCAGCTTTGCATGTCATATAAATGAACTCACTCCAACTGTAATGAAACAAACGTTGTCGCTCTCATGGAGTGAGACAGTTTTAGTCTTTTATGCGAGGTATGCATGGATCTCAGAGATAATGTTCCTGCTGGCGGACTAGCTGTAAGAGGAAGCAAATTGACTTTGAACTACAAACATTATTGTTCAATGGAAAATTAAAAAAGGAGATCTCTGTGGAGAATTTCAACATCACGGGAGAGGAACAGGGCTCCTAAATGGAGCAGGTTCTCTCCAGCCCGCGTGGTCATTCCGACTGGGAATCAGACCAAAATTCTCTTGGATTTTTGCTCCTGGATATGGATAGCGATGTAGTTACTGGCAGCCCTAAAAATGCAGAGAGACATCAGAGGGGGGAGCCAGGCATAGTCTCTTTAAGCTTTGATGAAATTTTCCAGGAGAATGGCTTCAATTTAGATGAGCTTTTTCGGGCATCCCGGTATTCTGGATTAGAGCAGACCTATTCCTGGGAACGGAGTTCAGAATGTGTTTCTCCAGAATGGGATAAACAGCCTCCTCACCCCCAGGAACTAGCTGTGGAGGGTTGCTGTGATGCATCTGGAGATGTGGACACTGGAGATCTCATCAGTTTCAGTTCCTCTGCCCCCAGCCCTACACACATTAGCACATCTATGCAGGCAACAAGGCAGGGCTCACCTATGCAGGATATGGACCTCCTGCAGCCCATTTCAGTGGCTGACCCAGGTTGCCCTTTAGATTTATTCATAGGGCAACTTCCTTTAGAACCTTTGCTGAATAAGACACTTTCTCAGTCCATTCCCCTTCCAAGGACTACAGTAGTTGAGAACAATCTGGGCTCACCTTCCCAGATGAGTGGTCAGGACCAGGATCTCCCTCAGAGCATACCTGAGCAGGTAGGAGACCCCCTTTGTGTCGACTTTACAGATGTGCTGGATCTGGCTGAGGCTTTCTCTGTGATGGAAGGCTCAGGTAGGACTACATCTTGGAAATCTGAGCTTTCACCGTTATGTCTGGCTCCCTTGCCTCTCGTTTGCCCCTCCTCTTCCTTACCTTCCTGTTTTTACCCTGACCCACCAGATAGACCCGCTTCCCCAACATTGTGTCTAGGATCACATGTCCAGCAATGTAACGGGAGCCGTGCCCTCCCCTTGGTGGCTGATGCAGAGCATGCAGGGATGTCTCCAGAACAAGAGTCTGATACATCTTCAGCTATTGATATAATAACTGACTCCACACTTGAGATTCAGGCTGAGGCGCACACACCTGTAGATCTGCTCGAGTCAGATGCACAATCTGTAAATGAAAGAAGTACATCAGATTTAGTGACGCTGCTTGAGTCCATGTCGCCTGGCCCAACTGCATATAGTCTAATCGAGGAAAGCTCACCTGACCTCTGTGCCAAGAGTCCTTGTGAGAAAGATGAGACTCTGGAGATGGAAGAAGAGGTGCAGAAGAAAGACATCTTACCTGATGCGGTACCTAAGGACACTCCAGTACATGACCTTGAATCGGTACTCACTTTAGCTGTTCTCTTGGCTTCACCTGAACCAGAGAGAGCAGGTCCAGTGGAGTCCACATCCACCTCATGGGACTTAATACCTGAGAACAGCAGGGTGACTGAGGATCTCTGTGTGAATATGCACATGCCCGAGACAGAGACTCTGGAGACTCCATGCCACTTAGATGTAGACTCTGACCTTTCCATATTGTGTGACACCATACCTTCAACACCACCTGCTGATGACATCCAGAACTCTGAACCATTTGCCTCTGAGAAAGAGACACATTTAGACTCTTCTGATGCCTCTGAGATTCAGTCACATTCTGACTGTTCCTCTGCTTTGGAGACAAGAACACTTTCCATATCATGTGTTTTTCACTCTGCACTGGATATCTCACCTGAGGCAATCATGGAGCTAACACCTGTGACTGAATCAATCTCACCTGACTCTGAAACCCAACCAAACAACTCACATTCCAACATGGATAACTTTCTTGAGGACACAGAGGACAAACAGACAATCAACACATGCTCAGAAGACTTAATATGTGAAGTCCCACAGAGTCTATATGCTGTGGATACACACCCTCTCACTCCTTTTCTGCATGCTCAGGAGGCAATTGCTCAGCTGAGTCAGTCAGATAACACCTTAGTAAACTCTAAACCTCAGCATTGCTGTCATGACCAAGGTAGCAGTGCAATGGACAGCAACCAGGTACTAAAAATACAACAGGCGTCTGAGGACCTTTCCATCAGTGACAATAACTGTGAGCACACATACATGCAAGAGGCTACACCTGAAGAATTTGTATTTCAGACAGAGCTAAATGAGACAGGATGTGTTCAGAGCCTCACAGCTGAGAATCACATGTTTGATAATGACAATCAGAACATCCTCACACTGACTGCCTCGTCTGGGGAGAACAGTGTGGATACATGCATGGTAAATTCAACTGTCCTCATGGAAAACTTGCCTTCAGATTCAGCGTTACCTGCACCAGGTAGCCTGAAATGTGAAGTGATGTGTGTGCAGGAGGAAGAAAGAGAGGACAGAGATAATGATCAGGATCAGGTGACCCATTCCTCTGAGAGTGTTCCCAGTCTTGACTCCATGCCTCTCTCAGGTGCAGATTGTCAGCTGACCCAGGTGGGTGTGGTTGTGGAGCAGGAGAGGAGAGGGGCCACATTAGACTCAGCTGATGTGAGTGCAGAGAGAGAAACTGATCTACCTGTCCAGTGCACACAGGTAGACTTGCCTCAGGTATCATACACACTGCCAAACCCATCTCAGATAGCAGAGTCACAGGTAGAGTCTCTCCTGCTGCTCAGAGATGAGTCTCCCAGCGGAGTCTGCCCGCCAGAAGAAACATGCATGGCTCTGATGGAGGAGAATATCGATGTTCCTGACATTCCCAGTCATGCTGAAATGGCTTTGGACTTGTGTGTGAGCTCAGATGCACCCCAGGATGGGAGTGTTGCTGACAGTGCAGTCCCTACAGCAGCCCCTCAAGATGAGGATCATTCTGCGTTGCGGGCTGTTTTTCAAGCTCTCGATCAGGATGGAGACGGATTCGTCCGCATCGAGGAGTTTATGGAGTTCGCCACAGCATATGGAGCAGAACAGGTGAGCATTATGTGTGTTTTCATAGTTTGGTGTCATTTGTTTTGAAAATTGTTGTAAGGTAAGAGCGTACACTTGGCTTTGTTCTGTTGTCCGCTGTTACAGTGCATTTGATCATGTTTTGATTAATCAGTGTCTGTGTGTATTTAGACAAGCTAAAAGGGCAGCAGATTAGAAAAGGCTAACAGCAGTGCGAGGGTAACGGAATGCTTGTCTTAATCAGATACAGGCAGCAGTAATGAGGTCAGGGCAAAATGTGTCTCACCCACACACCTGTACTTGCTATCTGATGTCCTGAATTTGATGGTAAGGGTATACCATGTAAACTGAACATTGTTTTATGTGATCAGCTGTTTTTTTGTTTTTTTTTTTATCACTTTTTCAGAATTGTTTATATCTGAGAATGGTTCACAGGGAGAGAAGGATTTGTGCTTATACATGTCCACGTTTTTCATTTGTTCTCAATATACTCAGGGAAATTTGAGCATGGTGACACCCAAGAAGATCTTATTTATTATTCACACCCTCAGAGAGTCAGTACCCAAGTCTTTTTCTTTGCTTCTTTCTCTCTCAGTCACAGTAACAAAAATGTATCGTATGACCTGAATTACTTATACATTGTGATCATTAGATGCTTTCAGTTTTTTTTGTTTTTGTCATGTTTGATAGAGTTGTGCTTTAGATGTTGTGTGGCATCTGTCTTCTTCCATTTATAGTGTTCCGTCAGTGGTACCTGGATATAGATATAATGATGAAGGGGGTGTGTTTGTTTGCTTGTGCATGTGGGTACACAGGGAACTAATAACAGAACAGGACATGCCACATCTGGTTAGTTCAGGTGGTCCCATCCTGCAGTAAACACTGGTTAGTGTGTTTGTGTATATATATGCATGTGGACATGTACAGCATGTGCACCATTTTCTCAGTAACAATCTAGAGACCTGTGATGTTGCAGTTGCATTGTTTCTCTCCTCACATGCTTCAGCTTCCAAACATATTTCCAAGAAATTATTGAGCTCTACAGCATGAAAACATAGGGTGAATGGGTTCCCTGGGCTGAAGCCCTGGAGTATTGTGTATTTTGGAGGTGTATTGTGTATTTTGCAGGTCAGTAATAGACTGAAAACCCTGGTGTATTGTGTATTTTGGAGGTGTATTGTGTGTTTTGCAGGTCAGTAGTGGGCTAAAGCCCATTGTGGAATATTAATTTGTTGTGTTAAGGCTAATCAGAGAGTGACGCATCACTCAGCAGATAGCTTAAACTTAATTTTAGTCCGCAGGTACATTGCCGGCCATTAAAAGATGCTGGCCTACTTGTGGGAATAAGTGAACTGTTTAAGCTGAAATTGTTCAGGTTAGATGTTTGAATCATTTAGTATGCTGTTTGATAATCCTGCAGTGTCTGGTTAGTGAGTTTTGTAACGATGTAGGCCTTGAATAGAACTTCAGTTTAAACAACTATATTAGAAACAAAACTGTACAAAAACATATGCTTGAAAAAGTTACAATGATATTATTTTTTAATATTTGTATTGTTTGTATTATTATCTGCTTATCTGGAAATTTGGGAAAAGGAAACATTTTCTGTTTTAGTTAGTTTTCATTTGTTCAAGGTTTTTTAAATATGTGGTAATCTTGTTATATTTGGCCAGATTTGCACAGGTAGATTTTTATTTTTTTGTTGATTGTTTTAGTATGCGACCCTGTCGGAGAAGCAGCTTAGAAAATGAATGGATGGATGGATGGATGGATGGATGGATGGATGGATATATTAGTATGTTTAGTTTATTGTTATTTTATTGAAGTTATTTGCATTTTAGTTTAAGCTTATTGCAGTAACCCTGGTGCTTGCCATGCTCTGTTAGTAAACTTAGAGCTAATCCTAGACTGGATTACTGTGGCTTTCTCAAATGTGCTGTCCACTGTGTGTAGGTGGGGGCTGGAGTGTGTGGGATGGTGGATTTGGTACAGGAAGTCTGGCTCTTTTGTAAAACCTGAGAAATGCTGATGTGGACATAGGAATGATTAGATTGGCAGCTTGGAGAGAGAGGGAAAGAGTGAATGGAGAGCTGGGTGGAGGTTTGAATAAATTGTTTTTCTTTTCTCTGTTTCACAATGATTGAGAGTAACAACAACCATTTTCTATGTTTATATCTAAACTTTTTGAGCTGCTCTGTAATGCACCTTGATTTGGGCTTTGGGGTAGAAGATGTGCAAGGTTTTTGCCCTCCTTTATTGGTGGTGCTGTTGTGTAATGTGACAGACCTGCAGTACAGCAGCAACTGGTTGTAATTAAAACTGGTTTTAAGAAAAACGAAAACAAATGTTCCCATCAGCAGATATGGTTCATCTTTAGAGTACAGTGGATCATTTGACTTTATCTGTTACTGTCAGCACTAAGTAAGTAAGTATTACTGGGAGATATATCTATATGAGCATGCCATGATATTGACATGATGTAGCTTTTTCAGTTGCCATTTATTTTTAGCAATATAATTAAAAGGTAATGAGCTTCATATCCATGATGTAAGCATTATATCCATGAAATTTTGTTCATGAGTTCTGAGCGATGTTCCAGTCCTGCCTTCCTGCTGGCTCTGGCTGCATCAGGGCCTGGTGGATGGGCACATGCCACAAATGCTTACATCATTTGGGACAGGTAGATAAGCATTTTAATGCGTTTTTAGGTATTTGGTTCTGTTGGCTGTGCAGGCTGTACCCGTGGTATCCAGAACCTGACAGTCAACTGCAATGAGCGCTTCCAACTGTTTTGAGATAAAAAGTTTGAAATCTATTCAAATTAAATAAATAGTAAGTTTCTTTTTTGGAAATGTGTCTTATGTGTGGTTACATTTGCAATACTATGTGATGTGCAATGTAACAGCCTTTTGAAAGAGAAGAATTTTATCATAACAGAAGAAAACAAAGTTTGTCATGCTCATTGGACATTCCTTACTGTAGTGAGGTCAGGTGCTGATGTTAGATAATTACACTCAGGAAAAAAAGTATGATGCTGTCACTGGGGCAGTACCCTTCTTGTCACTGGGGTGGTACCCTCACGGGTACATCTCAGCACTTTTAGTCATGGAACATAACTGTACCATAATCCACTGAAATTACGTTTTCTAAGATGTATTGTCTCTATGCACCCTGTCTCGCCTCAAGGCTTTTTATTAAATGGTTCTGTTTTAAAAAATAGTTTATAAAAAGATACAGATATCTACTTTTCCACTGGGAAATACTTATATATGGTACACAATTGGACCTTAAAACCACTGTAGGTACCTTTGAGGGAACGTTTACACTGTTTGTGCCTTGATGAATGAATCATGTACCTGCATGGTACTTTTATTTCTAACTGTCACGATTGGCTCCTCCCACTCAATGTGCGTTTGTTTTGGTTTTGTTACTCCGCCCTTGATTGTGTTCACCTGTCCCTCATTGTCCCGTGTATTTAAGCCCTGTGTTTGCCCCTTGTGTTTGCCAGTCTTTGTATGAATGTATTGGTCTCTGTTTCTTGTCCTTGCCTTGTTTGAGGTATCGGTCTGTTGGATGTTTTGGTCTGTTGTTTGAACGGTTTGTGTTGCTCATCATGTCTGTACCTGATTCTGTCCGTATTGGCTTTATGCCCCTGACCGTATTGACCACGACCCTGGATTTTCCCTTAATAAATCTCGCTTATCTCAGCGTATGCGTCCGCCTCCTTGCTCCCTGTTACACTAACAGTGTAGTTCTGGGTCACAAACAGCGCTCTGACTCATCCCAAAGGTCTTAAATATTCTTCCATCACTTCCAGGAAACATTGCTCCACACCCCAGTGGACCTCTTTAGCTGTCTCTTGGCATTGACCATGGTGACCTCAGGCTTATGTACAGAATTCTTGGATTGAAAGGGCTGTCATATGTCTGGATACATTTGACCAATCAGTGAATCTTGATATATCAATATCACTCAGTTCTAGGTTAGTGAGGAATTTAATCTCTACATCTCTTCATCTGAGAGAGGATGTATGTATATTTCTTTGCAGTTGATATTTGTGCGTGTGTGTGTGTGTGTGTGTGTGTGTGTGTGTGTGTGCGTGTGCATGCACCCATTTTGCTGATGCTGATGTCCTACAATAGTCTGGCTGTAAACATCGTGTGACTGCAGAATGATCAGTTTTAACATTAACACCACAGTTATATAAGGTACACAGCCAGTGTCACACATTAAACAGTGTTACCTAGTATTGTCTCTTAGTTTACACTTGGACAGAGCTAATGTCTTTATGATGTGGCTGTTACGAGGCTATAAATGTGTGTCTGAGCTTGAACATAGTCAGAATCTTGGCCATTATTAGAGAAATGAACATTTCTCTTATTATGTGCTGTATTCCTCTAGTGGTTTTTGAGTTTGCTCAATGTAATTGCTGTTTTCATGATTGAATAGAATGAAGAAGAGATGTCTGAAAGAAGAGAATTGAACAGTTGTATGAAGACTAAGGATAGCATGTTTTAAGTCTTTATGTCTACTCTTTATGTCTTGCTTGCCTTTTTTTAATAGAGAAATGTCCTGTGACATGCCAGAGCGTTTCCATCAAACCATTTTTCGAAAAAAAGTGAGGAAAACTTGAAAAATGACATAAATGATGTATTGTACTTTCGGTAATGAAAATGTCCGATATCTGTAGAAGTATATTGCTAAATAGTTACTGTAAACGTTTATTTAGAAGACTGGACAGTTGATCAGGACTATTTGACCATGTGATTGGTCTCCTTTAAACCAATGTTTCCTGTCTTAGTTCTGTGTGATCTTCAGGCGGTTGATATAGGCCCTGGTTGCACCCTCAGGACACAATGTGATTGGATTACATTAGGATCACGTAAACCGCATTTGGAGGAGGTCAGAGATGGTTGTTGACCAGAGGTTGTAAACGTAATTCGTTTCCATTATCTGTATACAATTACAGGTGAGCAGGTGATAAACAGAATACGCAAAACTGGAGGATGCACAAGGCTTGCACTCTGAGCTGATAAAAGTGGGTGGTTCGTACTGTTAATGGGGAAAAAGTGAAAAAAGAAAAAGAGAAATAGCTTTTGTATTGATGTGCTTTCTACGTGAGTAAAGTGCAGTCAGATGTCATACGGTCACACTAGGGGTGCATTTTAGTGCAAAGTCTATATGGAATCTGGCCGAAGTGTATCCACGTATGATTCAGACACAAGACACATTTAGTAAAAGGTGTAAATAGGTTTATTTTTGCTCTGTTCCAACTCAAAATACACCTGAACCAGACTGAGCCAAAAAATACTAGGTAATCCTGCTATGTGCTGGGAGCTTGGATGCTGCAAAAATGTGGGCCATCTGGGGGTCCCCAAAGACTGGACTGGGAAACACTGCCTTAAAACTGCTTCTGCTAGAATAGAAATCAGGAGTCACGTACATTACTGCCAGTGTTTTTTGTATTGAAGACCTCACAGGGCTCGAAAGTAGTGCTTGTCTATGGGAGGCAAATCCAGCCAAAAAAGAAATGAAATTAAAACAATAAAAATGCAAATGTAAACCTCTTTTTGCCATTTCTTTTTCCAAACATCTGTGCAAATATCTTGCCAAAATCAAAAATTAAATGAAATACCAATTTAATTTTGCAATTTAATTTTTTTCACATGAGCACGAATCATTTGTGACAAAAATAAAAATAAATTTAAAACAGCAATTTGTCATTTCATTTTAGTCGTTATTCTGGTGTTTCATGGCAAATCTAAAATGTAAAAAGCTAATAGAGTAAAGAAAATACAAGCTTTACTTTGGCGTTGGCTTTTCCTCATGAAATGCAGAATACGTGTCAAAACTAAAATCAGAATGCAATGTTTACATTCTTATTTCTTTTTATAGCAATCGGATGCGTATCTGACAAATGGCAAAAAGAGGTTTGCATTTACATTTTATTGTTTTAATTTTAATTTCTGTGTTGCCTGGATTTGCCTCCTATACTTGTCCACTTGTCTGAGAAGAAGTAAAAGTTAGGATAACACTTTATTTGGAGTTCATTGTAGATGATTAATAAACTCTTAAGAGATGGTCAGTAACACGTCAACAACATATCAGTGAAGTAGCAGTAGTGCAGCTTCTGAATACAGTGAAGTTAATATCTTGTAGATATTTGGCCGTAATCGTAACTCTCATATGTTTCTGACATGTTGCTGAGAGTCTGCTGAGTGTTTGTTTCATCTTGAAGGACCACTCAAAATAAAGTGCCAACAAAGTTTGTGTCATGCATGTCGATGGTGAATTTACTCGTCTGACCAGACAATTAAAACAAATAGCCACAGCAATTTTTTACAAAATAAAACACTTTAAGAATGATCATTTCAGCAAAAACACTTTAAATGAGTATGTTACCCAGAAGGGTAGCGTACCAAGAAACATGCGCATTGCTCACAAACAGCAACAAATTTTATGTCTTAATCAGACCTGAGGGCTTCATTTCAGCAGCAGCTGAGCTAATTGGTTGGTATGTTCTTGAAAACTCCTCACCCCTGGCAAAATGCCAAGTAAAATTCTGAATCTGTACAAAATCTAATGCTGACAATAAACGAGTCTGAGAGAAAACCGATTCCTACACAGAGGGATGAATTTGATTGGGGAAACTACAGCGAAGAGCAGGGAATGCTCTGTAATGAAAGTGTAAGATGTACAGCAACCATTCACAGCACTGCTGCTAAAACCAGAGCATACGTTTTGTAGAACTACAGGCTCAAATTATTCATCTTACACTTATGTCCTTGAGCTTGGTCATTAACATGGACACTGGCAGAGAGCCGGGGCTGCTTTGTATGTGCAATTTGCATCTGTTGACACTGCCTGAGCTTCTTAATCTATTAACCACAGAAAAGATTAGTCTTGTCCATTCTAGTGCTGCAGTGATGCATGATGCAGCTATGTAAAGAGAAGCAATAACCAGGCTGTGCTCTTGCAGGGACATAGGAAGTGGTGTGCTAAAGGTGCTGCAGACTCCCCTACTTTCAGGATTGTTTACCAACTGCAACTGCTAAGAGTAATAATATAAAATAACTTTATAATTAGCATATTAAGTGCCTATATGCGTTTTTAGGTTGGACCAAAAGTGAAACTCCACATTTTCACTTGAAAAAGCCAGAGCACCACTGTGCTGCTGCAGTGTGTTATTGTATAAAACAAGCTTTCACTGGCTTCGTTTGTTCTGTTAACATTTTTGATCTGTGATGTGTTGCCACCGCAACAGCCTTAGTCCGTAATTAGACATATAATTAGACCTGTTACAAAAATGAAATAATCACCTGATCACAGTCATTTTCCACAGTTGTTAGCTTTCCCCATCATACATTTAAATTGTAGCAAACAGAATGTGAATTGGGTGCATTTTCGTCTTTCAGCTTTAGGCAAAAGCTTGTTAAACAAAAGAAAGCAAAAATGCATTTAAATCATGCCTATCCTGGGTGCTACCATTATAGGACAGTAATATGAGCAATGTTGGTTTATTTTTTTGGTGTATTTGAGCTTGAGCTGTGTCTGCTGTCAGTTGGGAACTACTAAGTATTGATGTCTAGGAGGCAGAGTAGCTAATTCAGTCAATTTGATCAGTTTAGGTTTGGACTTGAATAGTTGCATACAATGAACAATACAAAACGATTCAGTTGTTTATTTCAGTTATTTCTATGGCAATTAATTGCCAGCTGAAATTTCATAATCATGATAGACCTACATACAGTTTAATTTAAATTAAAGTGAGGCAGCTGACATTGGTTAACACCATCGTGTGTTATGGAGTGGATTTTATAGACTCTCTTTTCTCAAATACAAACTATAACAATCATAATTCTGATGTTCTAAAAGACCTATCATCGTTTATCATTAGCAAAATATTGGTTCAGCCTTTATGTAGTAGAACTGCAGTGAGCACATATACACAAACAGTGGGTGGTATAAATGGTAAAGGTTGGTGGCTTTGCACTTTAGCACAAAACAGTTTAAGTATAAGGTCATTAAGCAGTCCATGTCTTCTTATTTCCATTTGTTCCCAGTGCCTTATGATAAAGGTGTGCTGTCAACGTTTGACTTGTATATGCAAATCCTAGAAGCAACTTTTCCAGGAAGCAAGGACGTGTCCTATATACCACTGAACAAGGATTTTTTTTTATCAATGTCTTTCTATCAAATTGCCTGGAATAACAGGAGGTTTTTTTCCTTATGGTTTCTGTGCTGCAGAGGCTGAAACGAGTTAACAAATGCATGACATGATAACAATGCAAATAATTATTGATAAGAAGCGCCAAGTTAGACGTGTTGAAGTCGGGAAACACCGTTTACTTGTAGAGTATCACTAATGATCTTTTTATAGTACTCATTTCAAGAGATGTTTAATCATATCCCTCCCTGCATACCCACAATTCATTGTCACAATTTAGTCACATTACCAGTGTTCATATTTTTTTTTTGGGAGACAAAACTACAGTTTCTTTAAAAAAAAATAAGTGGGTGCTGAGTGTATAATTGTTAGAAGCGGGAATCTCTAAGCACCAAAAGATTCGATTTGATTTTGAATCAGGGTGCCAAGAGTATATCGCTGCTGTTGGAAAACCTCATATCTCCAAAATGATAACTTTACAGGAGAAGGAAAAACATATTTTGCTTTTAATGTAAGTCAATGGAACCAGACTTTTTTCCAAGTCATTTTGGGCCATTTCTTTTGGTCCATTCTTCATGAAATTTACTCACAGTGTAGAGGACAATAGATATTTTCAAAGTATGTCTAAAACGTTTGATTACCTTATGATTCCTTTTACTGTATTTGTCAATAAAAAGTAGTCTTAACTTGGAATTTGAATGTAGCCACTCTCTGCAAACGTCTTAAATCATCTAAAACTGTGTGTGCGTGCGTGTGTGTGTGTGTGTGTGTGTGTATATGTATATATATATATATATATATATATATATATGTACATACGTGTGTGTGTGTGTGTGTGTGTGTGTAATCATTACATATATAGTTGTAAGACTATTTCATCATCTAATAGGTTGTAACAAAATAATAACTAAGTAAATAAAAAAACATCCAAAAAAGGAGCTGCATCTTTTTGTTCTCTGTCATATATTGTATACCATTGTATACAAGTCATTTTTCCCCATAGAAGGTAGCAATAATGAAATATTAATGAAATAATAATAGAAGGTAGCACTAATGAGAACCCCTGACCTTTGCACTGCAAGGCTGTTAAACCAGATGTCCAAACAAGTTGTAACGCATGAAGCTTTTTTAAATGTCATTTGTCACATCATTGGTTTCAGTACCCAAAACAGAAAGAAAATTGGGTCCTGTTTACTATTATTTTTAAACTTTTATTCATAGACATGAAAATGTGACCACTTTATCTGCAAAATGCATGCATTAATGAGATCCTGCGTTTTTTCCTCCTCAAGCTGGGCTTTGCCAACGTGTCCTACTTCATAATGTCTCTGGGTGCACGTGAGTTTACCTTACAGTAGAGAAAATCCAGAGCCTATAGAAAAAAATTGATCTGGACATCTTGTGAATTGATTCAGCATCTTTAAAGAGAGAATCGCAGTGGGTCTAAGAACCATTTTTCTTACCCCTAATATTAGTAGCTTTATGTTTCATATGAGCAGTAACTTGTACCTTTTCAAAATCTGTTCATGCAAAGGAGGTATAACTATGCCATGCTTTCTTTTTCACATGCTTTTTTAATGTGTTTCATTTTTTCTGTGGTAGTGGTCTGTACTTGCAGCCCCCTCCCGCCAACACAGGAAACACTCATACACACTCTTGCACGCCCAGAGCCCCCTCACCTTTTAGCTCCCACACCCATTCTCCACTCACCTCTTAAATGTCACACACAATATTTATTTCCTCCTCATGTGTTCATTTGCATGGCTGAAAAGCCTCGGATGAAGAGAGTGTTGAACCTTAAAGTCAACATCAGACATCAGATGGGGCTTTTGTGTGTGTGTGTGTGTGTGTGTGTGTGTTTATATAAATGCATGCTTACATTAAAGTAGGGAAATGGCAAAAAGGAATAAATGTATGACAACATATCAAATAATAGTGTCAAAGTGTAAAAGTATAACTAAAGTATAATGTATGTCCTTGTTGTCAGACATTTTATCTCGTGGCACACACAGCCTACATGCTGTAATAATTTTACTAAGTTTGCTTCATGTAAACTGTTTTAACTTGTCAACTTGGTTTTGGTTGTTGGCTCAGTGTGTCCTAAATTTAATCTTTCATGTATTTTCCAGTTGATGCGTCCTTAAGCACAATATTTAGGTTTTTTTCTGTTGTTTAATCAATTGGAACAGAGAGAAAAAGAATGAGTGGTGCCACATATAAAAAATAATCAGAAATTTTGAAGACAATTATAATTATACTCTGTATGTAATGCCACATGCAGTTGGTCAGCATTCTTAAAGTACTGACAGTATCTTGATATGCTTAAAAAGCCTGTTGGGACCAAATTTATAATGATAATGTTAAATATTGTCATATTGCCCACCCCTAGAGCCCACCTCTTTGTGTGTTGTTTTGTACCTGTGTGCTTTAATAGGTGTTTGTACATGTTGTTTTTCCTCTGTGTGTGTTTGTGTGCACGTTTTACAGCAGCGCTCTACTCCGTCTCCCCTGTCACTTCATTAAGTGTCTCTCATTTCTCTCTCTGGAGGCTGAAACTTTTCCACCTCCAAACACCACAAACACATTTGCAGCATTGCTGCAGACCTTCACCCCAAAACATTCCATCTTCTGCATTCCGTGGGTTCTTTTGTGTGTGTGTGTGTGTGTGTGTGTGTGTGTGTGTGTGTGTGTGTGGGTGTGGGTGTGTGTGTGCGCGTGTGCAGAGTCTTGACTCTCAAACCCCACTCAGTCTCCCTGGAAACCAGATCTCCTGTTGCTAGGCTACAGGCTGTGTGGCCTAACTGATTGTATCTGCTCAGTGTAGAGTGACGCGTTAACTCTCTGTGTCTGTGTGTGTGTCTGTGTGTGTGTCTGTGTGTGTGTGTTATGTCACTACTTCAGATGAATCTGTGTGGATCGTGCTGGATATATTATCACATGTCAGAGGTACACTAGTGGCCAAAGGTTTGGAGTCACTTGCCATATTAACAATATGTAATTTGATTTAGACTAATAATTGATACAATATGGTATTAAATTTTACAGTCAGTTCACCAGAAGGTGTTCAGAGATGCTTTATTCAATATTTTAAAAATTCTATTAAAAAAAAGAATAAAATTATATTCTGTAATCATCAGTTTACATTCACTATTTTGTCAAGTTATTAGCCTTTGATCTGCACTTTTGAAATATGATGAATCCTGGATATTAATGTTATAATAGCTTGATATGTCATAGTACATATCAGACACACATTTAAGCTTAAAGAAAAGAAGAACAAAGAAAGAAAGAAAGGATGTAGTGTGCTGTATAATACTATTTGAACAGCAGTTAAAATGTACAAAAACTTTGTAGGTTACTAGTTTTCCAAAATTAGACTGAGGAACATGTTTGGTTTTCTTTTAGTTACAAATGTATTTTTTCATGACAAAAAAAATTTAAAAGAGACCACTGACCAATGGTGTGCACTATTCTGCAACTAGATTGGTTTTATATAATCAAAAATAATTCTGAACTTTTGCACACAGTGAGTGCTCACATATGCTGTGTATGTGTACGAAATGAAGACTTTTAGGATAAAAGAAATTATATGTAATAACATGAACTTTGCCTTTGGATTTCTCTCTATGATGTGTGCGTGTGTGTGTGTGCGTGTGTGTGTGTGTTTGTGCGTGTGTGTGTGCGTGTGTGTGTGTGTTTGTGTGTGTGTGTGTGTGTGTGTGTGTGTGTTAGAGAGAGAACATTTTGTCCTGAGAAGGGATAATGGTTCTGCAGGGCCCTGCAGGGACAACAGATAAGCACTTTAAGAAACTCGATCTCTTTATGCTTTTATTGCCGTACTTAGCACCAAGTAAATGTTCAGACATCTCCTACAAACACACACTCACACATGCTCATGCATTAGCCGTCTTTGAAGCAGACCAAATTTAATCCACAGAGAGAGACGAAGAGGCTCAGCTTTAATGTCTGCTCTCACATGGCTTCATGCTACATTACACTCAAACACACGCAGCGTGTGTTTTGCCTGTGTGTGTGTGTGTGTGTGTGATGTAATAGTTTCTTCTAAAAGTGTTGTGTGGGGTTATGTTATTTATCACGTGTGATTTGTGACTTTAAAATTGTATATGTGTGTTTGTGTGTGTTTCAGGTAAAGGATCTGACGCGGTTTCTGGACCCAAGTGGCCTGGGTGTCATCAGCTTTGAGGATTTCCACAGAGGCATCACTGCCATCAGCAACGGAGGTATATATACACACACACCATCACCACCACTTTGTTCTACCAAGAGCAGCAGAGATGTTTGTTCAAACACTCTTTCTCTCTCTCTCTCTCACACACACACACACACACACACAATACATAGACCTCTCCTCAGAGACCAGCATCAAGTTATGAAGGTCTAAGAACTCTGCTGTATACTGCAGAAGAACAGGTGTGTGTGTGTGTGTGTGTTTGTGTGTATGGTACATTAATGTTAGGTAAAAGTTTTCTTTTTCTTCACTGTATTTAACCATAGTTTACTGTAGTTAACCATCTGTTTATTAACTAGATATTGGTCCATTAACTCAAATATCAAAATGAGTCAAAATGCACATCCCTAACACACACACACACACACACAGTCTTACAGTACATGGATTGCTTCAACAGCATGTTATAAAAGTAATAGAACGCATTTACTGCAGAAGCATGAGTGTGTGTCCCTAACACAAACACTCAGGATAGATCACTATCCAGCAGCTCAGTAAAGTTTGCATTTGATATATTTTATTATTAAGAAATGACCAAAGGAAACATTTGGTCACTGTGCTTAAGTAAGGCTTGAAGAGGCTGCCTTAAATGACTTAATCAGCTAGTAAACTGTTCTATAGAATACCATGTACTATCATTGCTCTTTACAGAAAATTGGCTTGAAATTATTATTTACCCACTTTTTTCATTCCTAAACACCTTGAAAGTCACAGAGAAGGAAACAATTCCCATTAGTTAATTCCCATTAGTTAATTGGTTAATTTTGGCTTTGGACACCACACTGGATTATACTGTGTTCTGAGTCTTCAACCAGCAGTCAGTCGGAGACATTCTCAGATCATTTCTGGTAAAAATAGACAGATTCTGATTGAAAACACCTGTGAAGACTGATTCCGATAAATGAAGAGTACTAAATTGCTACTGACGTTAGCAAGACACATAAGCCAGTGTCATTTTGAATTGGAGTAAAGTGATAGTGCACATTACTAACACAATGCATTAGCATTAGAGTTTTGGGTGAGGTTTGCTGATATGAACTCGATGAAAATAGAAGCGTTTCAGCAATTATAAAGGCTGTTAGCAGTTTTGTAATGGCTGCCCTGACTCACTGTCAGCGCAATGCAAACCCATTAAGACAAGACACTCTGTATGGCTGTACAGCTCTAAACACAGTGATCTTTCTGTCTATCTGTCTATCTATCTGTTCAACTATGTTTCACTATGTATGTATTTATCTGTCTGTCTGTCTATCTGGCTACCTGCCTGTCCATCTTTCTATCTATTAATCATTCTCGAGGGATAGAGAGCAACAGAGTGAGAGAGAGAGGGGGGAGAGAAAAAGAGAGAGAGAGAGCACCTGCAAAAATTTGATCACTTTGTCAAATTGTTAAGTTGATTTCTCCGTAGAGAACAACTTCAACATGACATTTTGCTGCAGAGTTACGTGCATAATGTCTATTTATTTGTTGTTTAACGTATTGGTTTGACATGATGGGTCAGCTTCTACTCAAGGTTTTTCTGTGGAATGGTTAATCAAGTACTGGAGTACCCGAGGACATGCCTAGTGAGTGTTTTTGTCTGGTTTGATTGCTAAATCCACTCACATCCTTACCTCGGTCTATTAGTCTTGACACAGCAAGTATAAATCAACTGATTTCTGCTTCTATTAAAGATGCAAAGGGTGATCTAGGCTCTGTAAAATGAGACACACATACAGACACACACAGTGCTGTATCATTGTGTTTGTAAAGTTATTTGATGCCACTTGTTACTTGATTCTCACAGTGGTGTCGCTGCCGGTGATGGCAGTAGGACAGGCTGAAATCAAAACTAATGTTTCCATTGTAGAATCTAATGATTATTAACCCTTAGAAGAGCTCACTTCTTACTGTCTTTTTCTATGTGCTAAATTAACATCACAGCATTATTTAAATGTAATTGCATAACTAATTACATAGTTACATAATGAATTACATTTACACCAAAGATACAGGGGTACTCAACCATCCAGTTCAAGACATATGTGTTGGAATATAAAATCACTTTGCAAGTATTCATTATATTTCATCACTGAAAGAAAATATACAAACAAAAAATTCAGAGAAACATTGATTTGTTTTAAAATGACCTAAACCTAAAAGTTTTTCTCATATGTAGAACGTCATATGTAGAAAGTCAGAACGTTTTGTTACATATTTTCCAAACCGCTTTTCCTTCTTGGGGGGGGGGTAAAAATCTCCTCTTCCATCTATACAGCTGTGTCATAGATGGAAAGTTTAGAATCCACACTAACTGCACAATTTCATGTTTTAATGAACCATGTGAAATAATATAAAATAACTACATGCTTTTGCTGTCGATGGTGATACCAGCCCCTTCCAAGAATGAATGATTAATGGGGATTTCTGTCTTCAATTATCAGATTTATTAACTCATTCTTAGATAATGTGTTAAGAACAAAACCAAAGCCACATTCTGTCGCTTTCTTTCCGTCTTTCACTTTTGTCTGATTTGTAGGAGAGATGAAAAAGCGATGGAAAGAGAAGTTTCAGGCTGTGACTCAGATATATAAATTATTTATTGATCCACTTCCTAACAAAGAACTCCCATCATGACGCCACAGCACAGCTAAAATGACTGGTTCTTTTTTCCATTTCTCTGAGAGCGCACCACACTAAGACTGAGGCAAGATGTTTTAACGTGCTAAATATTCAAAAAAGGGGCATTTACTGTATCACAGTCTGTAGAATGATGCTTGTGTCTTGGTAGAGCAATATGGTGCTGGAATCAGTGGTTGTTAGCAGAGATCTAGTCTCTAGTCTGGTACTTTTCACCACATAACATAGTCATGAACCGCCTACCTTCACAGGAAGAAGCAGTTTGTGTAACATGCCAAATGAGTAATCACAGCCCGCTGCTTTGGTGTGTTATGAACTGGGAGGCATTAATGAAAATCACACAAGTATATATCAAGCTTTTTCATCACAGCGTCCAGTGCAGGCAACTGTTAGCTGTTGTTTTTCAGTGTTTCAATTTAGCTTGAAAAAAAATGATTTCCCTTTCTGTTAGAATGATAAACATTGCAGGAAAGTGTGTGTGTGCATAGACATGATAGCCAGTCAAAGGGCAGCTCACAATATCACAATAGTTGTCATCAGCTTTGTGTGCATATCAGAACATATCAGACACTCCGTTTTTTGTGAAGTGGGAGCACCTCAGGGTTGAGTGTTGAGCCAACCCGAGTTGCAAGAACAGCTTCAGTGCACCTTGGCATAGATTCTACAAGTCCCTAGAGCTGTTCTGGAGGGATATAATTTCATTCTTTCAGAAGACCTCCCCTCAGTTGGTGTTTTGATGATGGTGGTGAAATAGGGCTGGAGAAAATATCTTAATGTGATTTTTCCAGTATTGTGTTTATTTTCTATAAATTAAGGTCAAGGCCTGTTTCTTTGGCCAAAAACATCAGCATATTCATGTTTTCTGTCTTCAGGCTTGACCTGACTGTAATGTGCCAAACTACCAGTTAGTTGTAGCATGGGTGTTTGGTTGCTTCTTATTGGTCTAATTCAACCAAAGACATTTCACAAGCACAGTGTTATTTGGTTAAATTTTGCAATTTGCTATTGTTTAAGGGGAATTTCAACAATTTACCAAAATGTCTGCATAATTAAATTCTAAGTTAAACAAAGACATGTTCTGATGTGAAAAGTTCTAGAAAAACTTACCAAGTCAGAATTGTTCACAGTGGTGGGGATGGGAACCAGACGTGATTAATACCTCTAAAAGGTCCCTCACAGAACATTTTTACGTTAAATGCTGGATGTCTGAGACATTGTTTTATGATACTTTCGAAATAAAGTTTTTTCCTAAAATGTATTTTTGAACTCCATTCATGGTAGAGAGATGCATGCAGGGCATTGTAGGGCAAAATAGACCATAAAGAAACCTTTTTTTAAACACTATTATACCATCATCAACAATACATATTAAAATACAGAAGACACACGTAGGTTCACGTGTGGTTTTGAACCATGAATAAAATAGCTATATATTTGTTGTAGACATTGTGACCCCTGCTTCTTATCACCACCACTGTAAAGAAACCTAAGTTGTAAAGTTTCTCCGCAAGGAACCATTTTATATTAAACTACGCCGAATTACTTTGTTTCCATCTCAGTGGTTGACTTAAGCAGAAATGTTGAAAAGATGGTGGAATTTCCATTTAAGACCGTTGTTGTATAGGCTGTAATTAAAATGGCAACTCTTGTGATTTCAAAATTGCTTTCTTTCAAACTACAATTTAAATGTAAAAAGATTGGAGATCGCTGTCCAACATCCAAAATCTCCCATGGGTGGTCATCTGAATTAAGATCTGGTAACTGCAAAGGCCATAGCATATGATATACATCATTTTCATACTCACTCATCCATCCATTCATTGTCATCTTGAGAAGAAGTATCACTCCTCAGGATAGGATCGTCAGTCAGAATAACTTTGTATTGGTTTGCAGACGCCTTACTGTGCCTGTACTGTTCTTTTGGTGTACACTGCACATGCACTCACCCACCTGTGGAGAACATGGTGAAGGATGAGACATCTGTGTCAATTTTTTCCCCCCACATATTTTTAGATCAGTATCTGTGGTTTTAGCCGCACTGAACTCTCAAATGTGCATTCATCTTTGTAATGAGGGACATGTTCACTGCAACACTACAGACTGTTCTTGCTCATATCCTGCACTGACATTCTCAGTCGCCTGAGGAACAGTTGCTGTACTGTTTCTTTACATATCGCACAAAAGCACAAGCATCTTGCTAAGTTGATGCACACCTTCAAGCACACTTTCAGCCTGATTAACTCATGTCTTTCTCATAGGTTTATGAATGCAGATGTCACTTTAGACACTGTTCCTATTGAAGCACTAGTCAGTTGAGCTGTCTTTGTGACTGAAGGTCCTGCAATCTCTGCACCAGTTATGACACAGCCACTGTAGTAGACTTTAAATAAATAAATAAATAATACATACTACTGCTAATAATAATATAAATAAAACTACTAACAGTAATGACAGTAATAATTATTATTTTTCTTCATCTTTCTCTTTTCATTCCCCCTTTTTAAGTCAAGGTGTTGAAATTCCTACTCCTGGGTACTATGAATCATTCCAGTTTCTCACAGTGAAAGCAGATATATAAGAAATAAATGACAACCAGGCTTTTGCTAATTTTCCAGTCCTCCCCCTCCAAGTGATCTTGATTTTCTGTAGTTTTTAATGAAATGTTATATCTTCCAGTCGTCTGCCATGGGAATGAAGGGGCTTTTAGATTTTTCCAGTTAAACAGGCAAAGATGATAAAACAAACGGGTAAATGCCGCTGCATTATAATGCTCACAATATGTAAACGAGTTCCTCCTCATACAAAAATGTCACCTCACTTGTGCTTGGAAGCAGCATTACTGAAAAAACAAAAATGCAGCTGTAAAAATCTCTCAGGAGGGCAGGGAAGTTTGGCTGCAATTCTAAAATGAGCCACTAGAGGTGTACTTGTAAGGAGCTGAAAGTGCAGTACTGCAGGTGTAACGGGGAGCGAGGAGGCGGACGCATGTGCTGAGATAAGCGGCTTTTATTAAGGGCAAATCTAGGGCTGTGGTCGATACAGTCCAGGTTCAAATGGCCAATGCGGAGAGCAGGAGGGACAGACATGACAAAGAGCTCGTAAATCCAAATACTGAACTAAACAAGCAAAACAAATACATCAAACAATCAGCACGATCAAACAGGCTTACATACAAAGACAACGAAAAACAAGGGGCAAACACAGGGTTTAAATAATCACAGGGATGATGAGGGACAGGTGGGAAACCGGTGAAACGAACCAGGGGTGGAGTCAAGAAAACAAGGGGGCAGGACAGAACCAAAACAAACACACACAGAATGTCAAAAGGTAAACAAAAAGCACATGGGGGAGTGGGGGGAGCCAAGCGTGACAGCAGGTGTGTAGTTGGATACTACTGACACAGTAAAGTGTGTTTCCAGTTCATTTAAACACAGCAGCACCATAGAATATTAAAATTACATACACAGAACTAATTAGCCAGTAAACAGCTCAATCGTTTGACTGAAATCTGAAATAATTCAAAAGCAGCCTCCTCACATATTTCAAATTAGCTAGCCTTAATGATTACTCTCTGCAACCTGCCTGTAGCTTTGAATTATTTAAATTTTGAATTGCTTAACATAATGACGTTTTGATTAAGTATGGGCAAAGGACAAGTGTCCAAGCCCACATCCAGCCAATGCCCCCTGCCCCCCAACAAGGCCATGATCATGGAAGATGGCTTGGATCACTTGGTCCCTGTCATGCCAGAATAATGTTATACATGCTGATTTCTCTGATTTGTGCTTCTCCGTTGTCATAGTGACGAGTTATTGTGAAGCGTCTGCCGGTTTCATGCTCTGTTTTCACATGATGAGTCAGAGAGAATGATTCAAATGTGACATAATAACCAACTGTCAAAGTGCTTATTTACTGTCAAAATTACTCACCATGTGTCATCTACTGTTGTAGAACACATGAAGTCAAAGTTTTTCGTAATTGATGCTGTTAAAAACGAGCCTCTTAACTGCCAACACAGCTCTCAAACTGTTTCTTGAATTTGAAGTTTCCTTGTATTCATATTAAATTTCTTCTCCACCTTCTCTCATCCAGCATCTAATTGATCTTTTGTTATCAATATGACAGATCTTTTAGAAATGTTTAATTGGTCCACCAACTGATGAGAAGCCATACATAATGACAGATTCCACTGATTTCTTTGTCCTTGGTCATCCTTTAATCAAAGTTGCTGCACATTTGCCCAGAATAAAAGACCATGCACCTTCAGACAATTTCTGAGGGGGAGAAAGGGGGAGAAAAAGAAATATGCCCATTTAATATACCATTCCAAATGGCCTGTGAACCATCATGTGTCTTCTGAGTTTTATACACAGTCGAGTCACATCATTATGACGACTTCATGTCCACAAGCTGGTGGTGGCAGCATTATGCTCTGGGGAATATTTTCGTGCCGTTCTCTGGGCCCACTCATCCATGCGAAAGCCACTCTCAACCAATTTGGGTATGGATCCATCCTTATAGATCACAATCACCCATACATGCTGATTGTCTTCCCTGGGCCAGATGGGCTCTTCCAGCAAGACAATGCAACATGTCAGTTGGCCAGAAATGTCTGACATTGGTTGGAAGACTGTGACCAAGACTTCCCTGGGCCCCCAGACTTGAAGCCAATTGAGCATCTGTGGGACCATCTCGATCATCATGTTCACTCCACACTTTTAAGGTACACAATTGGACCTTAAAACCCCTGTTGCACCTTTGAGGGTACACTTGCATTGTTTGTACCTTGATGAACGAATCATGTACCTGCATGGTACCTTTATTTCTAACAGTGTATGGATCTTTTCTCATGCACCCTCCAGCAGCAGTGGATGCACTGCAGTCAGCATGACTCTAGATACCTGTGACAACCTACCAGGACCTTATTGAGTCACTCCTAACCCGTCTACCTGTTGTCCATGCTGCATACAGTTACTTTGGATATTAGCTGGTGGTCATAATAATATGACTTGACTGCGTATGTAATCCTGTTAATGCTGGTAATGCTGATAATGATAAAAATAAGTTTTCTTTAGGAACTGTTTTACCTTAGACCACCCTTCATGTACACTAGATTGTACATGATTGTACAATGAAAATTGTACATGATTGTACATTGTAGATTGAAACTTCCTCAAAACTATTGTTAAATGATGTCTTAGACATCAGGCAGCGTATTCATAACTATTTCATTTAATAACTTTGTGTAGAAGCTTTTAGAGGAATTAAATTCTTCAAGTGTCTCATTCCTGTCGCCCCTGCTGTAAACTCTGAGTTTTTTAGAACAGTGTTCCACATCAAATCACTCTGAATGACTTTGTTTATACATTTTTAAAGAAAACTTTTTTTTTTTAGAACTTCAATTTTTATTGAATTTTTAACAACAACAGAGCAGATCATACAACTATACAGTGGGGCAAAAAAGTATTTAGTCAGCCACTGATTGTGCAAGTTCTCCTACTTAGAAAGATGAGAGAGGTCTGTAATTTTCATCATAGGTACACTTCAACTATGAGACAAAATGAGAAACAAATCCAGGAAATCACATTGTAGGATTTTTAAAGAATTTATTTGTAAATTATGGTGGAAAATAAGTATTTGGTCACCCACAAACAAGCAAGATTTCTAGCTCTCACAGACCTGTAACTTCTCCTTTAAGAAGCTCCTCTGTCCTCCACTCGTTACCTGTATTGACCTTGTTATCTGTATAAAAGTCACCTGTCCACAGCCTCAAACAGTCAGACTCCAAACTCAACCATGGCCAAGACCAAAGAGCTGTCAAAGGACACCAGGAAGAAAGTTGTAGACCTGCACCAGGCTGGGAAGAGTGACTCTACAATAGGCAAGCAGGTTGGTGTGAATATATCAACTGTGGGAGCAATTGTAAGAAAATGGAAGACATACAAGACCATTGATAATCTCCCTCGATCTGGGGCCCCACGCAAGATCTCATCCCGTGGGGTCAAAATGATCATGAGAACGGTGAACAAAAATCCCAGAACTACACAGAGGGACCTGATGAATGACCTGCAGAGAGCTGGGACCAAAGTAACAAAAGCTACCATCAGTAACACACTACGCCAAGAGGGACTCAAATCCTGCAGTGCCAGGCATGTCCCCCTACTTAAGCCAGTACATGTCCAGGCCTGTCTGAAGTTTGCCAGAGAGCATGGATGATCCAGAAGAGGATTGGGAGAATATCATGTGGTCAGATGAAACCAAAATAGAACATTTTGGTAAAAACTCAACTCGTTGTGTTTGGAGGAAGAAGAATGCTGAGTTGCATCCCAAGAACACCATACCTACTGTGAAGCATGGGGGTGCAAACATCATGCTTTGGGGCTGTTTTTCTGCAAAGGGGACAGGACGACTGATCCGTGTTAAGGGAAGAATGAATGGGGCCATGTATCATGAGATTTTAAGCCAAAACCTCCTTCCATCAGTGTGAGCATTGAAGATAGAACATGGCTGGGTCTTCCAGCATGACAATGATCCCAAATACACCCCTCGGGCAACGAAGGAGTGGCTCCATAAAAAGCATTTCAAGGTCCTGGAATGGCTTAGCCAGTCTCCAGACCTCAACCCCGTAGAAAATTTGTGGAGGGAGTTGAAAGTCTGTGTTGCCCAGCGACAGCCCCAAAACATCACTGCTCTAGAGGAGATCTGCAGGAGGAATGGGCCAAAATACCAGCTACAGTGTGTGCAAACCTGGTGAAGACTTACAGGAAATGTTTGACTTCTGTCATTGCCAACAAAGGTTATGTTACAAAGTATTGAGTTGAACTTATGTTATTGACCAAATACTTATTTTCCACCATAATTTACAAATAAATTCTTTAAAATCCTACATTGTGATTTCCTGGATTTTTTTTTCTCATTTTGTCTCTCGTTGTTGAAGTGTACCTATGATGAAAACTACAGACCTCTCTCATCTTTCTAAGTAGGAGAACTTGCACAATCAGTGGCTGACTAAATACTTTTTTGCCCCACTGTACCTCAGAGGGTAATTAGAGAGCATTGCGTAGACATTCAGTAAAATAAAATAAACATCTAAGAATAGTGTTTTACAACAGGTTCCATTTGGTTTCAGCATCAGATAAATCCAGAGTAAGAAAAATAAGTTAATGATTAAATACAATATCTACTTGAAGTACATTACAGCAACAAGTTTACTAACTGGGCCATTACCTGAGTGGAACTCTTGCACAGTCCCACCGTAAACTAAAAATAGGCTTTTGGAGTCTTAGTAAGTATGTTATTTTTTCCATTTGGTACAGTTCACCAACTTTCTGGACCCAAGCATTGTAGGAGGGCAGCTCTAATTGCATCCACTTAATAGTAATGCATTTCAAGGCTGCTACAAAAAAGATATTTAAGAGATATGATTTAGCTCTACCCTGCATATCTGCTGGAATGATACCGAGTAATGCGACTGTGGGATCCTTTGGTATGACTTCCTGAAAGATCTGGTTTATAGTCCTATACACCTTGTCCCAAAAGGTTTGTAGTTTAGGGCATGACCAGTAGATGTGTGTGTGGTTAGGCACTGCAGTGCCACAGTTTCTCCAACATAAGCTTGGTACTCTAGGGTCCATCTTAGCGACAACATCCGGTGTCCTGAAATATCTCCTGATAATTTTCCACTTAAATTCCTGCCACATATTTGAATTTGTAGTTTGATGTGCCTCTGTCCATGCCTCCCCTCACATTTCATCAGTAATGGTTTTGGCTGTCTCTGCCTCCCATCTTTGTTTTGTCTGAACAAGTTCATGTCGACTCATTGATAAAAATACCTTGTAAATTTTGTTATGAAATTCTTATCCCCTTAATCTTTTTGAAATTGGGTTAAGAAGTTTTCTATTGCTGTGGGGTTCAGCACTCTTTCCCATTCTTTGTGTGTAGAAAAGAGCGCAACTGTAAATATCTAAAGAAATCATTTTTTTGAAGTTGAAAATGTCTCCGTAGTTGTTCAAAAGACATAAGGTTGTTTGTATCAAGTAACTAATGAATAAACATGAGCCCCTGATCAGCCCAATTTTGCAAAGCCTTTATCTAAGATGTTAGGAGTGAAGGATTTAATATGTCCAATGCTGTGTAAAATTGAAAGTGCTTAAAGCAACTTAAAAGCAGCTCTAAGTTTATTCCAAATATTGAGTGTGGTTCTAGTCCACAATGACACTTCATTGAAATCTATCTATCTATATATCTAGAAATGGCAATACCTTTAACGGCTCAGGGCTCATTGTTTGTTCAACGCTCAGCCATCGTGTATGAGTGTCGTTTTGGATCCATGAGATTAATGGCTTTAATTGAGCTGCCCAAAAATAGTATTTTAGAACAGGAAGTTTGAGTCCCCCTTCTGCCTTACTTCTTTGGATTGTTTTGTATTTTATCCGGGGGTGCTATTTTGCCATATACATTTTGAGATTATTTTATCCAATTCAACAAATGTGAATTTTGGAATTCCTATTGGTAACATTTGGAATAGATATAGCAATCTTGGACATTCATACGGATAGTTTCTATACGGCCAGAAAGGGAGAGAGGTAATGCTGCACACCGCTCCATTTCATTTTTGATTATGTCCAGTATTTTACTGTAATTAGCGTGAAACAAATCATGTAATGAAAAAGGGATATTGATGCCTAGGTATTTAATGCCCTCTTTAGACCACTTAAAACCACTTTGTTGCTTTACCCTCAGTGGGACATTGCCATTGACATCCATTGCCTCTGTCTTATCAACGTTTATTTTATAGCCAGAAAAATGTCCATATATAGATATCACTCCCTTTAAGTGTGGTATTGATGATGCAGGCTCTGTCAAATATAATTGAACATCATCTGCGTATAGTGAGATTTTATGTTCCTCTGTGCCAATCAAAATTTTTTAAATGCCGTCATCATCCCTTTGGACCAGCGGTTCAATACTTATTGCAAATAAAAGGGGTGACAGAGGGCATTCGACATGCCTACAGCCACGCTCTAGGTTGAACCTTGCCGATCTAAAACCATTGACTCTGACAGCCGTGTGTGTATATCCATCCATCCATCCATCCATCCATCCATTATCTTCCGCTTGTCCGGGGTTCGGGTCGCGGGGGCAGCATCCTAAGCAATGAAGCCCAGACCTCCCTTTCCCCAGCCACTTCCACCAGCTCTCCAAGGGGGATTCCGAGGCGCTCCCAGGCCAGCTGGGCGATATAGTCGCGCCAGCGTGTCCTGGGTCTTCCCCGGGGTCTCCTCCCAGGTGGACTCGCCTGTGACACCTCCCGAGGGAGGCGTCCAGGAGGCATCCTAACCAGATGCCCGAACCACCTCAGCTGGCTCCTCTCGACGTGAAGAAGCAGCGGCTCTACTCCGAGTCCCTCCCGGATGACTGAACTTCTCACCCTATCTCTAAGGGAGAGTCCAGACACCCTACGGAGGAAACTCATTTCGGCCGCTTGTATTCGCGATCTTATTCTTTCGGTCATTACCCAAAGCTCATGACCATAGGTGAGGGTGGGAACGTAGATCGACCGGTAAATCGAGAGCCTTGCCTTATGGCTCAGCTCTTTCTTTACCACAACAGACCGGTAAAGAGCCCGCATCACTGCTGACCCAGCACCATCCGCCTGTCAATCTCCCGCTCGCTTGTACCATCACTCGTGAACAAGACCCCAGATACTTGAACTCCTCCACTTGAGGCAAGAGCCTATCCCCGACCCAGAGAGGGCTCTCCACCCTTTTCCGCCTGAGAACCATGGTCTCGGATTTAGAGGTACTGATTCTCATCCCAGCCGCTTCACACTCGGCTGCAGCGAAAATCCAGCGATCCAGCGAAAGCTGAAGTTCGCGGCCTGATGTCCCCAATAGGACCACATCATCTGCAAACAGCAGTGATGTGACCCTGAGGTCACCAAACCGGACACCCTCCATCCCTTGACTGCGCCTAGAAATTCTATCCATAAAAATTATGAATAGAATCGGTGACAAAGGGCAGCCCTGACGGAGTCCAACTCTCACTGGGAACGAGTCTGACTTACTGCCTGCTATGCGAACCAAACTCCAGCTTTGTTTGTACAGGGCCTGAATGGCTCGTAGCAAAGAGCCATGTACCCCGTACTCCCGAAGCACCTCCCACAGAATACCCCGGGGAACACAGTCGAATGCCTTCTCCAGATCCACAAAGCACATGTGGACTGGTTGGGCAAACTCCCATGAACCCTCCAGAATCCTGGAGAGGGTGAAGAGTTGGTCCAGTGTTCCACGACCAGGGCGGAACCCGCACTGTTCCTCCTGGATCCGAGGTTCGACTATAAGCCGGACTCTCTTCTCCAGTACCCCTGCATAGACCCTGCCAGGGAGGCTGAGGAGTGTGATTCCCCTGTAGTTGGAACACACCCTCCGGTCCCCTTTTTTAAAAAGAGGCACCACCACCCCAGTCTGCCGATCCAGTGGCACCGCCCCCGATGTCCACGCAATGTTGAAAAGGCGTGACAGCCCCACAACATCCAGAGCCTTGAGGAACTCAGGGCGGATCTCATCCACCCCTGGAGCCTTGCCACCAAGGAGCTTCTTAACTACCTTAGTGACTTCGGCCTCAGTAATGGGCAAGCCTATTCCCATGTCCCCAGACTCAGCCTCCTCACTGGAGAACGTGTCGGTGGGATTGAGAAGGTCCTCAAAGTATTCCTTCCACCGCCCAATGACGTCTTCAGTCGAAGTCAGCAGCACACCATCTCCACTATATACAGAGCTAGTGGCACACTGCTTTCCCCTTCTGAGTCGCCTGACGGTTTGCCAGAATCTTTTCAGAGCCGACTTAAAGTCAGTTTCCAAGGCCTCACCAAACTCCTCCCATACACGGGTTTTTGCCTTGGCAACAACTGAAGCCGCAGATCGCTTGGCCTGTCGATACCTGCCAGCTGCCTCTGGTGTCCCACAGGCCAACCATGCCCGGTAGGACTCCTTCTTCAGCTTGACGGCATCTCTCACCTGGGATGTCCACCACCGGATTCGAGGATTACCGCCCCAACACGCACCAACTACCTTACGGCCACAGCTACAGTCAGCCGCTTCAGCAATGGAGGAACGGAACATGGCCCATTCTGAGTCAATGTCCCCCACCTCCCCCGATATCTGGTCAAAGTTCTGACGGAGGTGTGAGTTGAAGATCAATCTGACAGGTTCTTCTGCTAGACGTTCCCAGCAAACCCTCACTATGCGTTTGGGCTTACCTGGTCTGACCGGCATCTTCCCCCACCACCTGATCCAACTCACCACCAGGTGGTGATCAGTTGACAGCTCAGCTCCTCTCTTTACCCGAGTGTCCAAAACACATGGCCGCAAGTCCGATGACACGACTACAAAGTCAATCATTGAACTGCGGCCTAGGGTGTCCTGGTGCCATGTGCACTTATGGACATCCTTGTGTTCAAACATGGTGTTCGTGATGGACAAACTGTGGTTTGCGCAGAAGTCCAAAAACTGAACACCACTCGGGTTCAGATCAGAGAGGCCATTCCTCCCAATCACACCCCTCCAGGTCTCACTGTCATTGCCCACGTGAGCGTTGAAGTCCCCCAGTAGGACAATAGAGTCTCCAGGAGGAGCACTTTCAAGCACCCTTCCCACGGACTCTAAGAAGGCTGGGTACTCTGAACTGCTGTTCGGTGCATAAGCACAGACAACAGTCAGGACCCGTTCCCCAACCCGAAGGCGTAGGGAAGCTACCCTCTCGTCCACCGGAGAAAACCCCAACATACAGGCACCGAGTCGAGGGGCTATGAGAAAGCCCACACTTGCCCGCTGCCTCTCACCATGGGCAACTCCAGAAAAGAATAAAGTCCAGCCCCTCTCAAGGAGATTGGACCCAGAGCCCAAGCTGTGTGTTGAGGTGAGCCCGACTATATCTAGCCGGTATCTCTCAACCTCGCGCACCACCTCAGGCTCCTTCCCCGCCAGTGAGGTTGTGTGTGTATATCCAATCTACAAAATTGGGGCCAAATTTAAACCTCTTTAATGTCTGAATTAGGTATTTCCATGACACGTGATCAAATGCCTTTTGGGCATCTGAAGAGATTATAGTTGTTATAGACCTTTTCTCTTTTTGGTGAGATATAATGTTCAATAGACGGCGTAACGTATTTCCATAGTGCCTCCCAGTAATAAATCCGGTTTGATCTGGATGTATAATTTGAGTTATTATGTAATTTAATCGTCTAGCGAGTATAGTTGTTAGAACAATTGAGCATTGAGTCTCCATTGAGCATAGACAATGGTCTATATGAACCACAATCGGTAAGGTCCTTACCTTCTTTATGCAACACTACTATTGTTGCATCAGACCACGATGGTGCCAATGTTTTGGTTTCTAGAGCATAGCGATATGCATCCAACAAAGGCGGAGTGAGGATATCTTCAAAACATTTATAGAATTCATTTATGAAACCATCTGGGCCAGGACACTTATTATTCTTAAGGGATGAAATGACTTATTATAATGTTTTATTATAATATTTATATTACTTATAATGTTTTATTTCCCCTTCCTCAATTGGCTTATCCAATTCTTTAGCTACTGTATCAGAAATTCAGAAATGTTTATATTTTGTAAGTAATTTGCTATACTGGCCTCATCAGAACAGGTATCAGTATCTTGGTACAAGACTTTATAAAATTCTGCAAACATTTCAGCTATTTCTCTCAGTTTTACAATAGATTTATCTCCTAGATTTAACTTTTGAACTACGTTTGAGGATTGCTGTTTTTTAAGTCTGAAGGCTAAAAGTCTACTTGCCCTATTTCCATTTTCATAATACTGTTGTTTGACAAAATGTAAGTTCCCCTCAATCTCTTCTGATAATAAGGCCTGGAGCTCTCTGCGGGTTGTATTTAGATCATTCAAAATGTTGGGTGATCTACCCTGTTTATGCTTATATTCCAGTGCTCTTATTCTTTCCTCTAATTCTTGCTGTTTTGACGCCTTTTGCCTTTTTCTTGCTGTTGCATAAGAGATAATACTGCCTCTTAAATAAGCCTTTGCACAATCCCACAACATAATAGGGGATGTTTCAGGTGTTCTATTTGTATCTAAATAATTCTTAAACTCTGTTTTGATGAGAGCAGTGAAATCCTTATCATTAAGAAGGAAGGCGTTAAGTCTCCATTGCCTAAATGATATAGTCAGGCCTATGTCCCACTGGATCACAACAAGTGCATGATCAGAGATTGTAATGGGCAATATTGTGATACCTTCAATTCTGTGTAACTCAGCTTTAGCCGTAAAAATGTAATTGAGTGAGTAAGATGCATGTCTGTTCGAATAAAAGGTGAAGTTTCTCTTTTTGGGAAATTTGGGCCGCTATATATCCACCAATCCGGCTTCTGCGGATAAGTTTTTAAGCATTTTACCCATTATAGATATGGGTGTTTGAGAAACAGGTTGTCTATCTAAGTTTGACATGACACAATTAAAATCTCCTCCCATAATCAGGAGACCGGAACTGTATTCTGCAATCGTATTAAATACTAACTTGGCAAACCCCGGTATGTCTTCGTTAGGAGTGTAAACATTTATAAATTATACTGCTATTCCATCAATTGTCCCATTTACCAATATAAGTCTGCCCTCCCTGTCTTTATGTACCATTGTTTCGATTAAATTAATTTGCCTATGTATAAGGTAAATGTCAAAACCCAAAATGAAGACATAAAATGCGGGTGCCACGACGTTGCTGAACAATACTCCCAAGCCTTGCAAGGGTGACATGCAAATGCTCTGTTGCTTGTTTAAGTGTAGTTAGATCCTCAGGGAACAGAAGGATCAGAACACAAAAAACACAACATTCTCTAACTTTACATGTTACTAACATGATGCAAAATGTGGGTTTAAGTCCCTAGCCACTACGCTTGAGCGGTAACAAACACAGGCCACAAAGATTGGCTGTGTACAATAGCAGTGAAAAGGAGAAAATATAAAGAAATAATGTATAGGAGTTCAAGCTCCTGCAGATATAAGTAAATGTACATACTTTAACAACATGTGAAATCTTCAAAAAATATTCATACAAAACGTGTAAGGCGATTCTAGCTTTAACTGTACATAAGGGGATTAGTTAAATGGAACAATGTTGGGCATTTTTCCTGAGACATACCATTATGGAAAAACAAAGCATTCATACTCACAATTATTGGTTGAAAAGGCAACTTAAAACAAAGGCAAAACAATGTTCGAGCATTAGGGTGCAAGTTGCCTCAACGTAGCTTTTAGTGCAAGTTTAAATTTCAGTTTCTGTGTCTGTAGTAGGAAGAATAGTCTCCTTGATGTAATCCATGGCTTTTATGGGATCTCGAAATTCCTTACTGTCCTCTTTATAGGTGATTTTAAATCTTGCTGGATAAAGTAATCCAAAGAGCACGCCTCCCCGTCCTCGTAAAGCTTTCTGTGCATCCGTGAAAGCAGCTCGAGCTTTGGCGACGCTGGCAGTGTAATCTGGAAATATCGCAATCCTTTTGCCATTGTAGAGCGGGGCATGGTCCCTGGCTCTTCTCAGAATGTCAGCGGCATCTCTGTCGTTATGCAGCTTAGCAATGATAACACGGGGACTGTCTCGCGGTTTCTTTGATGTAGGTGTTCGGTGTGAGCGGTCGACTTTTACGTCCCGATCCATCTTCAGCCCTTCTTTGATAATTTTGAAGACCTCGTTAGGGCTGGCGGAATTCGGCCACTCGTCAGTGCCGGCTATACGAATGTTTCTGCGCCCCATTCTCTCCTCCATATCCTCACACTTGTCCCGTAGCTTCGCTAACTCGCTCTGGAGTTCAGTTACAGTGGTCTGCAATGTAGATACCTCATCAGACCACGTTGATAGTCCACTTTTCACGTCTTCAGTGTCTGTTTTCATAGAAGGGATTTCTGCTCGTGTTGTGGTAGCGTTGCTAGCAATTTCGGCCCGCGCTGCTTTAATGTCAGCCTTAAGAGCATCGAGGTCTTCAGACAGTGCACCCCGTATTTCTTCTCTTATGATTTTGGAAATATCACCTCGTATGGAGGCTAAAATCTCAGCTTTTACTTCCTCACTCATGCCCGAGCTTTTGCGTTGTGGGTCTTTATCTTCTGGTGTGCGCTGCCTCGTCGATCTAGTGTTAGCTGCTAGTGTGTTGCCGTCGTACTTAATTTTGCAAAGTTTATCTGCCATTTAGCAAAGAGCGTGTAATATTGTTTATCCTTTTGAAGCTCGAAACTTTTAACAGACTAATGTTGGTCACGTTCTGTATGAATTGGTTTTTGATAGTGAAATGTTAGGAAATCTGCAGGAGCTCTGAAATACACATTTCTACTCCATCATGGCCCGCTAGCGCCCCCCTTAAAGAAAATTTTTGAAACATCAGTGAAATATAACCCAAAGAGGGCAGCAGTTTACCAATAGAGACTTGTTAGCAGGTAACTACTGAAAGCTCAAAAAAGAAGTGAAGTCTGGAAGCTTTTTCTGAAAATGAAAAGTGAAGTAGTCACATATTAATGTCTGGCTTAGCTTTTTTCAATCACCTGAAGAGAAAACATCTGGTGTTGATTTGTGAAGCAACAGAGTGGTCAATAAAAAGCAGCTTTCTCTCCATGGCAGTGTTACAGCATATGAATGAGCCATCAAGTCATAATATCAGGTTCAGCTCAGCTTTTGAGCACTGATTAGGTTCATTTGAATGTGGTTTTCTTCCAGGTGGTTTGTAAAGCATTTTACAGCCTATCTTGTTTGCCAGTGGCTAATTCTAGCTTGTTTAGCTGTTGCGCCTTCACAGCAGTAGATAGAAAAGCTTGGTCAGGGGCAGCAGCAGGTTCAGAATTTGATGTAGACCTGACCAAACAGGCTGCAGGTCAAATATTATCTTATGTAATGTATCTAATGTTGCCTAATGTATAAGTTTTCTTTTTTGGTATGTGCAGAGATGTAGTAACAGTTACCCACAGCATAAATTGAGGTGGTGCTTAGCAGCTGGTGCTCAGCAAACCAATGCAGTTACAATACAGTGAAAAAAACGTGCTGCCATCACAAATAACCCTTCTCACTCGAAGATTGTTTAGGGGGGTAATTATCATAAAACACTGGGCGCTTGAGAAATAATATTGTGTGTGAGTATTTACAACAAACTAGTTATTTGATATATCTGTAGCATAAATCAAAGGCCTTTAAATGGAATATGTGCCCACAGCGTTTGTTTATATCAGTGTGCATGTAAAAAAGAAGTACATCTACTTAGAGCTTTGTATTATTGTGATATATAACATCACAGTATGTCACAATGCTTTTTCTGAGAATATCATGAATATCGTAAGTACTTAAAAGGTGCTTACCAACTGCTTACCAACTGCATATTTGATTATAATTAGTCCTGTTTAATGGAATTGAACGCAGCACAAATCCAGTGCTTGTATGTAAAATACAAATAATTAAATTAATAGCTTTTGATAGCATTTTTAAAAATGTGGGCTGAGTTTGTTCTAACCGATCAGATGTTAGAAAAATTAAATATCATGACTTATTGTGTATCATAAAAAAATTCTTGAAGTATCATATGCCATTTTGCCACATCCCCTACCTCTCCATCCACTTTAGTCTAAGAATTGCTGTTATTACTGATGGTATTGACACCACTTTGATTATTTCACTGCAAATGAGGCATTCTTCACTCAGTGCGATGCTAGCCCACGCAGGCATCTGTTAGCTGATGCAACAGAATTGGCCAGTAGCATTCTCCTCCAAGCATGTTGAGCTGTCCAGTGATGTTGCGTTAGTGGCAGTTTGAACACATTTTGTTAGGTTCACATGTCCTGGAGGGAAGTATGTACTAGATTCAACCTACCGGCTCTGGTAGTATTGTGTGTCTGGGGGGACACCTAGCTAGTGGGTGGAATTGGACATAACTAAATTGAGGAGGGGAAATATGGGGAAAATTAATGAATTAATTTAGGGGAAAAATAATATGGCTTGTTACAGCACTTTATTTACAGGCCACATTAAAGCCAATTAATTTATTGATTTATTTCACATGAATAATTGACCAACAAAATTTTTTTTTTTTTTTTTAATTGACTTGTGATTTAGGGTGCGTTTAGACTTGCGTTCAGGTTTGGTTTGATTAAAATGAACCCTGGTGTGATTGCTGTTACTGTGGTCTATTACAGTGAGAACACTACCATCCGAACTCCGGCATGCACCAGATAAGTGGTCTGAGACCCCCTGAGCAGATTGGTCTTGGTTTGCTGCAAAACGAAGTCTGATGTGGTTTGTTTGAAATATGAACACAGTACAGATCAAAGACATATAAACAGCACAAAGATGCAACGAACTGTTGTCTCCTCTCTGCATAACTTCTTTGGTTGGTGGAAAAGACAAGTTTCTGATGTTGTTTTCGGATGCTGACACATCATCTCTATATAAGCTCTGAATCAGTAATTATAGAAAAGATAGTTTGTTTTAAAACGAAGCTGAGACACATTTAAATTCATTTTCAAAATACTCAATTTGCACGGTTGACTGCACATGACATTATCCATCAAGTGTCCAGGGTTTCTCTCTAATGTAAAAGCAGTAAGCCACTCAAGGCTGTTTTACTCTGCTTTGCATTTTGCAAAACCACTGTAACTCAAGGAGTCTTGTGGCTTATTGCTCTTAATATCACAGATAACATAATGAAACATAAATAAAACCAACAAATCAGGATCAAGGCTTATATCATCAGTTACTGTATATCTGCCCAATCAGTTGTGACCTTTTACTCTTATGACTTTGGTTTGTATCTTTTGGTTCAGTGTTAAATAGTGTGAATGCTAAGCAAACCAGAACTAAAATGCAGCAGTGTATCATAATCTCTTTTGGTTCAGACCAAGGGACTTACAAATATAAACACGCCCCTTAGAATTTTATCAATAGGTTTTAGGAGTAATGAACATCCCATTGGAGAACAAGAACTGAATATTTCTACTACTCTCTCTCACAGGTTCTGATCCAGATCTTTACAGGTTGCAGCTCAGTTCAGCAGACGCCAATGGAGCAGCAGAGGAATATGATGAGGTATGCTGCACAGGCACACACAATGTGGTTTTGTTTGCACTGTGTCTGTCCTCCATACCACTGTTTCCGGCTGAACTCTCGCTGCCCTCACTCTCTCTCTCTTCCTCTCTCTCTCTCTCTCTCTCTCTCTCTCTCTCTCTCTCTCTCTCTCTCTCTCTCTCTCTCTCTCTCTCTCTGCTTCTCTCGCTCTCTGTGTGTGCTCTCCTTTTCTTTGTTATGTTGGGTAGCTCCGGGCTGAGCACGTCTGTTATTATCCTTTGTGGCTGGCATAACTGGCATTCCAGGACATTGTGTCTGTACATATGTTTGTGTTTTAACTAAACTGTATTGAATTCATTTATTATTTCAGCTTTTCTAAGAATTTGTCTTAACATAACAATGTGCCTGTGGGATAGAGAGCAAAAGAATGAGTGAGAGTGAGAGAGAGAGAGAGAGAGAGAGAGAGAGAGAGAGAGAGAGAGAGAGAGAGAGAGAGAGAGAGAGAGAAGGAGAAGCACTGTCTCAGCAGTAAAGCCAACGAAGTCCAGCACTGATAGGCATATTTTACATGCAAGATAAGTGACGTTTGATTGGAGCATTGTTTGGAGCCTTGGAAAGAATGGATGAAGCATCAGAGACATTCATGTAGACATCAGTGTCCTTCTGCATTTCCTCTTCAAATGGAGACGTGGTCAATCTGGTTATCGTCCTAAAAGAGAGGGAAGAGAGGAGGGAATTAACTTTGTATCAAACTTCACAGAGAGACAGAGCTGTTTGTTGTGCACTTGTGGCGCCACCTGCTGATGAGGCGATACTGTTTCGTACGAGCACCTGAACACTCACACATCACTTTCTCTCACTGTCACAGTTCAGTGGAACTGACACATCAGATTACTGAACTCTTAAGAACTATAACTCACCAGCTCCTGTGGAGAACAAGGCTAAATGGCATTGGCACCTTTTTGCATTCTTTGCCTGATTCATGTTCCTCCCTGTTCTGCTGAACTAATGTTCTAGTGTCTTTTTTTGAAAAAAGCAATGAATCACTTTTTCACAACCCTGAACAGAAATATACGCTAATTCTTGAACAATTTTTTTTTTTCTTGACTGAATTAGCTAATCATCTAGCATCCTCATCACATGCACATGTATACACGGACAGCCTGTTTTCTTTAAATGTTGGTGTAGTATTGAGTGTAATGCTGCTTTCATATGATTGGTTTGAAAAATGCTTTTTGGTCAAGAAGCAAAGAAAAGGTTTGCTTACTAAATTTTGAGTTCAAGACGTTTTGTTTTAATGACTGAATAGAAAACGTTTTTAAGATGGTCATTTTTACTGTTATTACAAAAATCTTGTAATTATTTAGTGTTATTGGTAATCATTAATTTACTTTACCCTGTTAAGTATAAATTGTACTTATGTAACTATTTAATTGAACCTTTTTTAATTTACCACAAGAAACCGAACAAAACAGTGAGTAACATAACTTATACAGTTATTATTGCAAGTAGCATAAAATGCTGATCTGGGTCATCCTCCCCGAGCTGGTGACCCTGAAGAGGCCATTTTAATGTATTGGTGATAAGCAGTGCATCAGAGGTCAAGTGACGTTTGAACAACTTTGTTGGTCACCTCTTGGTCAGTGAATGAGGGAGTGACCATATTTTGGATCAGTGGTGTTAAGAGAACTTGGCCTGTGAAATAGTGGTTAGGCCAACTTTGTACATGAACACTGCAGCACATTTCACTGTAAAGCATGCATCCACTGAAGACGACAGCTCAGATCAGACAGCTGAGCTGTACAATGATGAGGAAAAACAGCACTGCAAACATAAAAACCTAAACCTCATCACTCTCATTACTGTCACCATGTGCATGAAAAATGTTAATGAACCATTTACGTCTTACCTTGGATGGCTCAGTGCATTGAAGTAGACCTTAGCTTTGGCATTTTGAGACAGCCTATTTTAGCTTTAAAGGAGCTAAAGCAGTAAAAACATTGTAAGTATTAAATTTGTTTAAAAAAATGACAACAGCATTTTTTACATTAGTTTTTGGCTTTAGAAATGGGTAGACAACAGCATACTACATTGGGGCCAGCTTTTGACCGCAGCTGTGTTTTGTTTACTATTTGTCACAGACTACATTTGATTTGGGGTAGACTTTACATGTTGGGTGTGTTTTGGCATTACTCTGATAAACCTAGTCAATAATAAGAGCTTACCCATCCAAACTGCACCCATTAAAATGAAGGAAGCCTCGTGCCTCTTTTACATAGTAAGAGAAAACATGATATCACGTAGATTTGTTTCTCTGTGGTTAATATGGACATGCACCTACCATAACTCCTAGGGACGTCACCAGATCACTACTGAGGTGCTTGGCTTAATAGGGTTAAACAGTCCCAGAGGGAATAAAAATTACTACAGTGGTTTTCAACTGGTTGGCCATGGCCCCTGGTCCTTTTTTCACGACATTGTTACAGTACAGATATTTAATCAAATGTAATTTTAATGACAGAATTTTTGTAATAATTATTTACAAAAACGATACATTAATATTAAGGTCATTCATTGATGTGGCAAAATGGTAGTTTATGTTTTTATTTTGAGTGCAAGTAAAATGTTTCACTTTTCTATCACAAAGCATCATCATGGATGAATAGTTAAATCTGAGTCTTTCAAAAAGAAAGATCCTGAAGCTGGGACATCTATAAGTGTCTCAGACTGAGAAAACTAAGAAAACCAAGAATAAACCAAAACAAAGAAAATACAGCTGGAACTCGAAAAACAAACAAGTTCTACTCTGAGTTGTATATTCAGAGTTTTTATCAAATTTTGAATTTAAATGATTTACACTGTCATTTGGAGATGGTTTTGCTAGTGTGCATCTAAACCTGTTGAATTGAGCCAGAACTCTATCTGTAACCTTCCTCATCTGCATATCCAGCTCGTAATAGTTGCCAAGCAACATCAGCTGTCTGATTAGGAGTCAGAAAGAATGATTGGATTGGTTAAATCTTCTTGTGGGACATGAAATCTTTTACGGTTGTTTGTGTGGGCTGTGAGTCGCAAAAGGTCAGGACCCTGTTATTAAATATATAAAGCATTTCACTGTTATATTGGCCCAGTGTTTGATGCTTGATACTGGCAAAAGATTTACCCTTTTTCCAGAGTTAATAGGTCACTTGAGATCACGTTTTAGCTTTTTAAATTTATTTATTTATTTATTTTTTTATTTAAAAATTGACCATGTGAAATTGGTGCGAAATTCCAAAGGTGCGAATTCCAAAGGGTTTGTATCAGTTACCATCATGAAGTTTAGTAAGTGAAGCTGTGCTAAGCACACAGGTGCTGATGAATTGTGAGGGTCAGTGCACTTCTGAGTGTGTTTGTGAGTGCGGTTAAGAGCTCTCTGAATGGACGTTTTGAGGAGAGAGGCGCACCTGGGAGTTTACGGGAGTTGACATTTCCTCTCTTCTTTCCGAATCCCCTCCCTCTCCTTCGAATGAATGAATACGTTGTTTCTCCGTTTGCTCTCAAAACATGCAAGGTGGCCGGGTGGAGCGCAACATCCAGCAGTAAAACATGCAAACCCTCTCATGGGTACACACACACACACACACACACACAGACACAGAATATTATTTCCTAAACTTGTGCACATTCTCACCTAAACACGCACATTTTATAAGATTGTTTATTATTTCAAACATTAGTTAGTGTTATTACTAATTATTATTGATTTACTTTGCTGTGCTTTGACATTTTAATCGCTTGTTTAAGTATTTAAACATTTTATTCAAATTTATTACATGAAACACTCAAGATAATGAAAAAACAGAACTCATAAACAAGTATTATTAACATTACTCTAGGTCATCCTGCCCAATCTAGCAACCCTGAAGAGGCTGTTAACACATAAATACACTGTACTTTTGTCTTAGTGAGGTGTTTCCATTAAAGATGTTTAATTGTCTGAGGTGCTGATATTCAGATTGTTTGGACGTTTGGGCTGATTTAATTTAGAGAGGAAACACACGCACAGTAAATCTAAAGATGGGGGGGGAGGGGGGATGAGAGGGGTTGAAGGCCCCGCCTATTCCTGGTTGTTTTGCCCTTCGGACTTCATAGGCTACACTTCAGTTTTCCAAGGATTACACTTTAGACACGTCCTCACTCACACTCTCTCGCTTACTTTGTCTTTCTTTCTTCCTGTCTGTCTCATTCCTTTCCAATGTCTCTCTTTTTCCTTTCTCTCAGTCTCTTCTTTCTGTCTTCTGAAGCATTGTGAATGAGTGAGAGGTGGAAGAAAGCGCTGTGTGTCTTTGGAGTTCTGATAGAGGGATACTTTCCTGCTTAGTGTCTTGTCCCAGGTTGAGGTCATGGTTCTAGGCATGGCCTCCAGCCCTCTGGGCCCTTCTGCTTCTGGAGCTCCACCAGCGTTCGTGGAGGTAAAGTAGGCACTGTGGTCAGCTTTGAACTTACCTTCTTGTAGCTTGCTTATGTTGAGGATGACGGTATAGCTCGAAGTGGTGACAAACAGGTGTTGATCAGGCTGGTTTAAACAGGAATTTCACCTTTTCTAAAAATCAAAACAATTCAGTCTATTAGATTGTAAACAAAGTCATTCAGACTGGTTTGTGTGATGTCATTGTAGAGAAACTTGCCAGCTTTCTTTATAGTGAACCATTTATTTACAATCTAAAATCACTACATTTTATATATATTATTTAGAATGGTAAGACAGAGGTCTTAAGTGGTTTTGCCTTATAACACTTGCATGTACTTCCCCGCCAAGACAAAAAAAATGCACATTATACTCACAAAAAATGTAAAACAATATCTGAGACATAAGGAAGCATATTCATAACCATCCATGTAATAATGTGCTGTGAGGGAGCATCTTAACTTTAATTATACATTTTGTTTAAGATTTGATGGAAATCTTTCATTTGATTCTGTTTGTCATGTAAGACAAATATAAATAGTACAGTTGCAGTTGATGCTTATGTATGATTTTTCAAAAGTTTTTTAATGCCCCCCAAAGTAGTATTTTTTTGGGAGGCCAACAAGGTCTCAGCATATGTTAAACTTTAGAAATGTTGCACGGTATCTCAGGCACGGCACAATTCAGTATGTGTTGTTTTCTAGCTTTGGTGTGTTCGCTGTTATTTTTCAAGGGTCCAAACTTTTCTGTCAGTTGTAGTGGATTGTAAGTTTTGCTTATGTTTGTTCTTGCTGTGCTACGTCTGTGCTGTATGATTTTGTCTCTTAATGAAGGTCGAAGGAAAAAAGATTTGCTGACACCATGTTTTTCTCCCTCGACTGAGTTTAGCCTGTTCACTGGGCAGTTGGTTGTCTCCTTGGTAATGGTATCAACTGAGTATTAGAGTGGACTCACTGGACAGTAACCTTTCATGGAAACAGGTGCTTGATTGCCAAAATGTTTTCACTTGCATGGCCATTTATGGGATATTTTATTGTGTCAGTTCAGTTCAAGGGTTTTCCTAAACTGTAATAAGGGTGTTAAAAGTGCTTGCTTAGGCCTGTCAGAAGTGTTACGTATCACCTGATAACAACTATTTTAGCTGATCATAGTTATTTTATCTGATTGAGGTTATTTCTTTATGTTGCAGGAAACAGAACGTAAATTTTCATCCCTTGAGTTGAAGCAAATACATGTAAATAGAAGAAAGTAGCATAATGAGGCTGTCCACATGTTACAAGTCTCATTGCTCAGTTGTGATTTTTGCACAGATCTGATCTTTCTAACTTGATGGTTCACATTCTTGTAGCTGAGCAACTGAAATATGTCATTAATGTCAACAGATCTGTGTGCTGAAATGACCTGCATGCGCACATTCTAATCAATAACTTTTAATAATATTAATAAAACATAATAATAATTATTAGTGTGAGATGAAGATGATCAGATGCACCATTTACTGACATTAGCTTTGTATTAGGTGATGCTGCCATATTAACGCTGAATGAAGGTGTATGCACAGTGGAAACAAAAAGATATGAAGTCTTTGACATGACAAAAAGACATGAAGTTTTATTAAGGTAGCATGGCCATAATATAGATACGAATCCGATATCTGGGACCACATATGCAAATGGTTCAGATCTGATTTGAAAAGACCAGATTTTCTTGTCCACAAAGTTCTGAAATCATGAGATTGTCATCACATTAAGGCAAAAAATGGGATTTGTATCACTTCAGCCTGGTAATGTGAACATAGACTTATTCAGACACATCATGGATCTCACAAAAACAACAAAAAAAAGTTCCAACTTCAGACTTGCTGAAACACCTTTAGTGATCGTCAGTAATGTTTGCTTATTTGAGGTTGAGCTTTGTGAGTTTGAAGTGAATAAGAACTGACAGCTAAGAAGCAAGATAGCTGATCAGCAAAATAACTGTAGATTTGTCCTTCAATAGTTGCACATGGTTAATGTAAAATTAAATTGTTAGTCACAGTTTTTTTATCGTAATTTATTGTCAGCAAAAATGTTGTTATTTTGACAGTGTTGTGATTTGTGATGTTGTGATTTGCTGCCAATTAGTTATTTTGATGTTTCTTTTCAGCAGCTGTTTAGACAGAGAAAACAAATGATATCAGAGTGAAAATAATGAATGACTGAATGGCGTGTGTGTGTGTGTTTGTGTGTGTGTATGTGTTTCTTGCCAAAATGGAAATGTAAGCTCTTTGTAGGCTGTGAATAAGCTAAGTAGAATAATTTCACACACCTTCCTGTTCAGATTCATTGGAGGCAATTTCTGCACAATGACGTCCTCTGTTGTACTTTTATTGTTCGCATGAATCAGTAACAGTGTGTGCAGATGTCACCTATGTGTTGATGTGTTTGTGTGTGCAGCAGGCGGAGGTGTCAGACAGTGCATATCTGGGCTCGGAGAGTGCATACAGCGAGTGTGAGACGTTTACAGACGAGGACACTGGAGCGCTCGTTCATCCTGAGCTACACGAGGATGTGGAGACGGACAGCGGCATTGAAAACACACTAACAGAGGCCGAGGACCGGAACAGGTAAAACGGAAACACACGGTCAAATACACAAATGTTGTACACACATGATCAGCGGTTATTCAGTGAGCCTCTAATATACACATACCTTAGAAGCACATGCACATGTGCTGAGAAATAATAAAAAAAATACTTCATACCACCATAAAAATGTTTATTTAAAAAGTGCTCATCTTAATGGGTAAATTCATTATCTAAATGACATCTTTGCTTAAGATATTGATATTGAAGATGAAGGACCTTTCCCCAGCCTAATGTCACAAAGTTGGAAACATGTAGTTGTCTGAAATGTCTTTGTATCCTCTAGCATTAACGTGACTCTAACTAAGTGGCTTAGCACACCCCTTGAGAAACAGCCTCAGCCCCATTACGTCTCGTCCTTTCTTACTTTCTTACTGCAATGCATTGTGCCAACAGAGTGTAGGTAACGTTCTCGTGGCATCCACCAAACCCAGATTCATCCATCAGACTGCCAGATAGTGAAGCATGATTCATCACTGTAGGGAGAACAATTCCACTGATCTAGAATCCATTGGTACTGCGCTTCACATCATTCCTGCTGATGCTTGGCATTGCAAACAGTGAACTTAGGCTTGGGTGCAGCTGCTTGGCCGTGGAAACACATTGTGACTTGTGACCTTGTTTGAAGTCTTGAAAGTGTCATTTCAGACCACCTCACACACACACACGCACACAGATACTGTGTTACAGCATGAAACCTTGAACTAGACAGTGAACAGCACATGCTGTGTCAGTATCACTTTCTGATTTTTCATAAGCGAAGACTCTTTGGACACAGTAAGTTTGATCTCACTTTAAACTCAGATATCTTTAATTGAAACTTTTCTCTTTGTAATGTTGTACCTCTTTAAATGCAAACATTCGTGAAGAAGTGTGTGTGTGTGTGTGTGTGTGTGTGTGTGTGTGTGTGTGTGTGTGTGTGTGTGTGTGTGTGTTTTGAGTATGGATATTTTAAGTGTTTTAGGTTGATGATTAGAGTCACATTTTAGGCTCATATACATCCCAAACATTGTACACATTCATTCTGGAGAGCGCAGATCTGTAAAATTCAACACGACTGAGAGAGTGTAATTTATAATGTCTTTGGAAGCTTATTATTTTAGATTATTAGAATATTTTGTTATGTGGTAGTGTAAGGTAATGTAGTGTAGCTTAATGTGGGGTAGGGTAATGTAAGGGAGTGTAGCATAGTTCATTCCAGTGATGTCATGTAGTGTTATGTGGTTGTGAGTAATGTGTAGGGTAGTGTAATGTAATGTGTAGTATAATGTAGGGTAATGTAAGGTAATGTAATGTGCAGTGTAGTTTACTGTAGATGATTGTAATGTTTGTAGATTGAGTGTTGTGTGGAGTAATGTATTGTAGTTTGTAATGAGTGCCGTGTGCTAGTTGTTAGTACATTGTGTGTGTGTGTGTGTGTGTGTGTGTGTGTGTGTGTGTGTGTGTGTCCTTGTATGTTTCTGCCGAGTCAGAATTCTGTTTTTGCTCTGCTGATAATTTGAAGCTGACTGAGGTGTTTGTGTTTCCTGTGTGTGTGTGTGTGTGTGTGTGTGTGTGTGTGGAGCTGACAGCAATCTGTCTTTATTTTTCCAGCTTTTCAATAGCAGGAAATGTGGAGAGTGCGCTTTCCTCCATCCACCTCCCTTGAGTCTATCCATCACTCCATATCTCTCTATCTCTCTCTCTCTCCCTCTTTTTCTCACTCGATGTTTTGGATTTCAGGAGTTATTATTCAGAGTTTGTGTGTGTGTGTGTGTGTGTGTGTGTGTGTGTGTGTGTGTGTGTGTGTGTGTGTGTGAACTTTGTGTCATCCCCCCCACAGCAAATTTCACCAAAACTGCAGCACACAAACATCCAGATACATCTAGAGTTTCTCTCTCATGTCTCTCTCTTTCTCTCTTATTCTCTCTCTTTTTTTTCTTGTGGGGGATTTATTTATGTTTGTGTGTGTGTCAGGATGTAAACTGGGTCTGTCTCAGGCATCAGGATTTCTGGTGTTGCCAGTTAACTCTTGGCCCCCTGGGCCTTTTTCAGATCACATTTTTTACTAATTGCTGTAAATCAGTCATGAATTTGTTATAATACAAATGAAATCAAGTCACTAAAATGGCACAGCAGCCAGTTAGCTGCCTCTTCGTAAACAGCTACTCGCATGAAAAGAAATGCTTTTCAGTGCAGGTACAAATCACACACACACACACACACACACACATATATATAACAATGTAAACATGTTGTAGCAATGGCAGCAGCAACAGTTGCCTTTTGCCTTTACAGTTGCATTATTTTCTACAATTCTACGACATGTAATCAGTGATACAAACTTTTTCTCTGTTTGAATACAAATGGCAAGCAGCAGAGCCTGTTACATGTGTACATGTACAAACATATAAAAAGGCAGCTTCTAAGATATTTAAATTTAACATGAATATGATGAGGACATGCATAAAATACCCAGTAAAAATCCAGAGATGCCTAGATTAGGTTTCTCACACTTCCATCCATGTGCTCTCTGAATAACTCATGTTTCAATCGAAGTAGGTTTGTTTAGCTTTGAAAAAAAACTTTTAGCCAGTGGTCAGTGTTGCAGTAAGGACATTTAAATGGAGGCAGACATATTTAGAGGGGAAAAACTGACATTAATAACTGATTAACAGTAGTATTTATTTGATATTTTTTTGATTTAGCACTTATAAAGTGCAGTTTGATATAAAAAAAAAATTGTGAGACTAATATTTTAATGCACTTGAAGATTGAAATCACAGGTGCTGGTGAAGGAATGAAATGAATAAAACTGGTATTTTTAACTCATAATATACTGAATAATTTACTTTAGCTCAGGACAATTAGCAACCATCTTATATACAGAAATGTTTAATGACACTGCTAAACTATATGTGTTTTCAGAAACAAGCAAACATAACGTCACACTCACATGCTGTTGCTGGGGATTAAATACTAAAAAGATTTACCTTCCTACACTGGACCTCAAACAGACATATGCACACCCAGTCACCCCCGCTGAGCTCTAAATCTGATTAACCCACAGCCACACAACGACCAGCACACACACACACACACACACACACACACAGTCTTAGAGCCACATGGAATGAAGAGGCCGTCTGCTTAGTTTCTTTATTTTAGCGTTGTGATATATTTTTGCAACTAGATGAAGTTCTGAAGTCATGATCCAGGTCTTAGTCTGAAATGATTCACTTTCGTATATGATTTGAAAGCGTCTCTGAAGCCTATGACCTGTTAGCTTTAGGTATTAGTCATTATTAGTTTGAAGAGAAGTAAATTAATTTAAATAAAGTAGTAAGTAAGTAGTGGGAGGTAATTGTAGAATTGTGTTCAGATGAGAAGTGGAAGTAGTTTAGTTTTCACTCTGCATCTCTGACTTTTCTGGATGTTTGCTTCACCGTGTCTGAACATTGAGCAAGCGCTGACAACCTGTGCTCCAGATTATTAAGCGTTTCCAAGCTTAGGAGACAGCAGCGTTTGAAGATGCGTTCGCTGTCTTCTCCTGCACTTTGTGTGGCCAGTCGGAGTGTTGGAGTGAGTAAGGGGTAAGTAAGCGTTTGTTGAGTCAGTCTTCATGTTGCTCTGTGTCAGATTGCTTGATCTTTCACGTCAAAGCAGTAATCGTCATTTGCAGTAAAATAAAGTTCTGCCGATCGTTCAAACACAGTTTTATCAGTCTTAAGCACTGAGTTAATATATAACTGCTAGTTCACCTTTTAACCCTGAAGGGTGGCACGCAGACTGCTGATCACCATAGCACCACAGAAGACAGTCTGGCCTAGCTAGTAGCTAACGAAACAGAAAATAGAGAGATTTAAGACGGACATCGATAATTTGGTGACAAATGGACTTTTATAAGCACTTCAGCTGGTTCCCTTATATGTTTAAACTGCAACGGGAAATTTTCAAACACCAAGAAGTCACAAAGCTGAAGTCATCTCGTTCATCAGCTTCTTGTTCGAATTGTCCTGTTCCACCTTAAATAGTGAAGCAATTACATTCTAGCACCTCAGGCACAGTTTAAGGTGGAATGTGGAAATTTGAACAAGAGGCTGGCGAATGAGAAGGCGACTTCAGTCTCGTAAAAAGTCAAATGGTGAGAGACATTTTACGAGAAAATCTACTTTTGTGGAAACATTTCCTGCTGGAGATGAGAGAAAAAGTGGCAAGGGCAAACTCTGCGTTTTTTGTTTATATTATATTTTTAGCCCATACCAGGACATCAGCACATACTGAGACATATTTACAGCCAAGATGGCAAAATGGGCATAAATTGTTGTGGCTCTCAAGGTAGTTAGATTTTTATTGAAAGGACAAAATAGCTCTCCTTTACATGTGGGTTGCTGACCCCTGAGCTAGCTGCTACAACATTGCTCTTATCCACCCACTCATGTAGGTGGTTGTCAGTTTATCTCATCACTTGGTGGTTTGTGGAAAACTGAATATTTTAAGTTTGTTGGCCAGCTCATGTGCTTTTATTACATCATGCAGGGCTGCAAAATATGAGCAAAATGCTGCATGATTAAAATACTGCATATCAAAACCACACTATTCACTATTTCCCAAATAAAAATAATGAAGCAGCTTATATAAAGCCATGTATCAACTACATCTATGCAGCTGACTTCACTGGCCTAAAGCTTATCGTAGATGCAAAGTGGAAACCGATGCAAAGTGGAAACGTGTGGTGTGGACTGATACGTCCTCCAAGTTGTTTTTGGAAATAATGGATGTTGTATTCTCTACACCAAAGAAGAAAGGCACCATCCGTACTGTTACTAATGCAAAATTCAAAAGCCAGTGTGTCATTCTATGGTGGTGTCAGTGGCATGGATAACTTGCACATCTGTGAAGCACCATTGATGCTGAGGGGTACATGCATATTTCGGCATGTCATATGTTGCCATCTAGATGGCATCTACAACAATGTGTAATATATTCTTAGTAAGATCTGTCTCCAATTAAAAACTTTACACATTGTGAAACACAATATACAGCAACAATGCAGTATTTTTCAGTACATGGGCTGAATCTTTCACTGACCTGCTACATGTGGACTCACGGTGTCCTATTTTGAATCAGATTACCATGGAGACCATGCCAGTGTGCTCAGACGGCCCACTTCTTTGGCCATGTAAGTGTGTTTGCGCATGTGTTTTGGGTCACGGCTTAGGTTTGTAGCATTATGGGAAACGTCCATGTGTCAGTGTGAGAGAGAGGGATGAGAGGGAGTTGTGTTTGTGTGTGTGCGTTGTTGGCTGGGCGATTGAACACGACTACTGACATATTGTTCTTGCCAAGAGATTAAAGTGAATTAGCAGATTAACGACAAACTGTACAAATCACACCAGGACTCCCCCCTCGCCTCTATATCTGTCTCTATCTCTCTCCCCTCCACACTCTTCATCTCTCCCTCTATCACTCACAATCAATCACTTATGTAATAACACACATTAACTCAGTAAAACAAGGTTTCACAGCAAGACTCTGAGCAACAATAATTATTTGAACTAAATAGAAGAGTATTTTGAATTCAAGGGCCTGTATTAGCCTATAAGACCAGCATTAAATGTTATTTGACATGCTTTCTGGCTTCCTTTTGCATTACCCAGCTAATGGGAAAAAACAAATCACACTGCATGTCCTCATATGTTCACGAAAGAGTTCCAGAAATTTCCAGAAAGTTCAAGATACATCATCAGAAGGGGTTCCCTAGCCTTTAAACCAGAACATCTCACTCTAGTGACTAACTCTGGAAGGTGGGTAGCCATGTTTAGGAGAGATGTAGTGATAGTTTTTTCCTTTTGGACAGTGTGTCCCTTCAGTAGCATTTTTCCTGTTCTTAAACCTTGCTAAACTTTAAAATCAAACTTAACACTGATTAAAAATGGTCAGAAGTAGCAACAATCTATCACAAGTTGCATCACATAGTACTTAATCGACAAGTTAATGACTTCTTACTAGTGAATCTAATCGAAGCATAGATAAGATTTACAAACTTTATCCTTTGTTAATCGTGCCTTACACTGACATTAAAAGTTCCTTTATTGTTAATACTGATACACTGATGAAACTACTTTTAAATATGTGTACCATCGTCATCATCATTGTTTACTGCCAGATAGGGTTGCAGTAGCAGTTGTGAGAGCAGAGAATCCCAGACAACCCTGTCCCCTGCAACTTCCTCCAGCTCATTCCCGGGGACCCCAAACCACTCCCAGGCCAACTTGGCTCCAGCAGGTCCTAGGATGACCCCACGGTCTGGTCCTGGTAGGCCATGCCTGGTACACCCCAGGCATCCAGTCACTGTTATTATGCAGCTCTTAGTGGAGAAGCCTTGTTTGAGTCCGATTTGCACCCTCTGAACAAACAGTCATAACTCGGGAGATGTTTACTCTGTCGCTTATCGGATGGATGGTGTGAGACCCCTTGAGAATTATTTTGGTGTAATGTTGTGTGTATTGAGAAGAGTTATGACAAGTTAAACACAGAGAAAATCTTGAAATAAGCAGATTCTGATTTTGAGATATTTACATGGGAGTGAATGGGGCAGTTGTCTGTGCCTTGTGCCAAACAAATGCTCATACCTCTAAAGCTAATTGACTACCATTTAAAACTGAAATGGAGTTTCTAGGTAAAAGTTTAAGGATTTTAAAGCAGATTCCCTGCGTGACAGCTGTGTCTGTGAGACTGAGTGGCCTGCTGTGACATAATCGATGTCAGTTAGAATTTGAAGTTCTGACCATTCCGCCATTCATTCTTATGGGAGGTTTTTCATTTTTAAACTTAATTTTATTAAAAACTACCAATTTGATCGACATAGCACAAGTCACAGCACCTTCAAAAAGCAGTTTGAACAGAGTCTGTACGTTAAGCGGTTTCGGCTGTATTAAACGCAGAAAAGTGGAAGAAGAATAAGAAGAAGAATCTCAAAGAAGAGGGAAGAGGGAAGGTTGGTTTTAAATATAAAGTGTTTAAACGTGTTTAATAGTAATACTATATTTTGTTAGTAAAATACTAAAATGTATACAAATAATAACATGAAAAATAAAAATTATGAAAAAATGTTTATTATAAAATAAATAATTTCAAATTGAAAGTTAAGTCTAAGTTATATGTAGTGTAAAAATATTTTTGTTCCCTGATTGGATGAGGGATGTGTGTTTAGGGTAGCTCACTGACAAACCATATCAAAAATCCTCACGTGCCAGCTGTGGCCCACAGCCCACCATTTAGGCCTTTCTTTAAGCACAGAAATACCATATAAATCTTAAATGATGCATTGATATCATTCAGTGTTGTGTTGTTGATCCAGAAATATTTGGAGTTGGAGACATAAACAAAGATTAAATAATAAGCTAGTGGGCTACGTGATTTGAAAAAATAATGCTGTTATCCAGTAACAGATTTCCAATGAACTTCTTGGTTGTTCCTAGCAACATGTTGTTTGTTTGCAGTTACTGTTTTTATTCCTCAAACAAGTATAGAGGCTCACCTCTTACAACTAGTCTTTCCATACTCCAATTAGCCAAAACAGCATGAGCACCTGGCTTTTGCCCCCACCCCCCACCTGCATGACAAATAAACAGCTTCGACCCACCAAGGTATGGAATCTCCCTCTGAAGGACCTGTGAAGGTACCCTGAGGTATCTGACACCGAGTGGCAAATCTTTTTGTAAGTCTTGTCAGTTATGAGGTGGAGCCTCTGCAGATTACACTTGTTGTTCCAGCACATCCCACAGATGCTCCACCAGTCTTCTCCTGATAGTGCCTCCTAGTGCCGTCACTTCCCCAGTTAAATGATGAACACATACTCAGCCATCCATGTGATGGAAAAGAAAATGAGACTCACCTTCTTCCATTCCTCCAAGGTCCAGTTCCGACACCTGCATGTTCATTGTAGGCACATTCAACAGGACAGGGGTTAGTGTATGCACTGTAACTGCTCTACATCAGCGCAGCCCCATACAGGGTGCAGTGTGCTGTGTGTTATGATACATTTTTCATGTAACCATGAAGAAAGATTTTCTGTGACTTGTGCCACAGCCCTGAGGGTCCAGACGGGATAGCCTTCATTGTTCCTCTTGCTCTGATGAGCCTTGGGCGCCCAACACCCTGTTGCCAGTTCATGATTTGTCCCTCCTCGAACCACTGCCAGTGGGTACTCACTGCTGCAGGCAGTGAGCAGCCTATAAACCTTGCCTTTTTAGAGATGCTCTGACCTAGTCATCTGTTCTTAATGATTTGGCTTTTGTCAGTCATTCTTCTCACCAGCCCGTTTCTCCCACGTCAACTATGAGAACCGACTACTTAGCATCATAATTTATCCCAGACCATGACATGTGCCATTGTTAAGTGACAATCAGTGTTTGTTTTATGTGTGTTAGGTCATAATCTTTTGTCTTATCAATGTATTTGTAATTTACTTCAAATTCTAGTTTGTACAGTAAATGTACCTCAAGTGCTTAGGTTTAAGGTGCAGGATTTATGGAATTAATCCATGAGGTCAGTGTTAATCAGTTGTAATCAAGCTGATTCTCTAATCGCTTAAAATCCACTCTCTCAAACATTTTTTTTCTTTCAGTTGAGTAATTTATGCACTCTAAACCTGAAAAAATCTGTATGTAGACATACATAAACACAACATATTTAGTGAATAGAAAATATTGGAGGACACTGAAAAGTTCTAAAAAAGCAGACACTGAAGATATTTTTTTCTAGAAGAAAAAATATTTCTAAAAAACTTAGAAATCTGTTGAACACCTCATTAAACAGTTTCACATTTGAGGTACGATATTTATATGTTACAATAAATGAAGAAATATAATTTAAGGTTTACCCTGACCATGTGTAAGAAAACATACTATAAGTGGAATTTAATACTGCCTCAGGTGTACAGAATGTGTGTTGTGTAACATTCAGACTTTACACCCTTGTATTGTTTATGATCAGAGTTCAACTTCAATCAAGTTTTATACCACTCTATGCAATACATTTACAACATTATAAACCACACATGTACATGGAAGTATAAAGCAAATCTACTCATTCAGTAGTATTTTTTTGCTGTAAAATATATATTTGCAATATTGTTTCTCAGATAAATAAGCAAGCAAATAATTTGCATTATCCTTAATTTGATCCTTCATCAGACTCATGCCTGTCTTGTAGATGTATTTATTTGCAAATTAATGAACATGTGTCTTGATTTGTATTTTTATACATATTATATGGGTCCCCAGTAGATTATCTACAGATGCTAAAATTATTAACAATTTATCTGGTGAAACTAGTGAAAACTAGATTCTCAACAGCATTGGGGTTAGGATTTGGACCAGATTTAAGTTTAGGGACAAAATTAGAGTTGAATCTAAGGTCAAGGACCAGGTTTAGGCCTAGTGAAAGTTAAAGTGAATTTTATAGATATTTAGCCGAACAAAAATTAAATGCAAGTATAACATCAAGAATATGCTGTTCAAAAAAAGTCTTTTCATGGTATGTTAATAAGGGCTGTCAAACGATTAAAGTAAGTGCTTGGGATTATTTTGTGTAGTTAATCGCAGTTAATAACATTTGTCTTTTTTGCTCAAATGTTTTGTGTTAAATTTTTCAAAAACCTGTGCAGTTTTTTAGTTATATGAGTGGACAAAATAAGCTTGAATATGAAAACAGAGTGAATGCACATTTCCAATTTTTGTCACCAACATCTAGTACCAGCTGCATGTTCCAGCTTCACAATTGTAGCCTCTTGCTCTCATACTGCTGTGTTAAATCTTGCTATGAGGGGAACTGGATCTTTCCATATTGCTGTAGCTTTTGTTGGTTTGCTGCTCATTGATTTATCGACACATACTATGAGAACTGTCTGGAATAGTATCCTGGAGGCATCCTCTGGTGCTGTTGTTCCTGATATTCCTGATATTGCCAACTTCAGCTGTGTGTGCTTTATTAACACTCAATGTCTTTGATGAGCAAAAGATGAACAAATTCACAGCATGAAACTAGCTGGAAAAAACTTCTCATCAGAATCATATAAGTAGCTGGGCTTCACCTGGGAGCAAAGTAAATAAGCGTAATGAAATTTAATAATCTTAATATTCATGCATTAACAAATCTTATGTTTATATACAATGCAAACATTTAGGTGCGGCGGTCAAATGATATGCTCTGCAGAAAACACACTTTTGCACATGTTAATGCAAAATTACTGTTCTGTTAAAAAAATATAAAATGTGGCTTGTGCAAATGTTATGGCACATTTTATGATTTGTTTTATTTTTTCAATATGTGAAACTTGGCAAATTAATAGAAATTGTGCCCTGAAATTTGCAGAAAGATGTCGTATTTATGTGTGTCTCTAGAGGATGTGTTTTAAGTTAGAAAATCTATAAAACATGTAGGTTGACTGAGAGTGTTCAAACAATTGCATACAACTTTAGACATTTTTAGAAATACACACATTTTTATAATATCTTTGTTTGTTTGTTTATTTCAAGTCAACTTGAAATCAGCTTCACCTTTTTTAACCATTTTTGTGTCCATGCTCAGCAAAATCCATCATACCATACAATTAAAATTTTTTCCCCCAATTATTATTTCTGTAATTATTTTATTGTTTTATTTCATTATTTTGCCTGCACCTAAAGCATCTTCTTTTGATTACATCACTGTGCACCGGCAAGCAGGTAAAAGTAATAATTTCCCTGCCCCTTCTTCAACCCTCCCTGTTATTGAGAGAAAACACTCAGCTAGCTCAGAGAACATTAAAACTAGATCAGTTTTAAATGCAGTGCAGATTTTTAATGTTAAATACATTTTCTGCATTTTTGTTTCAGGTTCTCTCTTGGCTCCGATTTGCATGGCCATGCCCTGGTAGCCGTGATTGGTGGAGAGGAGGAGCACTTTGAAGACTTTGGGGAGAGTAACTCCACCTCTGACCTGCTGCTGGCCAATCAGGAGGAGGGAAGGGCAGCCCCTGAGGGTGAGGGAGATCCAGAGACACACCCACACCCGGGAAGCCCAATGCATCGTCCACCAATGCTGCTGTCACCCAGGTATACATATCTATATCTATATATACACAAAAATTGACACAGTAAACATACAAACTATGAACACAAGGCTCATAGCAGCACTCATATATCCCACATTATGTGTTAAAGTAGTCTGACATGTAAACATATACTGCTCTAATGTACTAATATAACCTCAAGACCAGAAATGCCTGTCTAAAACTGTGCATGTGTGTGCGTGAGGGTGATTACTAAGACTCTTCCTCTGTGTTGTTTATAAGACTGTTCAGATATAAAGCATCTATATTTACTGGCACAATTCAAGTAATGCTGTTTTAGACCTGATAGTGGTACAACTGCTCTGAAGGACAAAGTGGAAATCTCTGTTGCTTCTCTATATCCTTGTTAATTTTTCTGTATTTGATTCTTGTGTTATTTTAAATGTGCCTATCTAAGTTAATGACTAACAATGGTATGTTACATAATTTGCGTGTGCAGGTGCATTGAAAGATTTTGCTTGGTAAGAGTTTGTTTATAGCTGGTTTGTGTAGTTTGAAGGTGTGTGTTAGGTGATGTCATAGAATCATAAAAAGGCCATTTGAGGTCAGTTACAGGAGGCGTGCATGTGCTTGGTACACATGCAGCTGAGTTGGAGTCTCGCTTCTGTACACCTACACGACTGTTCAAAAATTTGGAAGCACTTCACATATTAATAACTTATTCAGTAGGACTGTAACGATACCCTTGGTCTGTCATTAGATTCGATTCTCAATACTGGGTTCACGATTTGATATTTTCCTGGCATTGAGGAAAAATGCTGTTGCACAGGTTGCTATAGAACACACTGGAATGAGTGAGTGATTGGTGCTGGTTGTTGAGGAATTTTGGTGCCCAAACAAAACAATTACATTAGAAGGCTTCCTTAATAGAACATAATTTACTCAGAGATATAAAACTTTATCAGTAAAAGAATTTAAAATAGAATCATCAGGTTTTGTTTTCCATCATTGAGTTGTTACTTCAGTTTAACAGTTTTTCTACAAAAAATTAGCATCATATTAGTATCAATGTATCTACTATAAAATTTGTTTTTGTGTTACTAAAAATAGTGACTTCAGACTTTTGAACAGTGATTCCAAACATTTGAACAGCAGCGTTCAGCCAGAAGAATCCTCACAACACACACACACAGGCGGAATTATGTAACATGCTGACTTCAGTCTTCACATACTTGAGATTAGAGGTTAGCTCAGGAGGAGTGAGTGTGTTACTGCAGTAAGGGTGAAAGTGCTGCTGCACTGCCATGCATAATAACAGCTTCAGCCTCCACATGTGATTGTCCTCTGATGTCCCTGATGTGAAATTTCTTCACCTCTCTGTTTTAACCCCACACACTCACTCACCTGATTGTGCTTGTTTTTTTCCCTCACTCTTTCCTACTCCTCCTCTCCCTTTGCTCCCACTTCTAATTCTTTTTCTCTCCTAATTCTCTTCTCTTTACCTTACTTCTTATTTCTCTTAATTTTTCTTTTCACTTTGCCTCCCTTTATTCTTCTCTTCTCTCCTCTTCTCTTTCTTCCTCTCAGTTCTGATCCTTTCCCCACTAGTTTCCAGAGTTTTCTGCAGTCTGAATCTCTGGAGTTCTTCTGCACTCACTGTCACAAACAGATCAGCCGTCTTGAGGATCTGTCCACTCGTCTGCACTTGCTAGAAATGAATAGGTAACACAGTCTTTCCCAGATGAAAGTGTCATCTGTGTGCATATGTGTGTGTATGTGGGCATTTGTCTCTTGACCCGATACACACTCACTATATCCTCACTGCCTGCATATGTGTGAGTGTCTCAGTGTGCAGTTGTGTTTTGTGCCGTGAGGGTGTTTGGATTGCTGTTTTGTTTTGTTTTTTTCTTTTGGTCCATGGAAGTCTGCATCGAAGGAATAGTCCTGAGTTTTCTTTAAAATTTTGGTGTGGTGTTTTATCAGTGAAATGCTTCTAAAATAAGATATACTGTAAAAAGTACTTCCCTTGGGCTTCAGCAGGCTGTAGACCTTCTCAGTATTTAAATCAATAATATTTGCATAGTTAACCATAGTTAATTAGGCAAAACTGTGAACTGCAAACCAGTGCGGGTAAAGCAGTGGATTTGGCTGCTTTTCTTTCACATACTTATCGTGCTTTAGGAATGACATTGCAAAATCACTGAGTGGATTATGGCTATGTTAACCCCTTAACATTACCTGGATATGACAGAATTGTATTGCCTGTATCGCAAAGGTTGTTAAATAACTGCAGTTTCTTTCTTGGTTTTAAGATAAAATACAGTGTTCCCTCGTTTATCGCGGGTGTTGCGTTCCAGGACCACCTGCGATAAACGAAAATCCGCGAAGTAGGGACGCTCGTTTTCGGTGTGTATTCATCCACTTAGTAAATATGCACTATTTACTGTAAATCGTAATATTTTATGATTTATAACATTCCTTTATTTTTTAGAATTAATATTTTTAATATATTTTTATACATTTTGGGATTTTTTAATGTAAAAATTCATCAAGTATATATATTTTCCACAGATCGAGTTCCGCAGAAAACCTGCAAAATTTTTCCATTAATATTTTTTGAAAACCCACGATGCACCGAATCCGTGAAAGGTGAACCACGAAGTGGTGAGGGAACACTGTATTTTGACTTTCTGAAAATTCACATAAGTGTTCTAGAATTCCGGTGGGGTCTAAAGGGTTAATAAAAGATGAATCTTCTGAAAACTGAAAAAGGAAAAATACACCAACATAAATAATAGACACTCACTTATTTGGATTATTCAGTCCTGGTCATTTTTGCAGTATATTAGAGTTTCTAAAAGCAGTTTATTGTCTTGTTCTGTGGCCTATTTTCACACTGTAGCTTAGTTTTGAAGCACTCATTTCGAATAGAGAATAGGAGAAATGTTTTTTGGGGGGTGGGGGTGTTGGATTATCAGAGTGTCCAGATTACAGGGTAAGTGTGTATAGGTGCTCTACTAAGCTGTGGAGCTTTGGGTGTGTGTATGTGCTTTACATAAGTTTACATGATACTGTAAGTATAATAAATCAGTCGGACATGTAATGACAGCTTCATAAACATCATTCTTTTTTATATGTTTTTAGCAGCCTCAGAAGTCTTTTCATATTGAGTTTATATTTGGTTATAAGCTGTTTGCAGCTGTCATGCATTGGTAACAAAGTGTCTTGTATATTGTGCATGTATTTGCATATTTGATGTCACCCTTGCAGGTTTTGATTGGTCAGACAGTAATGATTTAATAAGAATCTATTATGTCCTGGTGTAAGATTGTAGATGGGAGGTATTTTTGTAGCGTGTTTTATTAGCTTAAAAAGGGATGTATTGTTGAGATGCAAACAAAGTCAATCAGAGTAGTTTGATAGAGTAGTGTCCTACATGTGGCTTTCCGCTACGAATGGATGTAAAATTAAGTTTTAGGCCAAAGCGTTGGTGCCAAACTTTCATCATCAGGCAGTGAGTTTCTAACTAATTTATGTAATAACTTTCTGTTAGGTAGCTGTTAGAGACATTAAACGCTTTAGGTGTCTGGTTCTTATTACCAAAGCTTTACACACCAAATTACTCTGAATTAGTTTGTTTACATCTTGAATGATTGAATCATTTTGAAAAATTGGTGTCAGTTTCATTGCCATTGAACTCATATTTAACCCTTAAAAGCCTGAAACTGTTGCTATTGTTTTTCCTGTAGAATTGAAATGTAATTACTTTTACGTTGTATAGGTAATAATAATTAATAAAAAATATATGTACAAACATAGTGAAATACATTGACATGATATACATTCTCCATCAACAGGTTTGAGTCTGGATTTCTGACCTTTTTTCTGACTTTTTAAATGTGTCAGAAGGGATGAACAAAACACGTCAAAAATAGAAAAAATGGCTGTTCTTTCAGCAACACGAACCTGTCCACAGTACCTTTCTGTAAAAATTGTTTCGTAACACAATATCTTTTCCTGTATGTGTAACCAGCTATCTGACTTCTAAGGGTTAAACTGAAAACAGAAACGATTCAGTAAATAGAATAGAAAGCAGCAGCCAAGCACACCTCTCATACGCTTCAGGCTGAGGATACCCAACCGGTGACCTAACGTTTATTCTAGCCTGTGGGCTGGCATCTACTTTCAGGCTGAATGAGTTTTAATCTTATGCAGTTGTTCTTACGATAAATGCCTTAATGCCTCAGCACTCAGATAAGAGTTCACCTTGCTAGCTGAGGTTAGGCGACACACTTTGTAATGGCACTTTTGGGTATCACTTGTTTATTCCAGCTATATTCCTGTAATCAGCGTTTAATAGCAGTGACCCTGAGTGCTTTGCCAAAGAGCTGACCAATCAAAACTGCCCTTTTCCCCTGGATGTTCTTCCTTCCCTGGTTCGCAGGTTATGGATGGGGGGATGACCCCTTTCCCTTTCCTCTATCCGTTTTTCTTTCTGACGTCCTTTTCCTGTTGTCTCTGTCTCTTCTCTCTCCCCATCTCTATCGATTTCTTAGCTCCAGCAAGAGGCTGTCCAGTAAGAAGGCAGCAAGGTGAGCATCTCAACTCCTGAAGTTTCTGTAAACTTGTGTGAAAATCTGTTTGCTGATGGTGCGGCTTGTTTGGGTGTGTCCTCTGTAAGTGCGCGGTATCTGTTTGTGTTAACAGATTGTGTGCTTTTGAGCATTTTCTAGCTGGTTGTTTTACTGATGTGCAAGTTGTGTGTGGGTAACACTTTACTTGATCGCTGCTACACAACTTTACCATAACCATCCCATAAACTTGGAAGATATTATACACTGTCCTGAGGCGTCTAAACATTTTTACTCAGTAATATAATAATGTCATGTTACCATTGATGGTAATTATAACAGATGCTATAATGTTCTTATGATAGCTAATGTCACAGGTTCAACCTACTGTGCTAAGCTTACTGTGTTTAGCTCAAATATTATGATATAAGACAATTACAGGTTATGGTAATATATTAGTGCTTAGAATCTGTCATTACTAATGACAGCATTGACGTCTGCTATGCCATGATTATATCGGTGTTGCATAGGAGAGTTGAATTGTTATCGTTCTGTGCTGGTATGTGTGTGTTTCAGGCATTTGCTACAGCCTAGTGGTTTGGATGGCATGAGTGATTTGAGCCGAGACATCCTGGACCTTGCCGACAGTGACATCACCGATAAGGTACCAACTCCCAGCTTGGAGGTTGATAATAAATATACACCATAAACTTTCCCTGCTTTACAGCTTTTTATGGTTTCAAAGTTTTTTATAGCTGTGTGTCTAAAGCACCCACCTCTGTGTGAGTGAATGTGTGTGTGTGTGTCTAGTATCAAAGGGCTGAGTAATATGGTTAAAAATAATGTTTGTCAACCATTTGGGGATAAGGAATATATACCTTGACATTTGTCCACTTTTTTGTGCACTTTGGATTGTGGTTTGGATTGGATTTAGATTTTGGATTGTGGATTTCAATAAATATTGCTTAATATTTTTTTTTCTGTAGCACTTCACATTATGTACAACGCTTAAATCATCTACAACAGGTGCACTTAACTGGCAGTGATGACACACAACCTTTAGGCTTCATTTCCACTGAAGGACCAAATGGTTCTAAGCACGGAGCGTAACTATTTCCGTGGTGTTTCCACAAGGACACGGTTCAACACGGAACAGCACAGTTAGCTAACTACACTCAGGGCCACAGAACCGTTCCAAAGGATGATGTAACAACATAGCTATTCACTGATTGGTTCTACGGTTATGTTGGTCTCATATCTAAAACAGCTTAAATTGGTAGACATAATATATATGCTGCGTTAGTCATATTTTCTCAAAGGGGAAACGAAGCCTCGAAGTTGTCATGACAGCCACGGTCTTCAAGAAACTGAACTATACAAAAAAGATATATTTTTGGCAGACATGAAATGCACAGACGTGAGATGCATTAAGAATACTGCAATGTTCATGATGTTGCCTACTTTTACATCTCCAAATCATAATCACAAAATATCCTGATTTCAAATACATTGCCCATCCCTCGTGAGTATTAGAAGTGGTTTATTTGGACACAAATGAAAAAGTTAACTTTTTTTGCAATACATAATCACAATCACTTTCAACTTGCATAGACTTATTCGTTATTGTCATTATAAATGACCCAATAAATATCCAATATTTTGTATCATATGTATCGTTCTTTTATTTTATACCGACCACTTACTTAACTGGAGAAGTGGGCATGGAACTCTGGAGCCAAATCAGAACAATACCATTTGAAAAAAGTTTTGTTTCTGATCCCTGATTTCACAAAAATTGACCTGAATGAAACAGTATTGTTATTTTTCATAGGTTAACCAGAGGTTTAATTTAGCTCTTTGTTTTTTACATACTGAGAAAAAGAGATTTTTGTTCCTTGTACACTTTCTGATCTCTTGTTATGTGTGTGTTGCAGGTGCTGCTGCTTGAGCGGCGCGTGTGTGAGCTGGAGAAGGACTCTGTGGCGAGTGAGGAGCAGCATGCGCGTCTGCGTCAGGAGAATCTCACACTGGTGCACCGTGCAAATGCCCTGGAGGAACAGCTCAAAGAGCAGGAGCTCCATGCTGAGGAGAACCTGCAGACTCTTGCCCGCAGACATCGAGACACACTCAATAAACTGCAGCGAGAAAGAGACCTGGAGATCGAGAACCTGCAGGCGAGGTGTGTTCTGGTGGGGGTGTTGTGTGTGGATGTGCTTCTTGTTCATGTTGTACTCTGCTGCCATCTTGTGATCAAAAGGGAATATTACCTGAGGTGTCACTTACATTATCTCAGAAAAGTGAACACACCCCTCACATTTCTGCAAATATTTTATTATAACTTTTCATGGGAGAACACTATATAAATTAAAATTGGATATAACTTAAAGTAGTCAGTGTACAGCTTGTATAGCAGTACAGATTTAATGGCCTCTGAAAATAACTCAACACACAGCCATTTATGTCTAAATAGCTGGCAACACAAGTGAGTGCACCTCACAGTGAACATGTCCAAATTGTGCTCAAAGTGTCAGTATTTTGACAGAGCTGCACAGGTTGCTACTGGAATCCTCTTCCACTCCTCCATGATGACATCACGGAGCTGGTGAATGTTAGACACCTTGCGCTCCTCCACCTTCCGCTTGAGGATGCCCCACAGGTGCTCAATTGGGTTTAGGTCTAGAGACATACTTGGGCAGTCCATCAGCTTTACCTTCAGCTTCCTCAGCAAGACAGTTGTCATCTTGGAGGTTTGTTTGGGGTTGTTATCGTGTTGGAAAACGTCCATGCGGTGCAATTTCTGAAGGGAGGGGAATATGCTCTGCTTCAGAATGTCACAGAACATGTTGGAATTCATGTTTCCCCTTAATGAACCGCAGCTCCCCAGTGCTGGCAACACTCATGCAGCAACATACCATGATGCTACCACTGATGTGCTTGACTGTAGACAATAGACAGTTGTCTTGTCCTCACCAGGGTGCCGCCACACATGCTGAACACCATCTGAGCCAAGCAAGTTTATCTTGGTCTCTTCAGACCACAGGACATGGTTCCAGTAATCCATGTTCTTGGACTGCTTGTCTTAAACTGTTTGCAGGCTTTCTTGTGCGTCAGCTTCAGAAGAGGCTTCCTTCTGGGACGAGGGCCATGCAGCCCGAGTTGATGCATTGTGCGGTGTATGGTCTGAGCTCTGACAGGCTGATCTTCCACTTCTTCATCCTCTGCAGCAATGCTGGCAGCATTCATGTGTCTATTTTTTGAAGCCAACCTCTGGATATGACACTGAACATGTTGATTCAGCTTCTTTGGTCAACCTTGGCGAGGCCTGTTCTGAGTGGAACCTGCTGAATGACCTTGGTCACCGTACTATAGCTCAGTTTCAGGTTGTTAGCCATCTTCTTATAGCCTAGGTCATCTTTGTGGAGAGCAACAATTCTATTTCTCACATCCTCTGAGAGGTCAGTATGAGAGAATTGTCCCAAAAACACCAAATTTAACAGCCCTGCTCCCCATTCACACCTGGAATCTTGTAACTCTGATGAGTCACATGACACCAGGGAGGGACAACAACACAATTGGGCACAATTTGGACATTGGACAGTTACTTTTAGAGGGCAGTAAATCTATACTGCTATACAAGCTGTACACTCTACGCTCTACTTTAAGTTATATCCAAGTTTAATTTCTATAGTATTGTCTCATGAAAAGATATATTAAAATATTTGCAGAAATGTGAGGGGTGTACTCACATTTGTGAGATACTGTACATTAGTACATACACTATGTGGCTTAAGGTATGTGAACACCCAGCCATCACAACTATATGAGCTTGCTGGACATCCAGTTCCAAAAACCTGGGCATTAATATGGAGTTGACACCTCCCCTTGTGGCTGTAATAGCCTCCAGTGTTCGAGGAAGACTTACCACAAGATTTTGGAGTGTCTGTGGGAATTTGAGCGTTTGTGAGGCCAGGCACTGATGTTGAATGAGCAGGCCTGGCTCACAGTCAGTGTTCCAGTTCATCCCGAAGGTGTTTAGTTGGGTTGAGGTCAAGGCTCTGTGCACATAGTGTTCTTCTGGCATCTACTAAACCCAGATTTATCTATCCAACTATCAAATAGTGAAGCGTGAACTATCACTCCAGAGAACGTTTCCGCTGCTCCCGAGTCCAGTGCCAGCATGCTTTTTGCCACACCAGCTGACCCTTGCACATAGTGATTTTAGATTTGTGTGCAGCTACTCAGCCATGGAAACCCATTTTATGAAGCTCCTGATGCACAGTTCTTGTGCCAATGTTGCTTCCATAGGCCAGTTTGGAACTCTGTAGTGATAGATGATTTTTATGCGCTACACACTTCAGCGCTCTGCAGCCCTGCTCTTAATGGATGAGCTGTTGTTGCTCCCAGAATAATAGCACTTACAGTTGACTGGGGAAGATCAAGTAGGGCATAATGTTTATTAACTTGTAGCAAAGGTGGCATCCTTTGACAGTGTCACATTTAAAATCTCTTACTCATTAAGCACAACTCATTCTATTGCCAGTGTTTGTCTATGGAGTTTGCATGGCTGGGTGCTTGATTTTATACACGATAGCAGTGGGTGTGGCTGAAACACCTGAAGTCAATAATTAGGAAGAGTATCCACATACTTTTGGCCGTATAGTGTATCTAATCTGTCTAGTCTGTTTTGCTAAAAAAGTGGTTCTAAATGTAAACAAAATGTTTTCCTGGTTCTGATAAAGAAAATGGGTTGTGTTTGTGTGTTTGTGTGTGTGTGTGTATAGGCTACATCAGTTGGATGAGGAGAACAGTGAATTAAGGTCATGTGTTCCCTGCCTAAGGGCCAATATCGAAAGACTGGAAGAGGTAATGAACAGACACAGATGCATAAATAATTTTGTTTATTTATATATATGTATATTGTACTGTATATATACATACAAACTTTTTTTTGCTCTGTCTCCTCCTCTCCCTCTCTCTTGTTCTCACTCACTCTCTGTAGGAGAAGAGGAAGCTACAGGACGAAGTGGAGGATGTGACTGACAGGTTGAATGAAGAAACTGAGTCTCGCAGGAAAATGTCTGACAAGCTAAGTCATGAGCGCCACAGCAACCAGAAAGAAAAAGAAAGCACGCAGGAGGTAAGAGTCAGGAGGTCAAGTTTCAAATAACCTTTGTATTCTTGCTTGGACTTGGAATGTGTCAGAAAGGCCATTAAGTACAAGTTATTCTTTTTTCAGCATCAGGAAAAAAATACTTGTATTTAACAGTAAATTACATGACTAAAGATGATATATTCATATCAAGTTCAGTCTTAGAAGTTGGTTTCATGTTCTGATTTTTACAATCCAAGTAATGGCAATCAGTGATGTTGAGGTCTGGACTCTGGAGTGGACAGTTCACTGTTTTGATGACACCAGCAGATTTTCACATTTAATTTTTTGTCTATTTCCTTTTGACAGTAAGAGCTTCTTGACAGCTACACATGCTTTCAGAGTTATGGTGTTGAGTTGTCTTCTCACAGTGGATTTTTTCAGAAGCAAGAGTGGAACTTGATTTTTCTCCTCTCTCTCAAAGATGAAAGATTTAAGATTACTCCTAAAAATGTACTTAATGGCCTTTTTGACTGGAGATTAAACAATTGAAGGGTCTCTGACTTTTGCATAAGACTGCATATGATACTGTTATAGGAATTCCTGACCAATGCAGACATTTTATCATGTAAATATCTGTTGATGAATAACACCAATGCTAAAATATAAACATGTATAAAATTTGCCTGGATTCTCATTACAGAGAAATGTAACATTTGTTTGTAAAGGAGTTACAAAGGAGTTAAAAAATAAAACAAGATTTTAGCAGAGTAACCCAGTGCCACCTAAATATTCTGCTCTTCTGGAATATAGTAAATACAACATCTAATATCTCTTTGAAATATAAGTCAGATCTAAACATCTGTCTCATGCCAGTAGATTTTTAAGCTATATACTGCCAAAAATGGGCACTGCTTAAATTCCATATTTTTATTATTTTCTAAGTTAAAAATAAATGAACAGATTCTCTATAAAGAAAACACTTCTGCACTTCTGTTTATTAGGTGAATTTAACATGCTGGGGGAAAAAAATAAAATGTAGTCTGTGCAAAAAAGTTACGGCACATTTTATTATGTTTTCCCCAATATGTTAAATTCAGCATATAAAGAGAAATGCTGCCATGTTTTCTGCACTAAAACTTGAAATATGCCTTATTTTTTTCTCTGCAGAGGATGTGTTAACCTATTTTCTCACTCTCACTCATCTCTCCCTTTTTCTCTCTCTCCCTAGCTGATTGAGGACTTACGGAAGCAGCTGGAGCACCTACAGCTCTTTAAGTTGGAGACGGAAGCTCGACGTGGACGCTTACCTGGTGCCGGCCTGCAGGAGTACAACACACACATGAGAGAGAATGAGCTGGAGCAGGAGATACGCAGACTCAAACAGGTATACACCCACTGACACACACACACTTCACTGAAGCTTCGAACGGAAATGTTGACTCTACTGTAACTCTGAATAACAGATTTTATGCGTAATTAAACGACTGAGTTCACATTTAGTGGAAAGACTTTTTAGTAACCTTTCTTTGAGCTGCATTCAATCTATCACAGATACAAATGAGTAGATGCAGATGTATTTTTATAAGCGATGTGAATCTTTGAGCTGACAGTGAACTGATTTGATTCACGATTAGTTCGTTTTGAATTTGATCCAGAAGAGATTATTGTAAACTCTGAATGATTCGATTCAGCTCAAAAGCATTTTGATTCAGTGGTTTGATTTAGTTATTCAGACATTTTAAAGAACTATTCAGTGCATTAAACTGGTCAAATTAAAATGATGATTAACGCGATCTAAAATCTTAACCTCTAAATTTCAGCTTGTGAAAATAAGGATTTCTGACCTTTTTGATTCTTTTTAAATTGAAGTTGAACAAGTTAGATTTACCATGAATTACATTTTTAAATAGAAAAACCTTATTTTACATTGCTATCCCATGTTTTCATGTCATTACTGAAACGCAGAGTTTAAGTCCATACGCGGAGCCTTATTTTAGAGCAGGAAGCATGACTGCATCCCTGTCACTTATGACCACATGGTGAGCAGTTAGATCCCATTGTTTTGAAGCAGATGTGTCCCAAAGTCTGTAGTCAGTGTGTATCATTACCAAAACACGTATTTTTTACAATTAAAGTAAGCAAAGCAAAGCATAATCATGCTAATCATATACTGGCTAGCATTTTTGGTTTGTGCTTAAAATGAGCTAAAATGGTCCCTCTCAAAAAAGACAGCAGTGCTTTTAGCTGACTTCACTACTTTCTATGTATGTAATGTAATTACTAGCTAACTACTATACTGCGTTTCTACACATGTAGCGAGGCCTTGTCAAAGTCTCGTAAAATTAAATTATAGACAAAATAGATCACTTTTTTTGTGTATGATCAGCGATGCTAAGGCAGTAAATTTCTCTCTCTGAATTTCCTGTATTATTCACTCGTGGTTAGCTTATGACGCTGTCTGAGGCACTCACATGCTGTAAAGGCAGTAAAGTCAGATATAATTGTCATGTGACTTTATTTAAATAGCATCACACATATTTGTTTTTACATGTTTACTTTGTTAATAAATTGTGGTTCATTTGATTCAAAGCGTTTAAAATGTTTTTGGTTGCAGAGAATTCAGGACTTTTTTCCTTTTACAGTCAGTGCAGTTGCATTAAGAGGTTTTGGAAATGATGCATTGAAAATGCAGATAATTTGTTATCTTTCTAACATCTCTCTGTCTCTCTCTTTCTCTCTCTCTCTCTCTCTCTTTCTCTCTCTCTCTCTCTCTCTCTCTCTCTCTCTCTCTCTCTCTCTCGCTCCCTCTCTCCCTCTCCCTCCATCCCTCTCTGTCACAGGATAACCGCAGTCTGAAGGAACAGAATGATGAGTTGAATGGGCAGATTATTAATCTCAGTATTCAGGGAGCTAAAAGCCTCTTCACTGAGTCCCTGTCTGAGTCTCTGGCATCTGAAATCAACAACGTCTCACGTGTAGAGGTGTGTACCACACACACACACACACAGACGCAGCCACAGTTTAGCATTTGAAATACTGTGTATTTTTGAGTACTGAACCTACTGATGAACACTGACAAGCACTCATTTTTCATATATGGCACTTACAGTTATTTTTTTTAACCTGTATGTGTAGCTGATGGAGGCCATCCAGAAACAGGAGGAAATTAACTACCGCTTGCAGGACTACATCGACCGCATCATCGTGGCCATCATGGAGTCCAACCCTTCTATTCTAGAGGTCAAGTAATCACCATGACAACAGCCTGTGCTGGATGGACGCTGGACTGGATCTGGCGGCCACACTGGACCCAATACACACCTTCTAGCTCAAAGTGGATTTCAATTTCTGCTTCACAGCTGCTTTTCCGTTCTCTGCTACAAGACAAGATTCAGCGCTTCTGTTCAGGCACCATTAATGCGCGTGTCCAAGGAGTAAAGTACTGTTCTGTGGAGTTGTGTGTGTGCAGGCAAGGATGATTTGCATGGCTGTTGGTTCCTGTGAATCCCCTGTGTTGTGGGACTGAGGGGCCCAGTCCCTCTCTGTGTGTGAATATGGGTTTGAGTGTGCATGTGTGTGTGGCAGGTCCTCAGTAAAACACGTAGGAACCGCACGCTCATACATATATATTACTACATTTTACTTTAGGGCAGTGTTAATAAGTCTACATAAGCCTTTTGTGACAACTGATGAAGACCTACCATTTGTCATGATGGTTGCATTTGACAACTTTGATTTCAAGTTGACATAACATCTATATCAGGTGCCAATATTTTTTGGACATTAGGTTGTTATGACACTTTCTGGGGTAAATTGACAGGCTTTGCAGCTCAGTATGTGTGACAGTGACATTGTTGATGGCAACATCAGAGTGGTTGAACAAAGGTAAGCATTTTCTGTGGACATTAAGTAAATGAATGAAGTTTTTCTATTCTATAAGACAGGGTATTTGTTTAAAATTCAGTAAGGTCCAGTTAGAGAAAATTTCCTCAAGCAAAGGTCCGGAACCTCATAATGTCGAACTTTCATCAGGATTCAGTGCCATATACTGTTCACTGAAGTAGCCTAGTAGGTATATCAACATCTTATATAGTCAGCAACTGAATGTCAAATCAAATAAAGTACAATTGAGTAATATTTCAACAATAATTATTCTAAGTTTTCTCTTTTTAGAGCAGCCGTGTGAAATAACTTCTCTGACTCACTTTCTCCTCTGACACCTTGTCCCTCCGCTGTGCCTCACTCACTCCAGTCTCATTGCTCATCGTAATGCACAGATCTGAATGGACTGTGTAGCGTCACCTGTGATATTTGCAGTGCACATTGTAAATGGGCTGCTAAAGTGGTACTGTAAAGGCTAGAAAAGCTATAACAATTAAAATAGTAAAACCCAGTCGATATTAAATAATTCTCTATAGTTTATTGTTTATAGGTCCAGGACTGCATAGGACAGGGTCTGGGTCCGGACTTGGATCGTGCTCCGTCTATTAGTGACCTCTGCTATAAGATTTGAGATGTCACATCATCAGCATGATGTTACTGCATGAGCAGGTTCAGAGGTGTGACCACATGGGTACTGAAAATCTGAAAAAAGTGCCCCTCTGCTTTCACTTCGCCACATATAAGTAATTAATGTGCTTTTTTGTGAAATTGGTTGCTCTGCGGATTTTTACAGTTTGATCCCTGCTGTCGACAAGAAGAGTTCTGAAGGAGAACCATCTTACCCAGCAGCAGATCATGGCTGTTTATATACACACAGAGTAGTTTTAGACAAGTGACATGAAAAAGTTTCATTTTTATGTTTCTTGACAACTATGTTAAACATGTTTGTTGTCATTGCTTGCAGTCATGACTTGCAGCTACAAATATGTTTTTTGTGTAGTATTGAAGTAGAACATGTTGATTTCTGTGAATTGTCCACAGAGAACTAAATGAGAAATTAAATAAGTGGTAGTTATTTGGATCCAAGTGCCTTGTGCAGTCATTATAGGCCAATAGATTATAGGCCGATAGAACACAAATGATGGCCGTAGTTTTTATAATGGCCTCTATTTACAATAATTGTTGAGGAAAAGGCAAAAGCAGACGTCTGCCAAAATTTCATATGCACACAGGCCTTTTGACCTTTTCAGCAATTACTTCTTTCGTTGCATTTTATTCCCAGAGTGCACTGTTTTCATGTTAAAATCACTGACATTTTCCCTGGTGGACCAGGCCTCCCAACCCCCCCAACCCCCCCACATGGCTGTCTAAATATAGTAGGCTTGAAATGATTAGCCTTGTGATTAAATATTTTTCATGTCGGCTACTGAATGTAAAACACACAATAATATACAGAATGAGCCATGTCAGAAGTGTAGTTAGCGCTTAATTTAAATATTGGCAGATAATTATGGAGCTCTTTGAACTGAAGCCATTTAATTTGGCCCCTGAACAGAAGCTGTGACCTAATTATGGACCTGCCTTAAAAAATAGTCCTTGAATCGTGTCTGTTGTTGTGATTTACAGTGTGCAATCCTAATGTCACAAAAAGAATCAGTCACTTGACATATATGTTATATAAATATAACATCAAAGTTAGATATACACTACACATGTACAAATGCTATGAAGTTAGTTGTTATGTAATGCTGTCACTTCACCTTTGCGTTATGTCAACGATACAAAAACAGCCTTTATGGCAGAAGACGCTTATTAGAATAAACCATTAAAAATGTCCTATGAGCTTATGTAAGTGTCATGTAGCCTTATGAATGCTGCCCTTCAATGAAGTATTATGATAACATCATACTTTCTATCCATATTTTTCATACACATGCATATAAAGCTGTTATTTTGCAGTGTCTTGGTTTGAATCCCAGTATAGCTCCATGAGTACACCCATGTGAGGGACACTGTGTGACCTGAGGGTGTGTGACTGTACGTGTGGGTATATGTGTCTTCACATATTGTTGATGTCAATACAAAATGACCTCTGTTGTTGTTTGCTGACATTGTTAAGTAGCTTTAAAGAATGTCCTGTGTGTTCATGATTGTTTAGTTGTAGATTTCTGTTTTATTTTGTCTCGTTTATTTATTACGATGAAGCAGAATGCATGGGCTCGAAACACACCACAGATCACCTGAATCCTCCTGCCTGAAAACAGCTGCTTGTAACCAACAGAACAGCAGCTAGTTGTATGCTGACTGGGCACATGGTGGTGCACTGTGGGAAGTGTAGTTCTATGCCCTGATGCAATTCTCCTGCTGAGTGAGAGAAGCTTGATGCAAAGGAGTGCCTCCTGTGGCCTGGATTAGAGTGAGAGACTTTCTTTTCCTGTACAGAAAAAAAAAATTGATTAGTTTGAATGAAAAATGAGAGGATATATATTTCTTCTAATACATGCTAAAATAATCTCGAGACTGAAGAAAGCAATTGCACTCTTGAAGGAACTTTACGTTGCTTGGACACCTTGTGAAAAGTGGGACGTTTTGGCTGAATTTTGCTGAAGCAGGAAGAGCCATTTGCTGTTATTAATTATTAAAGAATGAATAATCAGACGAAGTGATGGAGAGAGAGATGTTGCTTTGAAGGACTTGAGCAGATGGAGAGGGAGAATTGTTTTTCGTCTCTCTGCAGCCTCTCGGAAAATGGAGAGAAGCTCAAACTGACTACTGAGACTGTGTACACACCCTCCCTTCTCTTTGAATGTAAATAATGATCTGTAAAATGGTTTTCCATTCTATCTCTCAGTTTCACAGTTTCTCACAGTAGGTATTTTTATAGACACAGGGAAAGAAGATTAGTTTAATTTTGTCTTCCACCCTCTCACATGTTCTTCTCAGCCGTGTCACGTGCATGTGTGTGTGTGTATGCGTGTAAATCTTTCTGGCAGAGCTGACACAGGCTTGGAGATTTGGGCTTGTGTCAAGTGGCTAAGAGGGCTGATCTAGGATCAGTTCAGGACCAGATGCCTTTCATATCAGAGTGAATGTAATTAGATGGACAGGCACGAGCTGAGTCTAGGTCAGGGGTTCCCAAACTTCTCAGCAAAACGGGCGTGGTGGTGGAGCATTGGTGGGTGTGTGGCGCGTGGTTTTAGCTTGCTTTGCAGTAAAGCTAGGCCTCCAATTCAAGCCATCAGTGTCACAGATCAGTCCAATCATGAGGAAAAACCCACCTCTACAATAAGGCAAACTTCTGTTGGCATCCCTGTGAATTCTAGTAGTTCATTAGGACTAAGCCAACAGCAGTTTGCATCAACATTTTGGTTCTAGATTTTCAGTTCTAGATGAAACACAGATGGAAGCTTCTAAAAGACATTGTGTTCTATTTGAAGCATGTGATAGACATATTAGCATGTTTTACCTGGCAGAAGTTTCATTGTCTCTTTCAGAAGCCTGGTATAGACCTGCCAACATGTTTCATTTCTAACAACCCACTGTTTACTCTGCCACTCGTATTCACAGTCAGTGACATATCTGGAACTTTAGAGTTTTTTCCACATGAAAGTCGTCCCACCTATTGAAAATACAAATGTAATTGGGTGCTATCTTTTGTTCATTCTCTTTAGCTCTTAGAGTCCTAACCAATAGGAGAGCGCGCTTATCCATCTAGATGCCATGGAGAAAAACAATTGACCAATGATTGACTGTTGGACATTTCAAGAATCTATTTAATTCATTTAGTTTTTATCCAGAACTTAACAATGAAATGGTAGTAACGTTTCATGTCACACCCCACCACCCTATCTCCTTTTTATGCTCTGTATCACTCAGTAATACCTGTGTTCCTCAAGAGGGTGTGGCCTTCTAGCTTAAAGCCATAGCTGCGCAGAAGTCCAGCTCAGTTTCTCAGAGTTCTTTCCTACAGTCTGCTCTCATACTACAACATGTGCTGACGGCTAGCAAAATATATTTCTGATTACATACAGCTTTTACATTTTAATGGCATGAATCGAGGTTTAAATCAAAAGACAGTATTAATAATGACGATATCATTAATAAAAATCTGCTCACTGCTGCATTATTGCTGCCAGGAACTAAACAGCCTAGCATCGGTCTGCAGCCTGGTGGTTGGGAACTTCTGTCCTAGGTTATTATGAGTGGCCTGATGATGTTGCCTGAGGTGCTGTGGGTCTGACCACACTGACTTTTTTTCATTGCATTTTTCTTGCTCCTTTTTGGAAACCTGCTCTACACATTAGAATTCAACACTGCAGCTCCCCCTGCCGTAATAAAGTGAAGTGGTCCAGTCCTGTGCTTCAGGGTTTGGTGTATAGTCCATTCAGAGCTTTAAAGGGGGTGTTTCTGTTTTTTCCACTTTGCTAGTATACAGACAGTGCTAATATACAGACAGCCTTCTCCTGCCTTTTAGAAGCTTGGGTCTGCTAACTAGTGTGTGTGAGTTCCTCATTCTTTCTTTCCCTTTCTCCTCTCTCTCTTTCTCTTTGTCTCTCTATCTCCGTCAGTCGTCTTTAAACGCTGCAGAAAGAGCGCCAGTAGCACTGATCACACACTACTATCATTAACATGTCTAACAGTAAAAGCTGACCTTTAAAAAAAGAAAAAAATGTATGAAATTCTTTTTGTGAATTCTCACTCACACTTTCAAATGTCCAAAGAAAACATTTCACTGCTGAGCAGGAGCTCCACTTGTCACTTAGAAAACGTGAAGAATACTAATTTTACTATATGAGTAAACATTAAAAAAAATCTTGTTGTAATGAAGGATAAAATTGTAAAGTGAGGTTTATTCTAATTATGAAGGAACATGTATAAATTAAGAGATCAGTATTGTCCTCTGCTGTAAGTTTTTTTTTTTTTTTTTTCTCTTCTGATTATTTTGAAGATGCCCCACAAGATGTATCTCTTACTGTATGGGGGTCCTATAGATTTTCAATTGTACAAAAGTAAATTAAAATAGACGCAAATAAATAAAATGAACATATCTCCTACATGTGTGCCCCAGTCTCTCTGCTGAACACTGATGGGAAGCCTTAGCCCCCTTTTCATGCTTGAAGATGACATGACAAATCCACTGTGAGTTCATGTTTTAAAGGTGCAATGTGTGAGATTTAGTGGTGCCTAGCAGTGAGGTTATATAATACCCCTCCCTCACACCTTACTTACCAAACATGAAGTAGAACCTACAGTGGCTATCATGTTTTTGCTTCTTTGACAACAATGATTTACTCTCTCTGGCTTGTTCTTGTGATAAAACCTCTCACTACACAAAATGGTTAACCAGCAGAAACCACAGATTCTTCTTCTTACTACGTCTTCCAACTGCTGCTATAGTGTGACCAAATTCACCCTGCCATTTCAGAGTAAAAACGTGAAAGGCACTCTCTAGAGGCGTTGCTTGCTTTGTCCATTATGGTCTACCGTAGAAACATGGTGGCACAACGTAGCAGCCTCAGAAGAAGACCTGTGTTGATTTGGAGGGCTCATTCTAAGCAAATGAAAACACAATAATTCGTAGTTACAATTAATTATACACTGATGAAAACATGGTTTTATATACTACATTCCATTTCTGCTAATAGATTCCCCAAAAATTCAGGATGCTATCAAGCTGGGAGAGTGAAGGCTAAAATACTTCTGAAATCCTTTTAATTAAAAATCTCAACACACTTGAAAGATAACACTAACTGACAGTTCTGTTACTAACTGACGCCCACTTTGGCTAGCATCTCGCTGAGTGATGGAGGGACAATTCCCAGTCAATGTGAGGTCCTGACCACCATGATGTTCTGTTGGTATGACCTGCAAGTCAATCCTGATGCAGAAGGTAGGATATTATAGCCAGTCCTGGCAGTGGGGGTGAGGCTAGCAGGAAGCTCTGGCCTTTGCACATTCCTCCACAGAAAATGCTGAGTAAGAAGACTTCCAATTCATGTGGTTTCTCTTAGTCCGGTGTTTTCCCACCCTGGCCTTGAAGCACCACCAAGAACACACTGATTTTGCAGTTTCTGTGGGCATATACATTTCATGGGTAACAGGCCATTCCAGCATAGTATATTTATACTTGCATTACACAAAATGTATTGGACTATAAGCTGCATTTCTTCTTATAGAAATAGCCAAAGCCAGACATCAGAGCTAGTAGTAGACATTTGTGGCCAGGACCTCACATTGACTGGGTTTGTGCTTGAAAATTGTAAACGATGGAGCAGTTTGAAAAAATGTCTCACCTAAGGAAACAATAAGTGAACAAGAGGAATGTGAGTCTGCAATTCATCTGGTTTGTTCTAGGTTCAGAACTGTAAAATGAAAATCCATAATAAAATAAAAGAACAAGAAGTTGTTTTGATAAACTAGTCAAAATATTATGCTTACCAGATTAGTGCCATTGGGTCGGCAGTGAATCCGTTGGTCATACCTAATGTCTCTTACCCCTCTCACTTTCAGCTGTCAGTACACTTCCACTCCATGCCAAAAGGAATCCATCACTGGCTACTTGAAAACATCACCCCGTGCTGCTCGGCTGTTTATGTTCATTTTTAATAAATATTTGTACTTGCGCTTCTTTTGATTCTGACTGATCCCTTTCTCCACATTTTGTTTAACTAGGCTTTGCATGCAGTAACCTTTGCTTACATTTGCTTACATCAAATTCCTTTCTGATATAATCATGCCTGAATGAAGCAGCTGAATGAAGCAGCTCTTACATTCTGGTGAATTTAGTCTTTTCCCTACGCCACAGCCAACTGCAATGATATTCAAGAACGTGTCCATGAGTTACATGCTTTATACAGAGGGCACTTCCAATGCATGCTATTCATGCATAAATTATTAGCAAAACCCGCAGGTTGCAACCTGAAAGGTGGACTGCTAAATTTAGGGTCAAGAAAAGTATGTCACCCTAGATGCATGACCTTTTTAGAGGAGACAAGACAGCAACCCCACAGGGAATGCTGCCAGTCTCTGGTGATGAGAGTGAGTTGGATGTTGCAGGTAGGGAAAAGACACTTTTAACAGGATTCTGTTATTGATGAATGTCATAAAAGCTGTTTTGCAGAAGTGCATGCTAATGTAATATTTTCTTTGACAAGATTCAATTCAAATCAAGTAGTTTGTTGATTTTCTAAGGGAAAACAAGGTAATACATCCTCTACAGAGAATACAAATATGGAATTTTCCATAAATTTTAGTGTACAATTTCCATTTATTTGCTCAGTTTAATATGCTTTGTACAGGCCATGTGTTCCCTGTAGAGAAGGTGCTAATTTATTTTCACTTAGAAAATTAAAAACTGTAATTTGCCAAAGGCGCAAAAGCTTTTCTATACATACATTTATAGATAGATAGACAGACAGACAGACAGATTGATTAAACTCCTGAGCTTTGCAGCATAGATTACATAACTGTTACATGAATAATTTTAAGTCATATTAAATCATGTTTTTTTCCTCTAGTGCTAGAATTCCGCTGTTTAGTCCATTTTTTTCTGATTCCTGTTCTGTTGTCTTATTCCAGTTTAGTGACGCATGTTAAGGTAAGTAGGGTGAAGGGAACCTGTACGTAGCTCTCTATGTAGACAGCAGTGATGCTCGCTCATTGTCCACTTGTGTCCATATTTATAATATGGCCTGTGTTCCTGTTCAAGGTGGGACGACAGTCCAGAGGCAACGTTTCCCGTGCTTAAAGGGCACCCTAAAAAAAGAAAGGCAGAATGTTCTATGGCACACAGACCAGGGTACTCCCTCTGAATGACATGGAGAGACTGGACAGGACTCTGTTTCGCCTGGAACAAGGTATGTCCAGCCTTAACAGTGGATTTCTATATTATTGAGACAGTTATTTTAAGTGGATGTTTGCTTTAAAGGAAATGCTGGTTGCTGCTATGGACAGCTTGATTTGCAGCAGATCATGCCACTAAGCCACTAAGTTTTGCTTACACTACTCAGTCTATCTGAGTCTTACTGAAACACAAGCCTCTTACACTGGAGGTGATTTATGTGTCACATATTTTGTGTTACCTCAGCGTATCTTGTAAGGACCAAAATATCACATACATACATAATTAGCAGACGAGCTACTGTGGGTTTTCTTTGCGCTTTGTGTCCTGCTCCAAAGTCTGACTGTGCAGTTGGTGCGGTCCAGCACTGACCAACCTGTGTTAAGCCCTTTAACCACAGTCATAGTAATCAGTTATTAATATTAAGACTTATTGTCCAATACCTATTTGGATTACTTCTATGAATATAATATGTACAGTATGTAGTTTAAGTGAAGAACTGAAGTGTAGGCTCACATATAGATCTTTGCAGTTAAACCTCTTAAAGTGCATGTGTATTATAAAATTATTGATCTTAAGCATCTACTATGAAACCAGTGATATGTAGATTTCCACTGATTTATCAGAAATATACATCATCCAAAAGTTGAAGTGTAAACAAAGTCATTCAGAGTGATTTAATTTGAAATTGTAGAGACGGTTACTTGACTGACTTTACCATCAGTGAACCTACATGTTTTTAATTGTAAGGGTGATAATAAATAATAATAAAATAGTGGTAATAGTGGTGATTTGAAAAAATATGATTTAGGTAAACTGTAGTAAAACAGTCTCAGGAATCAGGCGACATGTAACCATTTTGTTTAATAGCTTTCAGTGATATAGTTTTTAGAGTTATTAAAAACTTCAGACATCTGGTTCCTATTCTGTTTCTCTAGAACAGAGCATTTTAGATTAAATCACCCTGAATGACTTTGTTTACAACTTAAACTTTTTATTATGCTGAAATTTAGAAAAATCAGTGGAATCCCTCAGAATTCACATTTTCAAGTGTTGTCATGTTTACGTTCCCTCGCTACAAAAAATAAAAAATTCAACCACTGGAAATCCATGTGGTGTCAATTGATCAATAGGCTAAATACAAACAAGCTAGCACCTTTGACTTCAAACAAAATCATAAAGAGGACAGCGATTCTCTTTTTTCAGCACATTATGGACACCAGCAACAAGGGTTTTTTTCAGCCTTTTATCCAGAAGAAATAAATCGAGTTGTGTAGTATCTCTCCATTGTAATGATCATTTGAAGACAATTACCACTGTTATAATAAATTCAGCTTCCTATTAATAACATTAGCTCTCTTGTTTCTTTCTGCATTCAGAAGCCAGTAAAAAAAATCATTGCAAAAAGCCTATCCTCAAAAATTCACTCCAGTGCAGCTGTAGTTAGAAATGCTGCCTTATATCTACATTAATTTGGTATTTTATCAAGTACATCTAGATGTGTGGTTATAGACTGTAGTTCTTCTGTTGCTTTGCAATTCATTAGCCACCATCAACCCCCATTTGTTATTCAAAAGGACCCCCATAGGACCACCAAAGACATACATAAGTGTTCCTAATATACTAACAAAGTGTAATGTTAGATTTGTGATTTGAATTGTCACAAAAAGAAGTACTCATATCTAAGGACAAGAAAGAGACTCCTAAAGAAGGCCTGTTTCTCATCTTCATGCATTTCTTTCACATGCTGTTTTGAACAGGCTTTGAGCTCCAGTTCCGTCTGGGGCCGACCCTGCAGGGGAAGCGCGTTCGTGTCCACACCAACTACCCAGCAAGGGGGAAAAAGTTCAACAGCCAGGAGTTCCGTGTACTTGAGTGGATCAACCCCACAGGCAGGGAGGATGACTCGGACAAGTACTGCAAACTGGACCTTGAGATCTCTGGCTCCTATCAGTACTACTTCGGCTGTGGGTGAGTGGACGAGCTGTTTGGTTCCTTGTTTCAAATCACTTTGCATTTTTCTTTCACTTTCATCAGTTTACTAAAGGTTTTAGTGTATAAAGCTGACTGTAACATTGTGTGACATTCTTGTGTATGATGTTGAGAGTCTCTGGAAGGTTTTATCTCTCATTCACACTGGTTCATTTTGACTGTCATTATTCTGGAACAGGATAAATACCAGTGATGATGTTCGTTAGGTGTACTGTGGCCTTTACATTGATCTTTATGTTACGATGCCTGAAACTCCCACATGACTGTAAAACGTCCCTGTCTGCCCCAACTTTACTGTCAGGGATGAAGAAAAGACTGGTGGGGGCTACATTGTGGTGGATCCTGTGCTACGTGTGGGCCATGAGAGGAACATACTGCCTCTGGACAGCGTCACCATTCAGACTTATCTGTCCAAGTGCCTGGGACCACTGGATGAATGGCTAGACCGATTTAGAGTAGCCAAGAAAACTGGTGAGAGTCTGAAGAGCACACAAAGCGTGATAGTGGTCCTAAATGCACCAATAGAGCTTAATATTGATACTGGGACAAAACTGATACAAAAAAACTATTAATGTTGGTCCTGCAGCTGCTGGTAACACTGTCCAGCAATTAAAACAAATAAAGATTTGCTTTCCACTTTTCTACATTTAATGTTACTTGATGATTCAGTTCATAGAATGTGTATATAAACTCTCTTAGTTGAATCTTAGTTAAATCTCTTAGTTATTATAGTGTTTTACTTTATTGCACCTGTAAAGATTTCCATTGTTTAACAGCATTTGTTGTCCTGTTACAACGAATCTGCTCTTTTCACTCAGGTTACAATATGATCCACCTGACGCCATTGCAGAAGTTAGGAGAGTCACGTTCCAGCTATTCCATTGCTGACCAGCTGGAGCTGAACCCAGAATTTTCCCCTCCGGGGAAGAACTATACATGGACAGATGTAGGGAACCTGATTGAAAAGATCAGGAAAGAGTGGAATATGCTTTGCATCACTGACGTTGTGTACAACCACACAGGTACGATTTTGTTTAGGCTGTTTCTCTTACATTTAAAGAATTTTTTGCAGCCACTCTTATCCAGAGCAACTCCATGATATTGCCCCTTTAATCCCAGAGCTCAGGCTTTGAGAAACAGTGCTTTACTTTACTCTTCTCCAGAAAGCAACAAACCCATGACCTTTTTGGTTAATAGTTGAAGTCTGAGCTCTCTGCTGAAAAAAAAAAGTACAAGCTGAAACCAAAACATGGCCTGCGTGGAGTGAGAGTGGAGTGTTGCAGCAGCAGCTGTCTCGGTTGCATCACGCTCCTACTTTCTGGAGCTCTGTATCACTGACTGTTCGTCTGAAGGTCAACACTGTCAGTTTGTCGTTGAAAAATGGCCCAAACTGTTTGATCTGTTCACCAGGCTGGTGATCTGATGGTCAGTATTCCACATCAGCTCGGCCAGCACAGGAGCGCACTGCTCATGCCTGCGTGACAATGGTATGCTCTTTTGACATTTTGCTGATACAGCAGGGAGCTAAAAGTAGAGTCCAGCATTATCCCTGACATTACCGTGTTTCATCTGTCCCCTCAGTGTGCTCAGAGGATGTCCACACTCTATTCAGTGTGAGCTTATAGAATACTTTCCTAACTGATCTTGTTTTGAATGAAGGTCACATCTGTATGGTGTCTTTTTAGATGCTAAAATACTTTACATGTAATGGGGGCTCATCTCAAAACAGCAATACATGATTGGGCTGACCACCTGTCACACTCAATTACAGAGGTCACTAGTAGGTGGACCGTGGTCCGAGATCTTTACCCAGACGCTGTCCTATGCAAACCTGGACCTATGACCGATAAACTATGGAGAATTATTTCATTTTGACTGGGTGATCCTATTTTAAACGGCATAGATTTTCTGGTCATTATGGTAGCACTTTAGCAGCCGGGAAACTCACAGACCAATCGGATGTGTTTTAAATATCATATGTGATGCTACTCAGCCAGTCAGATCTGTGCATTTCGATGAGCACTGAGACTCACGTGAGTGACACACACACAGGGGAGGGACAAGGCAAGACAGAGCAGTCAGAGAAGAAAGTGAGCCAGATTAGTTCATGTCGTGCTCAAAAAAGAGAAAACTGACAATAAATATTGTTGAAATATTACTGAATTGTACTTTATTTGATTTGACATTCAGTTGCTGACTACATAAAATGTTGATATAACTGCTAGGCTACTTCTGTGAACAGTATATGGCACTAAATCATGATTATGATGTTCTGGACCTTTGCTTGAGGAAATTTTCTTTAACTGGACCTTACTGAATTTAATGAAAGACCTCTGCTCTATTAGCTCTTATGTGTTGTTTCTTCTTCTTCTGTTTTATTACCTGTCACGATTGGCCCCTCCCAGTCCTGTCCATGTGCTTTGTTTTGGTTTTCAGTCCTGCCCTCTTTCCACCTGTTTCTTCTTCTTCAGTTTTATTACCTGTCACGATTGGCCCCTCCCAGTCCTGTCCATGTGCTTTGTTTTGGTTTTCAATCCTGCCCTCTTTCCACCTGTCCCTCGTTTACCCTCATGTATTCAAGCCCTGTGTTTTCCTCTGTCTGGTTGCTGGTCTTTGTTTGAGATGTTTGATGTGCTGTTTGGATTGTTTGAAGATTCTAGTTTGATGTTCTGTGTTTTGTTTCATTATGTCTGTCCATCCTGCTCTTCATGTTGGATATATGAACCTGGACTGTATCGACCATGACCCGCGATTTGCCCTCAATAAAAGTCGCTCATCTCAGCATATGCGTCCGCCTCCTCGCTCCCCGTTACATTACCAAAGTGGTTAAAAAATAACATTTTATAAGGAAAACAAGAAAAAACATAAGGAGCTGTGTAAAAGTACATGTTCTCTCACTGGCTGAGGGCTCGGGGTTAAGGCATCTTTCTTGGGCCAAACCAAATGTCCTTGTGGGACATTTTTAAGTTCAAGCACATGTTGACCCACGTCCTGTTGCCCACCCCGGTTTATGCACACAACTTGTACATTCGTCTTTTATATGTGTGTAATCTTTTATGTAATTCTCCAAAGTGTTGCATCTGTGGCTACTCACATTCTCTTCTAGCAAACAAGTGAAAGTTGTGGCCCATATAACAGGAGATTATTAGCATTAATTTATTAAAAACAATTCATTTTGAGATATGCAAGCATAGATGCTAACATCGGCCTTGATAGAAGAGTGAATTAGACTTCCTGTATCTTTAATGCTAGCTTTATATTTGTTGGCTTTCCCCACTCTGAAACACCCAATTAGCCAATTATGAAGCTCATGACAGGCATCACAGCTGGTTAACAATATAGGTCAACTGTGTTAGAATGTAAGGGGGCTCCAGGAAAGGAATAATGCTGCTAGTTTGAACCATACCTTCAACATTGTAGTGGTAGTAGGAGACTGTATGTCTGTAGGAGGGTAGAGAGCTCTGAGAGTTGGGCTTCTGAGCAGCTTCTGCTTTATGCTAGAAGGCCGGACTGCCCTTTATGAACAGAGGTAGGTCTGAGGACAGGACTGAGAAAACCTCATCATAGTGAACAGAAGGTAGAGATAAAACTGTATAGGACATTCGATTTAAAGGAGGATGAGCTTCAGGCATGGCCATCCTCTAAATTTTAGCTTGGTTTTCTATCACTATCTTACTATGAGGAGTTTATCTAGCTAAAAATCTAAAATAGAAAAGATGGGCTATATTCAGCCAACAAGCCATTTACCTGAAACTATGTTGCATGGGTCATGAATTGTCAGTCCTGTTGCTGCTCTTTGTCTCAAGAGCAGTTTACTGGCAAACCCAAAACTGTAAAACCTGTTCTCCAGATTTTTTCCTTTAGAAAATTTGTTGAACATTTAAAGGCACAGATTAGCAGGACTTTGATCATTGTAAATGAAGGACAGCCACTTGTTACTAGTGCTGCCTTTATGTACTGACAACCAATAACCAATAACCAGTAACCTCCTACTGTTATTCTGTTCTTGCTGACAAAACTTGGGAGCAGCTTTTGAGCATATTCATATGTTTGTGGCACGGAACACATATAGCTGCTTTTAGGGAATTGCTCTTCTTCTTCTTCTTCTTTCGGCTGCTCCCTTTAGGGGTCGCCACAGCGGATCATCTGCCTTCATCTTGCCCTATCCACTGCCTCCTCTACTTTTACACCAACCATCTCCATGTCCACCTTCACTACATCCATAAACCTTCTCTGAGGTCTACCTCTTCTCCTTCTACCCGGCAGCTCCATCTCCAACATTCTTTGACCAATATATCCACTATTCCTCCTCAACACATGTCCAAACCATCTCAACCTGGCCTCTCTGGCTTTATCTCCAAGGGAATTGCTCTTGTAAAATAAAAATAATAATAGCAATAAAAAAGCAATCCACTGGAACTGTGATGCTGCTGAACATATTCTTACTTTGTGCTATCTTAGTGTAAGGTTTACTTGACTTGAACTTGCATTACTTTACCAGTTCCAAGATTTTGTGTATATGCAAAGAAATGATTGCATCCTCTTTTGACCTCAGAAAGCTGACTATAATGTTGTAATTTCAAAACGATGTGCAATACAAATATGCATGTACAGTGAAGCTAAGGTAAAGGCATTGGCTTTCAAACCACTGAGTGAGGTGTCAAAGAGTGATCAGAAGGTCAAATGACTCCATGTATCCTGAAATCCTATCCACACCAAAGCTTAAAGGAGATCCTCTGTCTAGATCTATAAATGGCACATGAATGTAACTTAGGCTAAATATGTGCAAGAAGACAGGTCTAAACATCTCAAGTTCATGGTGATTGATCATGTCATGTGAGGCTGTGGGCTAAAGTCCTGAGCTAAAATGACAAGAATGTCAATGTTTAATTCAGTTTATTTGAAGCTTAGATAAAATTGAGCCTGATAAATTTATGGATGGGGAGCTTACATTGTACATCTATCTGCTGTGTACTTTAACGTTAAATGCTAACGAGCGGAGATAACTAGCTAGCTAGCCTACCTACCTACCTAGCGTTAGACCACTTGGTGATGATGCAGCTGCTCAGGATGCTCTTCACAGTGCCCCTGTAAAACATGGTGAGGATGATTGGAAGGGGGAGATGAGCCTTCTTCAGTCTCTGCAGGAAGTAGTGGCGATGCTGGGCCTTCTTGGCTATGGAGTTGGTGTTGAGGGACCAGGTGAGGTTCTCTGTGATGTGGACACCGAGGAACTTGGTACTCCTGTCAATTTCCACAGCAGAGCCAGTGATGTTCAGTTGGGGGTGGTCACCTCGCAATCTTCAGAAGATAACAACCATCTCCTTAGTTTTGTCTACATTCAGAGACAGGTTGTTGGTTCCGCAACAGTCCATTAGACGCTGGAGACTTCTTTGGCACAGGGATGATGATGGTGGACTTGAAGCATGTTGGAACGACTGCAGCGCTCAGAGAGATGTTGAATACAGCCAGCTGTTCAGCACATTCTCTGAGCACTTTGACCGGTAAGCTGTTGTGGGTTGAGTCTGTGTAGAGTTCTCCGCACATCAGCTGTGGACAGACACAGTACCTGTTCACTTGGAGGGGGAGTGGTTTTCCTCGCCATTGTGCCTTTCTGTGCTTCAGATTGAGCATACAACTTATTTAGCACATCTGGAAGGGAGTCATCACTGTCACAAGCAGGTGAAAGTGACTTGTAGTTGGTGATGGCCTGGATGCCCTGCCACATGCTCCATGTGTCAGCTGTGTTTTGAAAATGATCATGGATTTTCTTTGTGTAGGCATGCTTAGCCTCTTTGATGGCCCGGGAAAGCTTGGCTCTTGCCACCCTGAGGCTTGCTTTGTCTCTTGACTTGAAAGCCTTGTCACAGGTTCTCAGCAGCATGTGCACCTCTGCAGTCATCCATGGCTTCTGGTTGGGGTGAGTTGTGACGAGTTTGGAGACAGTAACATCATCAATGCACTTGCTGATGTAGCCAGTCACTGATTCTGTGTACTCCTTCAGGTTGGTGGAGTCACCAGAGATTGCTGCTTCTCTGAACTTCTCCCAGTCAGTGTGCTCAAAACAGTCATGAAGAGCAGAGATAGCTCTTGGTGGCCAGGTTCTCACTTGCTTTTGGTCTGGTTTGGCATGTCCGACAACATTAGCTAGCTACGTAGTTTACACGATAACTTGAGGTTAGAAAAAACACTTCAGTTACTGCGCTTGACACTGGTTAGCATGGTTAGTTATCTTAACTTGCTAAAGGAATGAAGTTAAGCTTGGTAGCTAGGTTAGCTAAATAAACCTAAATTCAAATTAAGCTTGGTTAACTAGATAGCTAGCATTATCTGAAAATTTGCAGGTTTACCCAAAGAGTTCTAGCTAATGATATTTACTGAATTACAGCAAATAAACAAATTAACATACACGTGAATAGAGTGAATAGCAAATGGCCTGTATGGACTTTTAAAGTTTGCTGGAATAGTGTATATCAGGTTCATTTTTGGGACTCAGATGAGCATTCCTAATCGCTTTCACAGAATTCATGATTTTATATTGCTTTCATATTTTCGTTTATCAGCATTACATGATCATCATAAAACCCGGCTCTGATACAACCACTGGGAATCTTTGTGAGGTCATTTCTGACTGCTAGCCTAGCTACTGATCTATAGGCTAATACATATAACATTTGCACAACAAGAAGTGATTCTGTCTGTTTCAGCACAAAATAGATTCCAGTTTTTTATGCTTTCAGCCAGAGAATTGAAGCTAAAGTTTGTCATATTCACAGATTAACATATAATAACACTGCACAATGAAATGCTTACTGTGCACTACCTTCCAGATTACAGTACATATGTTATATAAAAACCTAGAATTTAAATATTATATGGATAAATACTAACTTCGAAAACATACATGTTACTATGTACAGTATGTGTGCATGCTAACAGATCCTAACAGACATGAATACTAAAAATACTATTATTATTATTATTATTAAGTTTCAACACAGCTCACCGCCAAAATCCACCATGAACCAGTTGAAGTTTTTCAAAAGTTCCTCCCACCTTGAATCAGCAGAAGGGTATTTTCCTAACCTTTAAACTGGACAACTACAACCCGTAGGATGTGGTTAAGCATATTTGCAGTAGATGTAGTGATGGTTATTATTATATTTTTGGTCAGCATGTCTGCAGTCAAACATAGACCTGCGCAGTGCTGACCCATATCTTTTTATTACCTCATTCCATTCATGTTGTGTTCATTGTTTTTCTAAACAGCAGCTAACAGCAAGTGGCTAAGACTTCATCCAGAGTGTGGCTACAACCTGGTGAACTCTCCTCATCTGAAGCCCGCCTGGATACTGGACAGAGCCCTTTGGCATTTTAGCTGTGATGTCGCAGGGGGCAAATACAGTGACAGCGGCCTGACGCCCCTTATTGAGAATGAGAAGCAGCTTAAGGTGAGGGTTGCCTGGGCCCCTTCTCATTGCATACATGCTCAGAATTGCACAAAATCACTGTCCCAGTTGATTGACCATTTGCCTGATAATAGAGCTGAGGTGGATTTAGTGATTGTGGTCCTTTAGGCAAAAAACAGGAGTGGAGCCCCTGGGTGCACATTTTTAAAAGAGTGGGCTCCTGAGTTCATTTTGATTATGTACTTTTTTTTCTGGGCATTTTTCAGCTAAGTAATTTTATCATGCAAAATTTGCTTGCTATTTTGTCAGATAATTTAGCTTGTTTTAAGAAATAAAGCTTGAAACCTGTAAAATTTTCTAATATAGTGAAAGTATTTGGTATAGAGTAATGCAGAAATAAAGCAGTGACCAGAGAGATTAAACAGTAAAATTATGTGTGGTTTGCTGAGCCTGTGCAGTTCTGACTGAAAAAAACAAAGCTAGCTTTGAGAGTGTAGTGGCAAACTTACTGGTTTCCTCTCTAACTTGCATAACTTTATTTGATTATCTGAACACCTAAAAGAACCACCTCTCCATAATGTAGATCATCACTTAATATCCATGTTCATGTCAATCTGTCATTATGCAGTTGTGTCATCATGTATCAACATTGAATAGTCCATTATAACTATGAGGGTGGCATAGATTTAAAATTACTGAAAATAACCAATACAGAACACTAAAAAAACTATATAGCTGTGTGTATACACACACACACACACACACACACACACACACATACATATATATATATATATATATATATATATACACACACACACACACACACACACACACACACACACACACACACACACACACTATATTCCAGCATGGTACCGTCATAGGATGTCACCTGTGCAACAAGTACAGTCATGAAATTTCCTCATCGCATCAATATTGGTGGTTGGTTAGTGTAGTGGTTAACACCTCTGCCTTCTACACTGTAGACTAGGGTTCAATTTACTACCAGCGCAAACACCCTACACTATACCGATAAGACTCCTTGGGCAAGACTCCTAACACCACCTTGGCCTCCCTGTGTAAAATTATCAAATTGTTAGTCGCTGGATAAGAGCATCAGCCAAATGCTGTAAATGTAAATATTCCCCAATTAACTATCAGTGGTATTATAACAAAGTGAAAACGATTGGGAACGACAGCAACTCAGCCATAAAGTGGTAGGCCATGTAAAATGACAGTGCGGGGTCAGCAGATACTGAGGCGCATAGTGTGCAGAGTGTCTATTTCTGCCTACACTATCACTACAGACCCCCAAACTTCATGTGGCTTTCAGATTAGCTCAAGAACAGCATAGAGAGATTCATGGAATGGGTTTCCCTGGCCAATGCTTCAGCAGATAAAGAGATTTTGGACAATTTCATGCTCTCAAGTTTGGAGACGGCCCCTTCCTGTTCCAACATGAGTGTGCACCAGTGCACAAAGCAAGGTCCACAAAGACACGGAAGAGCGCATTTGGTGTGGAAGAACTTGACTGGCTTGCACAGAGTCCTGACCTCAACCTGAAAGAACACCTTTGAGATGAATTAGAGCGGAGACTGTGCGCCAGGACTTCTTGTCCAACATCAATGTCTGACCTCACAAATGCGCTTCTGGAAGAATGGTCAAAAATTCCCATAAACACACTCCTAAACCTTGTGTAAAGCCTTCCCAGAAGAGTTGAAGCTGTTATAGCTGCAAAGGGTGGCCTGACATCATATTAAATCCTATGGATTAAGAATTGGATGTTACTCAAGTTCATATGCGTGTGAAGCCAGACAAGTGAAATCTTTTTGAAATATAGTGTGTGTAAATAATATAGCTAAATGAAACAGCTCACACCATATAATGTGATGTTGTTAGCTGTGTATTGTATACCTGTGGTGTGGTTAAGTGATTGAGATGCGTGAATCTGAAACTGACGACAAACCAAATAGATTCCTGATTCACTGGCCTTTGATTTCATTCAAAAACGATACTTGTAAATTAGGAATGTTTTGAATCAATAAGTTACAAGGCAGTTCGATTCATGAATAATCTTTAATATAAATTTTTCAGTGCTGTTTCGAGGGTTTCAGTTGTTTCACCACTTTGGTTGGGTTTTATATGCTCATGAACTGGTGAGCAGTATGAAAACTGAATTACAGTTTCTGTCTCCAGACTCTTCGAGAACTCCTGCTAAAGGATGTTTTTTCTCCACTGAAACTGTGGGAGTTCCTCCAGGTCAACGTAGACAAAGTGGTAGAGCAGTTCAAGAAGATGCTGCAGGCTGGTGAGATTTCTGATCATTGTGCTGCAATGTCACTGACATAAGCACACATTATAATACATAGTACTGTATTGTGTTGGTGTGGTGTAGGTGGCAAACCAGAGGGGCCAGAAGTGAAGGGGAAACATAAGCTGAAGATCATACAGGATCTACAATACAAACGCTTTGGAAACACCGTGGACATGAAGATGGCACTGGAGATGTTTGGCAGATTCACGTGAGTTATCTATCCTTAGACATGCCTGGTCTGCTGGTCTTGGTCAGTGGTCAGAAGGGACTGCGATTGGCCATATTCCCAGAGCATGAGGTATTGGGTAGGCTGTCTCTGAAGGTGATATATGCATTATAAGTGTTGACTCTGCCTGCCAGTATTAAGTCAGACAATAATTAGGGGAAGTGATAACAATTTTAATAGTAGCCTGCCTTAATGCCTGGTGTTATGCTTGTGCAGGATAGAGGCTGCTCCTGGTAGGATATTTTTGGATATTGGAACACTCTCAACCTAGCACGGACACTGACTACTGGCGATACACTCGCACCAGACACAGTAACATACCACTATCTATACCACATACCATACCACAAATAAAATGTTGTCTGCAGTGGCCCTGTGGTAATGCAAGCCTAAAGTGAGCAAATAGGCTGATTAGCTATTTTACTTCCTAGCTGTCGATACTCAGTAGTTCCCAACTGATAACACACACATATCATGCTCAAATATTCAATTAATTAGCAAACATCAAATAAGCAAATATTACTCACTACTGTCCACTAAAGGTGTTTACAATCATCAAATAAACAAGGATTACTCCACACTGCCCTGCAGATAAAAACACAAAAAAATCACCTACATTGAATTATGAATTGTTAAATATTTTTATGCGTTATTGTTTTGTCTAAGAAACTACTAAAATGGCATTGGAGCACCCGTAAACCTCCACACTTAATAAGAATGCAAAGATTTTAAAACAATAATTAAGGACATGTGCAATTATCCAAATCAAGATTGTCTAAATTTGTTATAGACTAATGATTGATGAGACCAGATTGAAGCAGAGCAAAAACAAAAATAAGCTTCCATTGTAATATTTATAATCAAAAAGATAGTCTTAAAGTCACTTAAGCATCACTCGATTTCACTCACTCAGATTTGAGTCTTTATCCTATAAGCATGCCTCTGTGTAGCGTCAGTAAGCCAGAATTGTTGGTTGTTCTTTGCTAAGCCAACATTAGCCTCTGACGCTATATGGATATAAATTAAATAATTTAAGCTTTCATTTTATTCTGTAAACCTGCGTCAGTGATTGTGTGTTTGTGTATAAAGCTGTTTAGGCCTTCTCACTTGGCTAATGCTACCTTCTGGTGAATGCAGTCGGATGTGGACTAAAAGTAGCTTAGGCTAACAGCTCCATGCACAAAAACACAGGTTACTGGCTCAGATTGGGGTTTTATTCTCTAAAATTGCATCACCGAGGCTTCAGTGGGCTGCAATGAACCTTTGCTGTGGTGAAACTGTTGCATGCTAAGCTACTGCAGTAGCATGCTATCTGCTAAAAGAACAGTGGCAGGTGCCAGCGAGTGGCAGCGTGAGGCCAATGCCCAAGCCCCAAGGACAAATGAGAGCCCACTATGGATGCCCTGGTGTGGCCTCCCAAGCTTCTCCACACTTCTAACAGCCCAGCCACCAGCCAAGTTCTCTCTTTCTGCCTCTCAGCCCAGGTGCTTATGCTGCCCTTAAGAAGAACCAGGTGATGCTTTGGCATCGGCAAAGTGGGCTCTCATTGACCTGTGAGTCTTGGGCGCTGACCTCATGCCGCTTCTTGCAGCTCTTGTTGGCATTTGTCATTCTGATTAGCATATTTCAGTATATTGAACTGTGATAGGTTCAGCTCCTTCATGATGTACAAATTAATCTGCAGCATGCTACACTTTAACACCAGATCCAGTGACCAATTTCTAAGAATTGACTGCCCATGAATCATTTATTTCATTTAAATCTAACTACTGACAAAAACACCAGGATTTCACATTTCACATTAAGGATGAATGTTTGCTTTCTAAATAAAAAAAATAGCAAATGAAAAGTGTTTTTTAGTTGCAGTGTTTTAATAATCAACAGGAATGGCCCAGCAGCAATCCAGGTGTGCTGTGATTGGTTTAAGAAGAGTCTGGAGGAGCTAAATGTGGAGTGCTATAAGGAAATGCAGGGCCATCATGAGAAGGTCTGCTTCAGTTCAGGTGTCTTTCATGTTCTATAGAATTCCACATTTTATCTGTGAATTTAAACTCATGTGTTGGCTTTAGGCTATAAACTGCATCATGGGGACTGTGCACTATGAACGTCTGGCAGCTAATGGTCCCAAACTTGGACCTGTCACCAGAAAACAGCCTTTGGTAACAAGGTAAGCATTTATGATGATTCACTTAAATCATTTCTCTGCCTGTTCTTAGATTTAACTTTCTTTTTCTTCTTATGCAGATATTTCACCTTCCCTTTTGAGGACATGCCCATGGAGAAAGAGCAGCTCCTGCTGCAGAACCCTGATGATTCCTGTCATTTCCTGGCCCACAATGGGTGGGTGATGGGAGATGATCCTCTCAGGAACTTTGCAGAACCAGGTGAGATGCAGCATATAGATTTCATTACCCAAAAAACATGTTCATAGAAATGTAGCTGATGTTATCTACAGAAATAGACAGAAGTTAGGCTTTTATCTATGTGGCATACAGGGATGAGAAAAAACTCATCTGTGACTGTCCCTCATTTCAACAGGTTCTAATGTATACCTGAGGAGGGAGCTGGTCTGCTGGGGCGACAGTGTGAAGCTTCGCTATGGCAATAAGCCTGAGGACTGTCCATACCTGTGGGCACACATGAAGAAGTACACAGAGATCATGGCCAAACACTTCTTTGGTGTGCGGCTGGACAACTGCCATTCCACACCTCTACATGTGGCTGAGGTAACGTTACTGATGCCAGGTAGAGCTTACTGAGCCTTTCTGTGTGATCAGTTACTTTTGTAGTGTTATATCTGGCATGTATGGAAAAATGTTATTCTTTCATCCATATATTTTAATTTGAGATTTGAAATCCTTACTGAATTATTGTCATACTATGTAAAATTGTGACCTTCATCAGTTATAAAGTATAGTTCTTTGGATTTCAGATATCTGCCAAAGAATCTGAGACACCGAAGTATAAACAGTACTGTGCAAAAGTCAGAGATCACACTTCATTTATTTACTTCCCTGTCAAAACAGCCATTAAATATAAAGTAAAATTTCTGATGAGATTAGATAAAGTGGAGAAAGGGAACAAATGAGGAGTTTGTAAAAAAAAAAAAACAGGATTTTCCGAAACTGGACTTCTGGACTGGGGCTCCTAACAACCGTACAAGACCTGGTAGACCACTGGAACTACCACCTTCAGATACACAGCACTTAAAGCTTTCATCTTTGAGAGAGAGGAGAAAATCAAGCGCCACTCTTGATTTAAATCTGGAAAAATCCACAGGAGTTTCTGTCCATCCTTCCTCTGTGAGAAGACAGTTCAACACTATGAGTCTGAAAGTCCCCGCGACCCAGAAGGAGAAGCAGCTTAGTTGATATGTGTGTGTGTGTGTGTGTGTGTGTGTGTGTGTGTGTGTGTGTGTGTGTGTGTGTGTCTGAAAGTATGTGCAGCTGTCAAGAAGCTCTTACTGAGAAAAGGAAATAGACAAAAAAAGAATATTTGTAAATCGGAAGCTGTGAATGTGTTGACGCAGAAAACGCAACCAGCTCCTAAGACTGGACTTTGGAAGTGTGGAAAAATATGCACATCTTTGAAAAACTGAAAGCAAGTCATTCATAGTATATTTAGATGTTAACATATTTTCTGAAACTGCAAATGAATAACTTCTAATGATGGTTTTGAGTGGACATTAAATAAATGAAGGATGGTCACTGACTTTTGCACAGTAATATCATAGTTTTTAGGCATACATCAAAGTGTATAACAAAGGGGAGCTTTTACTCATTTGAAGCCTGTTATGATATGCTGTATGTTGTGCTTTAGGCGATGTTAGCCACTGCCCGGTTGGTCAGGCCCAATCTGTACGTCATAGCCGAGCTTTTTACAGGCAGCGAGCAGATTGACAATACGTTTGTTAATCGCCTTGGGATTACCAGTCTGATCAGAGGTACCGAGGGAGAAGCATATATCTGTGCATGATGCTGAATATTCTCTTTGTGTTCTTTCTTTCCTTTTTTACACTCAAAACATCAACTTCCATAATACCCAATACATTTACTAAACCATTTGTCATCTCGTTTCCTTGATTTGGCATAATATACACATTCGTTCTGTCATTGTACTAATGTGAACACATTCGTCTGCCACCACTTTTAAATGCTGCTACTAAATTAATTAACTCCTATGCCTAAAAATGCCATTTTCCATCTTGCCTGGCTTTTCGCTAATGCCCTCTGTGTGTCCCATGTCTTTCTCTCTGTCACTGTCTCTGCTTTAACCCTGCTTGCCCTGCCTGGCTGCATGTGTTTATGTCTGGCCGCAGTACATGCTGAGGAGCGCTCGTGAGCACAGGCTTGATCTGTACGTGGTGGCTGAGCTCTTCACGGAGAGCGAGGAGCTGGACAATGCCTTTGTCACTCGGCTTGGCATTACCTCCCTCATCCGCGGTAAGAGTGACAAAAACAAAACAGTGCTCAACTTTCTGAAGGTCACAGCATTATTGAACTAAAGCACAGTTAATGGTTCTTGATGCATCAGTGGTGTTTGAAATAAGGAGAGAACCTCTGCATTTAGACCAGCATTTTAAATCACTGCACAGACCTGCCATTCTAATACTGCCGCTGCTGTCCTGAACATAAGTGATAGATGGGCAGTACTGTGCAAAAGTCCACCCTTCATTTATTTCATTTCTATTTAAAGTTGAAAAGCCAGTTTGTTGATTTTTTTATTGTCAGAAAAACAACAAAAATGATATTTAACAGAAAATTACACAGAAGTCTCAAGAACTAAATAGTTTTTCAGTATTTACTGTGTTCACTCTTTGCCTTGATTAGCACTTGCCATTCTTTTCAGAAGTCTTGCTTTCCGTTGTTAAGAAATTTGCAGGGATATTTTACCAAAGTTCAGTCTTAGAGGTTGGTTGCATTTTCTACTTCTTACGATCCAACTTATTAAAGCAAGAAATATCTCCTAAAAAAATAGTAATGTATAGTAAAATAAATGACAGGGAATCTCTAACTTTTGCACAGTACCATGTTATTCAGTACATTTGCTCTGCACCTCCTGTAACTAACTGTACCTCTGCTTAGTTGGTCAGCTGCCTGATGAGCTACTCAAAATTGACTATTGCTGTGTTTTGCTCTAGAGGCCATGAGTGCTGGAGACAGCCATGAACAAGGCAGGCTGGTGTACCGCTTTGGGGGAGAGCCTGTTGGCTCTTTTATCCAGCCCAACATCAGGCCTTTGGTTCCAGGCATTGCACATGCTATGTTTCTGGATGTTACCCATGACAATGAGTGCCCCATCAAGGTTGGTCAGGAAGGCTGTATGCCTGTAATTTGTACTCTAATCATAGGAGGTCAGGGTTTTTAGGTATGCGTAAAACAAAGTCATTCAGTGTGGTTTAAAGTGAAATGAGGCCTTATAAACTTACAGAATTATTCATGGTGGTGGTGATAGGAACCTGAAGTCTAATGTGTTTAATGCCTCTAAAACAGGGGTGGGCAAACTTTTTGGCTCAGGGGCCACATTGACTTAAAATTTGACAGACAGACAGACAGACAGGGCCAGCTCCAGGTGCATACATGTCAAACATAAACATATAAAAGGCATAACAGTGTTAAAACTTCACTTTTAGTGGGAACAGTGTTGCTGATCCCCCTTTTTTGCCAGTGCATCAAAGTCTGGTGTTAGTTTTGTTGTGGCAATTCTCAGAACAGATCTGAGGTGTTCATCACTCAGCTGGGATCTGTGGGGTGCTTTGTTGTTGTTCATCACACTAAAAGTCTGTTCACACATATATGTAGATCCAAACAACACCAACATCCTCTGTGCCATCTTCCGGATGTTTGGAAATTTGTCTGTGCTTAATGAAGCATAAAACTCACCCAGTTTAAGAGAGTTGAACTTCTCCTTTAAGTCACACTGAAGATCAATCAGTTCCAACTGCAACTCCTGTGGTGCCGTTTCAGGGTCCTGTGTGAACTGATAAGACACCAGGTGAAGTGACTTGTCAATTTTTCCAAAATTGGTTAAGGTTAATAGGTTAACGTGGTTAAGCTGCAATACGGATTTACACAGTGCTTCCTGGTGGATTATGCAGTGTAGGAAAATCACCTCTTGCTCCGGGTTGTCCTCTTTCACCCTGTCCTGGATTCTTTTGAGCAGCCCGACGTTTCTTCCAGTCAGATTTGGCGATCCATCTGTGGTAACATTGGCGACCGCTCTCCAAGGTAGCTTGTGCCTCTCCATGACAGCCGACACGCTGTCATACACGTCCTCTCCCGTGTTGTCCCCTTTAGGGACTCCAAGGCCAAAAACTCCTCTGTTATCTCAAAACTGTCATTTATCCCTCTGATAAAAATTAAAAGCTGAGCAGTGTCCTTTATATCATTACTTTCGTCCAGTGCCGAGGAATATAATGTAGACGACTCCACTTTTTTGTTTAGCTTCCTAGCTAAGTCTTCGTCAATTAGCTCAACACGACGAGTCACTGTCCTGCTTGATAAGCTCATTTTTTCAAACTTGTTCTTGCTCTCAGGACAAGATATCTGCTGTCTCTACCATGCAGTGTTTGAGAAACTCCCCTTCGGAGAAAGGCTTGCTGGTCTTTGCTAATTTGAATGCCAGCAAATAACTCGCCTTAGTGGTTGTTTCTTGGGGTTTTGCTGAGCCTGCAAACTAGCTGCCAACCTCTGAGCAGTAGCTGTCCGTTCTTGCATTGACAAGTCGTTAGCATAATTAACGTGCTTGGTGGAAAAGTGACGGCTAATGTTGTATTCCTTTAAAAACGCAACGGTTTCATGGCAAATCAGACATACAGCCTTTGATCGGACTTTAGTGAAAATGTATTTAGTTGTCCATTCCTTATTAAACACTCGGCACTCACTGTCGACTTTTCTTTTCTTTGGCCCACTCATGGTTACAGGTGGGTTCAGAGCAGAAGCAGAGTAATGAAGGAGAGTAGCCCCTGGCTCCGTAAAATCAAGTCATTGTATTGCTGTGCCTAATGCGCCACCTGGTGGAACGCCAGGCATTACAGAACAAGATTAAATGAACGCAGTCAAAATTATGATATGATTGATTTGATCAATTCTGTACCAATCTTCCGCGGGCCGGATCAAAAGGGCCAACGGGCCGGATGTGGCCCGCGGGCCGTAGTTTGCCCACCCCTGCTCTAAAAGCTACGCCACAATAAGTTATTTCATTAAATGGTTACAAATATGTTACCTGATTCCTCAGACTTTTTTGCAGCTGTTTTGTGAAGATTTGGCCTAAAATGGCCGTTTTGAAGTCTGTTCATGTTGGAGGGGTAGATGCAGGCCGCTGTAAGGTAAAATAGTACCTAAAGAAAATTTACCGCTAACACTATCAACATTTCATACAAAACCTCAGACCGCATGTGTAAGTTCACTGTACATTTCAGATAATGATAAAATAGCTACATTTGCATTGTAAACATCATAATCCCTGGTTCCTGTCACCACTGTTGTAAAGAAATCAGCAATTTTTCCAAAAATGCACCATTTCCATCCACTCTGTATGGATTTGTTTATATCAAAGCGGTTGAATTATGACATGCTTTACAGTGATCATTCGGTGCATTCACTTATGAACACATTGTATTATTGTCTACGTCTATTAAAGGTTCGGTCTGTGTACGACTGCCTTCCTACTTCTGCTATCGTGTCTATGGCCTGCTGTGCCACAGGTAGCACTAGAGGATACGATGAGCTGGTCCCTCACCAGGTAAGAAAAACTACAGAGCCTGGCTCTGTTTGAAATAGCCTATTACATACTTGGTAAAGAAACATGACCAAATTTTCAAACATGCAGCCAGAGCTATTCTCATGATGCTAAATCCCATAATGCATCACAGTCATTTCAGGAGGGCATGAATATAATTGCATAACTGGTGGCGAATAGTACAGTAGAGTACACAATGGTAATTGTTGCAAACTGCATACTGTACTGTATAATATTACATGAAGCGTAGTATAAAGTATACAGTGTACACTATACAGTGTTATAAATCTTTTTCTGTGCCAAGAACAGGGTTTGCAGAAAAAACTAAAATAAAAGAAACCTCAACAATATGTTATTATGACCTCCTCCTGCTATTATGACAGCCTTTATTAACAATCACCTCAGCTGGCCTTGACTGTTTATTAGGGTCAGGACAATAGAGGCACAAGAGGACTTTGATCTCAGGGAAAGTTTTAAATGAGCATGCCTTTCCAAGTTGCTGGAGACAAAGAGACCTGTTTTACAATATAAAATAGCCACTCCCTAAATGATTTAACAATCATTGTAAAACCTCTGGCAACCAGATAAACTGAATCGCTCTCACTTAGTAGTTTATTGTTCATTATGACGGCACAGTGTTGTGTATTTAACCACCTGTCCACTTGAACACTTTGACCCAGATTTCAGTGGTCAAGGAGGAGCGCCTGTACTCCAGGTGGAACGCTGATGCCCTGCCTTCCTCTGCTGGTGAGGTGAACCTCCAGTCAGGCATCATGGCAGGGAAGCTGGCACTCAATAGGCTCCACAAGGACCTGGCTGAGAAGGGCTTCACTCAGGTCTGCATGATACCTCGGCCTAAATGTCAAATGAGTTTAGCTTGAGTGAGAATGTTATAGACTTACAGTTTACGGGGTGTGTCTGGGTCATAGGTCTATGTAGACCAGCTGGATGAAGATACTGTGGCAGTAACCAGACACTGTCCAAGCACACACCGGTCTGTGGTAACTGTGTCTCGAACTGCCTTCAAAAACCCCAAAAGGCACCACTACAGAGAGAGAGTTTCTCCCATGTTCATACCAGGTTAGACACACACTGTGTAAACTAAACTGTATGTTTTTAGTAATTGTTGAGATATTGACATTGATCCAATAATTTCAATACTCATTTTAACATAGGCGCCAACCTCAGGAGACAGTTAACCTTATATTCACTGTCTCCAAACTGTATAAATGTACTGATACTTTGTGTAGGATATTTCATAATTACTTCATAAAGAATCATTTTTTTAAGTAAATTGCTAAATAGTCCCTCACAGTTAAATACACTTACAAACATAATCCAAGATAATGTAATAATATCTGTATCTCTTCTAACACATTTTTAATAAGATCTCAGATGTGGCAATATTTTGTACTATCAGACCAAACGATGATCATTTCAGCAAAACTTTAAATTCTTCTGAAGTAATGTTCTGATGTTTTGGCCCATTTTTGTCACATGAGAAATCATGCAACAAAATCATTTCACAGTAAACAATATAAGTGTGCTGAAACCAACCAATCACATTCTAATTAGATGACAAAAAACAAATCTGAGTGAAAAACAAATCTATGTGCAACAGAATTTGATAGAGTTTATGGGGAGCATGTAACTTGTCGACTTGGCATTACTATTTCCCCTCAAAGGAATCCCTGTCACTATCTTAAGGGCAAGTAAATTACTCACTCAAGTGAAATTAGTTACATCAGCCTTCCCTGCTAGGATAAAAAACACAGACCAGCACAGCTGGTCAGCAGCAAAACCAGCATACAGTGTGTTTTGGATGCTGGTATGTTGGTCACCTAGCCATGCTTTACCATGCATGCATGACCAGCATAAACCAGTCAGATCAGGTCACAGCAGGGTTTGCTGGGGGATTGAGTGTTGAGTTCAGAAGCAGAAATCATTGTGACTGTGGCATTTCCATTTTCAACCAGCCAAAATAATGGTGTCAGCAATAAAATACTTTAAAATACATAATATATAAAAAAATTACATTTAGTTTGATGTGTCCAAACTATGATTTACAGAGAACTTTCCTAGATCTGTTAAACCTGACTGCTGATGAAGCTTTACTACTTTATTCTGATATCTTACTAGTTAGCAATCTGAAGGTTACACAGCTAGCAACAACAACATTCAAGGCAATAAAACACGTCTAAACCAGTTTATAGCCAGACATAGCAATTAATCCCAAACTTGATGTTCTTTATGTTCAAACTTTTCCAAAAACGTATTGCTTATGCTTACATACTCTGTATGGCTAGCTAATTAGCTCACTGAGGCTAACCTAGCTGAGGATGAGCGTTTTCCTACTCAAAATACATACCTCCCATTGTTCTGCAAGTGGCTGCTTCTATAGGTGTGACACACTTCTAAGTGGTGAGTCAAAGTTGGCAGGGACGTGATTAAAAGAGTATTGAAATGGGGCCCATGATAAACTGTCTGTTAATACTTCACCTTTTGTGTATAATACGCCTTATCTGCACACATTAGAATGCAAATATTGATACCTATTACCTCCAAGACGTAACCGTATATGCACTGGTTGTTCTACAGGCCAGATAGAAGAGGTGATCTTGGAGGCACACATGGTGGAGAGAGACGCTGGATCATATGTGAAACATGAGAAGTACATAAACGGCATGCCTGAATACACGGTGGAGCTCTGGGAACACCTCCAGGTAACCTGAACCTGCTCACAGTGGCGTGACCAGCAGTGTCAGGACTGAGTGCTGTAAAAATATTACATCAGCTGGAAAGGATAACATCATGTAATCAGACGAGGCTGACGTGACGCTGCAGGCCATGACACATTACAAATGACAAATCCATGACAAATGAGTCAAAAATAAATAAATAAATAAATCCCATAGCAACTTTTTCATACCAAATAGTAAAGTCAAACTAGTAATTGTGGTGTTGTAATTTGATGTAGTATTGAACAGTGCATGCCGTTTAAACACAGATGAACAAGGCAGAAAGATCAGATCCAAGCAAAATATTGGAAGTGAGCAATAGTGCTTATAACCTAGCAATGCTAATTAGCTGATTAGTTGAATTAGCTTTGTGTTCAGTGAGGTAAAACTCTAAACACTGCAGTGCTATGGTCCTCCAGGACTGGAGTCTGATATGTCTTCTAGGCCACAGGCTCCTAACTGGTCCTGTAATAATCCTGCCCTCCATGTTTTGTAATACGCTGACTTCAAGTCAGTAAAGGCTTTTTAATCATCTGGGCCCACCTGGGTTTATAGTATCTTAGCTGGTAGAGAAGATGTTCACTGTTTTTGCTCAACCATTTAAAATTCATCTTTGTGCTAAGATGTTTTGGGGAATCTGAGCATTGGTCCATGGTACTCCAGGACCAGGGCAGATAAAAGCCCAGTCACTAGGTATGTAGTGCTAAAAGTGACCTCCAGGGTGCGCCAAAGGGGGAATGACAATATATATTAATATTTCTCTTCTTGGTTTGACAGCTTCAGGACAGCAAGACTGTAAAACAGGGAGAAGCCACAACAAATGGCCGGAGTGGGTTTGTCCAGGAGATCGTGTTTGATCGGCTTAATCCAGGCAGTGTAATTGCTTTCAGGTAAAACACGCAAACACATCAACTGACTATACTTAGTAGTTAGTATCCATCTCAATATGAATTCAACTAACAAAGGTTATGTTCACGTTTCCCAGCTGAGGTGGCACAAATTACATCTTTCTGTTGCACAGATCTGTTTTCAGAGCTATGTGAATGGAAAAATCGGATTTTTAAAAAATGTGATCAAGGGCATTTGCATGTGGTTCATTCATCATTTCCATTATAAAAGTTCAGAATACAATTGAGATAAACTCGCATTTTCAATGTAGCCAAACCATAATACAACACCATGTAAACTATATTTCCAAAAGTATGACCCAGGTAAATCATTGAACTCAGCTGTTCCAATCACTTCCATGGCCACAGGTGTATAAAACCAAGCACCTAGACATTCAAACTGCTTCTACAAACATTTGTGAAAGAAAGGGTCACTCTCAGGAGCTCAGTGAATTCCAGTATGGTACCGTGATAGGATGCCACCTGTGCAGTCCAGTTGTGAAATTTTCTCTTTACTAAATATTCCACAGTCAACTGTCAGTGGTATTATAACAAAATGGAAGTGATTGGGAACGACAGCAACTCAGCCACAAAGTGGTAGGCTACATAAAATGACAGCAGATGCTGAGGTGCATAGTGCACAGAGGTCACCTACTGTCTGCAAATTCAATCACCACAGACCTCCAAATTTCATGTGGCCTTCAGATTAGCTCAAGAACAGCGTAGAGAGCTTCATGGTACTTGTCTGACAGCATTGTGCCAAGTGTAAAGTTTGGTGGAGGGGGGATTATGGTGTGGGTTTTTTTTTAGGAGTTTGGCTCGGCCCTTTAGTTCCAGTGAAAGGAACTCTTTCATGCTCCCAGCTTTGTGGGAACAGTTTGGGAATGGCCCCTTTCTGTTCCAACAAGACCGCGTACCAGCGCACAAAGCAAGGTCCATAAAGACGTGGATGAGTGAGTTTGGTGTGGAAGAACTTAACTGGCCTGCACGGAGTGCTGACCTCAACCTGATAGAACACCTTTAGGGTGAATTAGAGCGGAGACTGTGAACCAGACCTTCTTGTCCATCAACACAAACATATGTCCTTCTGGGTCGAAGGCAGGAAACACTCTGGACAGGTCACCAGCCCACCATGCCACCCACTAAGCAAAATAGCAATAAAAAAAAATTAATAAAATAAATAAGTGTTAAACAAGAGATGGATAATATGGAAATAAAATGCCTTAAAATCACACACATAAATGTGAGCTGTATGGAGGCATCTGACCATTGAGCGCCTTATAAACAAATAAAAAACTAAAGTAGGTCACATCTTATTGTTAAAGGCCATCCAACTTCTGTATACAAAATCCAGTGAGTATGAGTATTTTATTTTTTTATTTTGTAAATTACTTTTTATTGGGAAATTCTGTTCGAGACAAAGGAAATACAGTGACATTCAAACATTCATATATCTTAAATAGTGATCACACAAAACAAATTAGATAAATAGACAACTAAAGCAAATACAAATCTTATCAAGAATTAAACTTCCATGAGATCACATTTTTTCCCACAAAGTAACCTTAAAGTCACTGATTTGTCCCTAAACTTAGTTCCCCTTTTAATAATTTATTATTATTTATTTAACTATTTCTTTGCTATTTATTTATTTTGAGGTAAAAACTATTTACATAAAGATGGGGAAGCTTACTCTTTAGTAAAAAGAGGAGAGAAGGACAGGAGGTCATGAGTTCTACAAAAAGTCTGGTCGCTGGGGTCTTATATATGCTAGCCATCTAGACCAGATCCGATAAAATTTCTCTGCTTGAATTCTTAGAGAATAGGTGAGTTTCTCCATAATAAAAATTTCATAAACGACATCGTACCACTCTTGAATTTGGGGAGGTTCAGAGGACAACCATTTTCGAGTGATTGCCTTTTTACTTGCGGCTAACAAGGCACTCAGTAGTTTTTTATCACTTTGACACATATCCAAAGAAAGATTTCCCAAATAGAGAAAAGTAAAGTCAAAAGGTATGTTTAGTTGGAATATCTTACAGACGGCCTGATGGATATCCCTCCAATATCCACTCAGTGCAGTACATTCCCAAAAAATATGGAAATGGTTTGCGCCATCCGAGCCACACATTCTCCAGCAGCTAGACCCTGAGCCCTGATGCCGTTTCTGCACAGGGGTAATAAAAAATCTAAGAATATTTTTCCAACAAAATTCAAGTATGAGTATTTTAATTATCCTCAGTGATAAAACAAAGCGCTGAGTGATAAACACAGTCCAAGTGCTTGATGCTGGATTATTCAACTAAAACTTCCAGTTTCATTAAATTTCTTGCTTTTTATTTTATTTTATTTGTCCTCAGGAGTGGATCATGTCAGTAGTCTCAGTCAAAGTGATGGTTTTGTCTTGCATGTTTCCACTCTATGTAGATGAGAAACATCAGTTTGGAACTTGAAACGGGGAGAAACAACCCAAATTCTGTGCTAATTTGTTTTTAAACACATTATTTTTGTCACTGACTTGTGTTGTCACTTCACTAATCTGATGAGAAGTAGACACTAAATTAGAAAACTGAAAATGTGTGAAGTTATTTGCTTTCTGACCTGATATCTAGTTCTGTTGTCTTTGACCTGATTAGCTGCCTTCGGCTTTAATATTTTACATAAATGCATGTGACTGAATAATACAACACAGGACTGCTAGAGAAGCAGTGCTGGTTCATTTGCATATATGTCACTGAAATATGATCATACATTTATCAGCTTTGCTACAGAATATTTAAAGTGCTCAGCTTGGTTTCCTGAAATACTTTGCTGGGTCCCGTCCAATCTGAGGTCCATCAGTTGATGACCCCTGGCCAAAGGGTACTATTGTCTTTATAGTGTAGAATGGGAAGCATTATTTATTCATGTAAAGCATTTTCCAAACTTTTTCCTCAATTTCCTAGCAAGTGTGTTTACGTGATCTCTAAAGTGAGGTTCACCATCAACCACTCATCAAGCCTAGATGCTAATATAATAATGATAATGATAATAGTAATGTTTAAATTAGCACTGTCAATCTTTTTTTAGCTTTAGGAAACACCATGAATGTAATATAATCTGCATTCAGTGTAAGTTTATGATCTAGAATGTGATCAGCATTATGAAATAATATTGTCTGCAAGCAATTACAATTACAGATGGAACTTTATTACTGACATACAATGAAATAAATATTGGACCCAGAATGAAACCCTGAGGAACACCTCTGATAAAAAATTCCATTACATAAGGTAACACATTGCCATGTATCATCAGTGTATTTATGGATTCCTGTCTAAGTAGTGCTGTCAAAGACAATGCAACATAATCTTCCTAGGAGAAGCAAATGGTCAACCATGTCAGCTTTCGATAGATCACTAAACAGAGCAGCACAATGATTCCTAATATCCATAGTATTAACAAAACCATGGTCCTAGATCAGAAACATGCATGATATGTGGCTATGCAACCTTAATTAGAATGGTCACAATTCTGCCTCATGTTCTTTGCTCTCCTGAACAAGCTGTTAGCTTAACAATTTATCAGGTTTTTGTTTGGTGTTGTCTATAACAGGGTGAGTCTGGATCCAAAATCTCAGGACAACGTGGGCTTCCTGCGCACTCAACTCTCTCAGTTTAATCGCCTGTACAAATCGGGTAGTCTAACTGACCCCAGTGTTCCTGGAATTCTAAAAATTTCCTTGGAATTGTAAGTCATTTGCACTCATCCTTTTCATCCAAGCTTGAGTTCTAAACTCTGTAGGTGGCAGCTCAGTTGCCACATGTGAATGCTTTCAGATTGAACTGTGATTGTGATGAGTGTATTTGTGCATTCTCTGCACTAAGCCTCATGTCTAAGCTGTCCTTGGCTGATCTGAACATGTTACTGTTCCGCTGCGATGCTGAGGAGAAAGATGATGGTGGAGGATGCTACAATATCCCATCCTGGATGGTGTTGAAGTACGGAGGCCTTCAAGGTATGAAACACAAACAAGTAACTCACAGTTTCACATTGTCATAACTGAAGTCTGTTTTCTTTGTGAATTGAATTTGTCTAAAGTATGATGTCAACTTCTGTATGCAGGTTTTGTGTCAGTGCTATCAGACATTCGGCCCAAGAATGACCTGGGGCACCCCTTCTGTGACAACCTGAGGCAAGGCGACTGGATGCTCGACTACATTAGCTCTAGGCTCATGAATAAAGGTGGAGCTCTGCGGGAGGTAGGACATTATCTCTTTTTGATTTAATTCACAGTTGTATTCCTCTGAAATTTCTGCTCTTATTATGTTGCTTTTAAATTGTCTCAGGTGGGGAAGTGGTTCCATGCCATATTTACCTACCTTCAGCACATCCCACGCTATCTTGTACCATGTTATTTTGATGCCATCATCGCTGGAGCCTATGCCACAGCTGTGGATGCTGTGTTTAAAAACATGTCAAGGTTTGTGTCTGATGTTCAACATTTCCCGAAGGAATCATTCAGGGGGAAAAAAACTAATTTACACAATTCTCTCTTATCCAAATGTTGTCAGTTAACCAAGACACATTTGGTGTTTGATATTTGCCTCCTGAGTTTTTCCCCAGACTACAATACTTGCAGTTGCTTGTTGTGGAGTTGTTATTTTTAAACTGGTGGATTTTTAGCTTCTGCATTTTTGGCAAAGTGGCAAGCCTTGTCCCATCCTTTCTCATAAAGAACTAGGTATTCCCTGGAAGCTCATTTTATATGCAAGATGTGTTTTTTTAAAGTAATTGTATGTAAGATTATGTACCTTTTACCTTTTATTCCTTTTCCATCCCTCCAGTCTTCCATATACTGCACTTACTGTTCCATAGTTGCCCTGTTTAATTTTATTTACTTAGTAATTTCATTATTTATTAATCCAATTATTTTGAAAATACATGCTGAAACCTTTATATACTAAATCAGTTGATAATTGATTTTATTTAGTTCATCTCTCTGTCTCTCAGTTTCTGTTTTCTCTTTTAATCTCTTCCTTCTTCCTTTCTTCTTCTTCCGTCTTTTTACAATCACAATCTGTTGATTACTCTCAAACACTCTCACATTTTATCATAGCTGTGTTGTACATTAGCCTACAGTATGTGTGATACATTTCAAGAAGTTAAAGTAGCTCTGGGTAATGGTTGCCAAGCAGTGACTGGAGGGCTGACGAAATAAAGATCATGGCTTAGAGCATAATGACTTGATTGGCCGTAACACAGAAACAGACTCACAGAAAGCAAATCAAACATCATTACCTTAAAAAATATGACTTAATAAATATTATGTTCCCATTTAATTAGGAAGGCCTGTGAGGGTTGTGCCCCTGAGTGGCTACCGCATTATCACAGTGTTGCTTGTTTCCATGTTACTCATGAATGAGGAATGTGAAAAAACCCTTCTGAAACTACTGAGGTCCAGACCTCAGTTTCCTCATTGTTACGCTACTGTTCCAAAAGTTTTAAGTGAAGCAAATCAAATTGGCTGAGGATACATGCATGAAATGATCATATTATGCTAATGTAGGTTTATGGAATTGTGAAAAAATGAAGAAAAGTTTAATAATGAGCAGAGCTGGAGATGATTCCATAATAATTAAGTGCTTTGAGAATTACCTAAAATGAACATCCAAAATGCCTCATGTTCATATATTGAGACAAACAGCTATTGTTAATAATTTCATGCTGAATAATTACTATAACTAGATACAATAACTATACTAAAAGTTTTTTTTCTTCATTTGAATTAGTTTGATAACTTACACCAAACAGAATGTCATCACATGCTATAATGAGGCCAGAGACAACTATATACACATATAACTAACATATCAAACTGCTCATGCACATCCAAATCACATCTGGACAAACTTTATGCAAATGAACTGAGCAGCGAACAATCAGATTGTTGATGTGTGGCGCAGTAACTAATTGTTTCATGCCCACAGTCACTGAAGTGCACACTGAATGGGAGATATAACAGTTTCTTGTTAGATGATGTATTACTTTAGTTAAAGACATTGTTATTACATTAGATGAAGTTTGAAAGCATTATAAGACTTCTTTGGGACCGCTTATGTTTAAACAGTGTCCCCGTCATGGCCAGCAGGTGAGGGAAGAGGGTCAGCTCACTCTCATGAAAATGCAGTGTCAACTTAAACAGTGAATGGCTACTTTAGAATAAAATATCTAAAATAAAACATATAGCCCTTGTCCCTGAACATAAAGTGCCATTCAAAACGTAACCAGTGCTACTACTTTTCTCATCCATTAAAGATTAATATTAAATAGTATGTGTAACAGGAGGTGCTGTGGGATTGTGCTACATATTCTTATTGTTTTTGGAAATGGCAGCTTTGTGCAGAGTGGATCGACTCTTGTGAAGCAGTTGGTGCTGGGCTCCGTGCAGATGTGTGGCGTGGGCTGGGTCCCTGCCCTGCCTCCTCTCTCACCTGCCTTAGAGGATGTCCCATATCGCCTCAACCCCAACACTAAGCAGGAGGAACAGTGCTGTGTGTCTCTAGCTGCAGGTACAGAGTAGAGGAAAACTCATTTTTTCATAGACTGGTCATGTGTGTAGATAAAGCAGTAAAAAAGACATGTTTTACATCTTGTTGAATTCAGTTAGTGAATCCAGTTCTCTCTTATACAGGTCTTCCTCACTTCTCATCTGGGATCTTCCGCTGCTGGGGCCGTGACACCTTCATAGCACTGCATGGCCTCTTGCTCATCACAGGAAGGCACATAGAGGCAAGGTGTGTTTTCCATATGCAGACATGAAAATAAAGGAGTTCTGTTTTCTAGGTATTTTGACTTATTTGGTAAAAAATTGTTGCTTACCAATCCAAAAGTTCAACATGGATGAAATCATCGTTTAAGGCCCCAAATTTATTACAAATAAATTTTGATAGATGCTAAGCTCTCATAGCTATTATGAAAGTGGTAGAGGATTGCCTTGGTTGTGAACAATGGTAATTTTCATGTATTAGCCTTTTTGGCCTACATTCAAAACCTAATAAATAAAGAAATATGAATATGCAAAATGAAATTTGCTCAGTTTAGGGGGAGAAGGGATTCTCTTTCAGAGTTTTCTGTCGACAGTGACCCCACTCTCTTTTCACACTGTGCACATAAATGACATACCCATCATTAAAAATACAAATTTACATGAATGCATATACGTCTGCTCTGTAGATCTGCTGATGTTGCTAGTAATAAATGAAAACTAGTGAAGAGCAGTTATAACAAAATTAAATTAGAATGAAATGTTTTCTATGCACAGGAACATCATCCTGGCCTTTGCTGGTACTCTGAGGCACGGCCTGATCCCCAACTTGCTGGGGGAAGGTACGAGTGCGCGTTTCAACAGCCGGGACGCTGTGTGGTGGTGGCTGCAGTGCATCCAGGACTATTGTGCTATGATCCCCCAAGGCATTAGTATTTTGTCATGCCCTGTGTCACGCATGTACCCCACAGATGACTCAGAACCTCAGCCTGCAGGCACTGTGGTAAGGACAAAGGAACTGTCAACTGTCGCTACTTCTGACACTTGCAAGTCTCCTCAGTCAGGGGTTGTCAGTCCTGGCCTTGGAGTTGCTCAATTTGATGTTTTCTCTGCTCTAAAACCTAACCCAGTTAACAAGCCCTCCTGAGTTGAAGTTGGTATGTTAGAGCACAAAACACTAGGGTCTCATTTCAATACATTTTTTCAAAATACTGCGTTTGATGCACCATTTGGAAGTGCCTCACCTACATTACCCAGGTGACCACTTATAGTAGAAGAGCAGAAAGACAGTAAGGAGTGGAGTTTTTAATCGGAGCACATGCAGCCTTATCTAGGTTAGCCTCAGTGAGCTAATTAGCTTACCATGCTAGGTTGAAGTCTGAAAACTCTAATTCACCCCAACGAAGTTCATCAGTTGTGTAAATCTTTACTTTGTCTGGCTGTAAGCTTTGATTTAAAACTGTGGTTTATTACCTTTTTTTTTTGTTGTTGCTAGCTGTCTAGGCTTTAGACCGGCTTTGCTTGGTGAAACGTGCAACTAGATGCCTGCAACAACTTGACAGTTCCCTGAAGCACATTTATTTGCTCCATGAGCCATTTCCTTATCATTCTTTCTACAAAGTGATCTGAATGGTGTAATTTCCATATTTCCATCATTTTTTTATCATTGTAAATTTATTCATTTATTCATATGTCATTTATCTACGTTTTTTTATCTGTTGTGTGTATGTCAAGTCTGTGAAAATTACTGCTTAAAGCAGCACAATATACATTTTTTGTTAAGATTGAAAGAAGTAGCAGTACTGAGTCTGGAGGGGAAAAACACCCTAAAATGTGGTGTGCATGCACTGCTACAAGTCATCCCATAAAACCTATGTAAAGCAGCATGTATTCATAATAGTAGATAGTAGATGATTCCCTTACACCCTACATACCATTCTTGTAAACACTCTTTAAGCACACTCACAACCATCAAATTAACTCGCCTGAGGGGGTCTGAAGCACAACCAACAGTTCAAAATGTTCTCTTGCATGTTGCATGCAATTACACACTTCCACCAGAGGGGTCTCTATATCCCTGAATCTTATGTAGTATAGCAATAAGTAGCTTTTATAGTTTGATAAAAAAATGTAAGTCAATGTGATCATGTGATGTATTAACAGTATTTAATTAATGGATTTACTGGTTCATGAAAATTGTTCAAAGAAATTGAGATGCTTGCAACTGCTGTGGCTGACTTGCAAACAGGATGCAAGATGCTTTACATTATGGAACTCAAGTGCAGTCTAGTTTCACATAGATTTCGATCAACAAATGTTTCACCATGTAAAGCCACTTAGTTTGCTAATTAGGAAGTTTGGAAAGGAAAGTAATCATGTTACATAACATACTCTGCCTATAAACAGCTTTGTCTTACCGTATTTTGGGTTTATATCAGCATCAGATCAAAATGATTTCTGGGCAGATTCTGCTGCTGAAGTTGATGCTGTAATAGTCTTTACTTGAGCTAATAAAGTAGTGGACAGGCCTTTAAGATGACATCATAGATTGCCCTGAAGGAAATAGGCAAGACCAAGTGGATGAGGGCATGTTGTAAGTACTGAAATGGACGACACAGTGACAACACAACTACTGTCCTGTGAAACTAGGTTTTATGCTTGTGAGGAATCCTGATCATTAGCACTTAAACCAGAATAACACTTTGATGGTCCTATCTGGGCTTGAATACTGATTTTAATGCTCTGTTCATGTGATATCTTTTTCTCAGGACCAGCCTCTGTATGATGTAATCCAGGAGGCTCTTCAGCGTCACATGCAAGGAATCGAATTCAGAGAGAGGAATGCTGGGCCACAGATCGACAGCAAAATGAGAGATGAAGGTTTAAGATTAATAGAACCTTATTAGTCCCATAATGGGGAAATTTCACCTCCGCATTTAACCCATCCGTGAAATGAAACACCACATACACTCTAGTGAGCACACACACACTAGGGCACAGTGAGCACACTTGCCTGGAGTGTACACTTGCCACAGTGCTCGGGGAGCAGTTGGGGGTTAGGGGTCTTGCTTAAGGACACCTTAGTCATGTGCTGTCGGCTCTGGGGATCGAACTGGTGATCTTCCAGTCACAAGGCTGGTTCCCTAACCTCCAGCCCATGACTGCCCCAATTAGCTATAATAGTTATAGATATAGTTATATAATAATATAGATATAGTTATCTAGCCTGATTATAGTATCATAGCCTTTGAGTACCCATTGTCCCATAAACCTATACTATGCTTAGCTATGTACCTTCCTTCTACCTACCTATCTATCAGGATTCAATATTGAGGCTAAAGTGAATCCAGACACAGGCTTTGTATATGGTGGAAATCGCTTCAACTGTGGGACATGGATGGATAAAATGGGAGAGAGTGACAAAGCAGGCAATCGAGGGATACCAGCCACGCCCAGGTACTCCAGTCATAGCTGGACTTCTTCTCCTTAGCTGGAATCAAGGTGAGGTTTACCGTTTCCTGGTAATGTCAATAAGGACAGTGGAATGTGTTTTTCAGGGATGGCTCTGCAGTGGAGATAGTGGGTCTCTGCAAGTCCACTGTGCGCTGGCTGATGCGCTTGAATAAGAACGGTCACTTCCCGTACTCCTCTGTCAGCGTCCATAGAGATGGTATGTCCCAGAGTTTGAAGCACAGTGAGAACTAAATTGTATTGGTGCTAAAATCGAAGTGTTGTATGAGCATCATGATAAATCATTGCTGACTCATTCTTTAGCAAAGCATGACCACTGATGTTTTTTCTGTTTTTATGCCAGGTGAAATCCATACAGTGTCCTACGAGGAGTGGAACCAGAGGATCCAGGATAACTTTGAAAAGATGTTCTATGTATCGCCTGATCCAGAGGACCCAAATGAGCAACACCCAGACCTGGTTCACAAAAGAGGCATTTACAAGGACAGTTACGGGGCCTCCAGCCCCTGGTGTGACTACCAGCTCCGACCCAACTTTACCATTGCCATGGTGGTGGTAAGCTCTGCTTCACTGGTCAGAAGATATGGCAGTAGCTTGTATGAGTACATGGAAGAGGTCTTTGATGTGTATAGGTTTGAGTACTGTTTTGAAGTATGCTCTGTTTTCAGGCTCCAGAGTTGTTTACGGTAGAAAGAGCATGGGCAGCTTTAGAGGTAGCTGAGAAGAAGCTGCTTGGGCCTCTGGGAATGAAGACCTTAGATCCAGAGTAAGTGAAACTAACATGTTTTGCACATATCATTTGCAATGTTCACTGTACAGTGGAAGCTTGTTTCCCATAATAGCACCTAGCGAAAATGCTACTGGAATATTTTTAGCCTGTCTAGTCATACCAACTCATACCAAATCATTCAGACTGTTCAAGCAAAATGAATCAATTGCTCCAATCTGATGTGGCCTGATGCCACATAAGGTAATGGATTCAGAAAGCTTGAGTATTTGGTGCAAACTGACAGCTTTGTTAAAAACAAAATACATACAGTTTTGCTTCTGAACACAAACATATTTTTTCTATGTATAGAATAGAGCCCCTTAATAAGCTTGATATGTGTGGATCTGTAAAGGCATAAAATTTTATATATTCTGCTAAGCTTACCCTATTTATTTACATCATTCAACAGCTGTTGAGAATTTAATAAAGGTGAAAAATGCTTTATTTTAAAGAATTTCTGGATGTTAAATTCAGTGTTTAATCAGTTATACAAAAAATACAGGGCCACCATACATCCTCTTCTTCCAGGACAAACTGCATCTGGCTGGGACATCTTAATGGCCTTAATGTCTGGGATGTTGATGTTTACTTTCTACAGACTGCCCTGTGGTGTTCTCCTGTCCCCAAGTGTTCTCTTGTTTGAAAGCAAAAATATGGTCACCCTAAAAAATGCAACACATGCTATCTGTTTTACTGCATCCAGATGCAGCAGAGGTTCAAGTGAGTCTGACTGTACTGAGGTGAATGCTATACATGATGACGCAGAGAACATGCGCTTTAAACTGTTTTGAAACCTCTGCTTTGCACACAAGGGTTCCGAAAGAATCAATCGATGATTTTCGGCAACCCCATTTCCAAAAAGTAGGGACACTGTAAAAATGTAAATAAAAACAGAATACAATGATATGCAAATCATTTAAACCCTATATTTAATTGAAAATAGTACAAAGACATCTCAAATTTTGAAACCACAAATTGTATGCTATTTTTTTTTCATAGAAAATAAATATGATATAAATACATGCCCATTTTGAAATGTATGCCAGCAATATGTTTTAAAAAAAGGGATGGGGCAACAGAAGTTGTGTAGTGCTAAAAACATCTATTAGGAACATCTCACCATGAAAAACCACTGTATGTGCACACAGTTTGTTGCTGCATCCACAAATGCAAATTAAAAATGTACCATGCAAAAAAAAAAAAACATAATATAAACAGGATCCAGAAACTACTGGAAACTGCTGCTGACTTCTCTGAGCCTGAGCTCATTTAAGATGGACTGAGTTGAAGTGGAAAAGTGTACTGTGGTCCGATCAAAATTTGATATTCTTTTTGTAAATCATGGATGCTGTGCCTTTGGGCCAAAGAGTCCATTCGGGTTGTTATGCCAGCCATACGTTAAAAAAAAAGGGATGGGGCAACAGAAGTTGTGTAGTGCTAAAAACATCTATTAGGAACATCTCACCATGAAAACCACTGTATGTGCACACAGTTTGTTGAAAAAGTTCAAAAGCCAACAACTGTGATGGTATAGGGTGCATTAGTGCACATGGCATGGGAGACTTGCACATCTGTGAAGGCACCATTAATACTGAACAATATATATATATATATACAGGTTTTGGAGCATCATATGCTGTCATCCAGATTCTGGGAAGGCCTTGCTTACTTTTGCATAGATCATATTTTGTGTTTTATTTTCTTTTCCAATATCCTCAGTTCACCAAATGAACTGCAATTGTGCATTAACGTGTGTAGTAAGTGTATCTGTAAAGGATGTGTTAGCTTATTTTCACTTAGAAAATCAACTAAACACGTCATTGGACAAGGGTCACCCCAAACTTTTATATACAACTACATGTATTTCTTTAAGGGCCTCATTTACATCATTTTACACTTACAGCTGTATATAATAGCTTGAAAGCTTGAAACAGTTTTAGCAGCTTAGTGACTCTACTTGAAACATATCTTGTGATTGGACATCACAGATACCTCAACTAATCACAAAAGCTAAACAAAGCTTATATATTAGAAGGCACAGTTCACTGCCCTCTTCCTACAACAGTGGTGAACGCAGCCGATAACCGTGGAGTATTTCAAATTATGATGCCATTGAAATGGTTTATACTGGTTCAACATGGTCTGTATTCATATACATAATACTAGGCCTAATGTGCAGACCTTTGAAATATTCAGCTTTCATTATTGTTTTTGCTAATATTTGACAGTGACATGGTTTACTGTGGTGTCTATGACAACGCCCTGGACAATGACAACTACAACCTTGCCAAAGGCTTCAATTACCACCAAGGACCTGTACGTTCTCTAATATGTATATATATGTATATATAACTAATATCAAGCAGCTGATGGATGTATTTATAGAGCTTTTCATCCTTCCTTTTTAGGAATGGCTCTGGCCAGTTGGCTACTTTCTGAGAGCCAAACTTTACTTTGCCAAGCAGATGGGCCAAGAAGTCTATGATCATACAGTGTACCTAGTGAAGAATGTCCTCTCGAGACATCACATCCACTTAGAAAGGTATGCTGAAGAAAGAAGTCAAGTATACACTACACAAAGGCTATTCCTTTCAATAGAGAATCTGTGTTCACAATGCTGTGTAGTATAAGACTAGGCTTAATCTCTGTCTGGGAAACCAACCCTCTGAGCAAGTTCCTCACCATTTCTCTTATTTTGTTGTGTGTTCTAGATCTCCTTGGAAGGGTTTGCCAGAACTGACCAATGAAAATGGACAATTCTGCCCTTTTAGCTGTGAAACTCAGGCTTGGTCAATAGCCACAATTCTGGAAGTCCTGCATGATCTCTGCGAAGCTGAGGACCTGTAGATCTACAGACTCGTCTGGCTGTCAGTTTGTCTGAAAAGGGACTAGTGTTGTCTCCAGTGATCGTGTGAAAGCCATAAAAAGGGCCTTAAACATGTCCTTTTGACCGTTCCTTGTTTCATGTCCAGTCAGATGTGAAACCAATTGAGAAGCATCTGTTGTTATGCAGGTTCTCCTGCCTTGTTGTTTATTATAGCATCGTACAGACCTAAGTTAGCTATATCAGATGATAAGAAGGATGTTTAATATTTTCCCCAACTTCCTGAAGTGTATTAGGGAAGTGTTGTTTCAATGTGTTGTTCCATCGATTCATAACAAGCCAGGAAAAATGTTTCCTGCATGCTCTCAATTCCTTCTAGGTACCTCAAGTACTCCATTATGAGTTTATATTATTTCTATAACATTTATAAGTTGTAGTAAGTAAACTTATTAGAACTTCAGGTGAAGGATTTGTATCTTTAACTCAACACAATCAAACTTCTGGAATTCATCTGTCGTATTTTCCCTGCTCTGATACGGCAACTTCAACACATGAAGGGTTTGATGATTAACTAGATCTAGTGTGTGGATGCAGGAAGGACACAGTATTGTGCAGGATATTGCTACTGCCAACGAAACACCTCATCATAAGCTATTTCATATCATCATAAGCAATCATGATATAAAAACTGCAAGGTTCCAAACCTAAACAAAAACAAACAACTGTGATATGTATAAGGTCTTTTGGACATGTAGCTATTGACTAGTTATAGAATAGTTTCATATCTGTGGAGATGACCTTTGAGTTATTTTTAAAGTTGACCAGCTATGTTAGGACAAAATGAATAACTGGTTGAACTGATAAAAGGTAATCTGCAAAAGTCAGTGACCACCCTTCGTTTATTTAATTTCCAGTCAAAACAGCCATTAAGTACAAGTTATTCAATTTTCAGCTTCAGAAAACAAAACATTCAACAGCAAATAATAAAAACAAAATATGTTTTATTGAGTATTTAATGTGTCCACTCTTTGCCTTTATTTTAGCTCCCTTTCTATTCAGGAGATGTACTTTTCTGTTTTCTGTTGAAATCTGCAAGAATCTTTTTCCACACTTTTATAGTTCAGTCTCAGAAGTTGGTTGCATTTTCTACTTCTCACAATTCAAATAGTTCCAAAGACATTCAGTGGTATTGAGGCCTGGTCTCTGAGGTGGTCAGTCCTTTGTTCTGCGAACACCAGTAGCTTCTTTTTTTGATTTGCAAATGTTTCTCTTATTTGTTTATTTTCTTTTCTCAGTAAAAAATTTTATACAAATTTTCAGACTCATAGTGTTGAGTTGTCTTCTCACAGTGGACAGATGGACAGAAACTCCTGTGTATTTTTTCAGATCTGAAGCAAGTGTGGAGCTTGATTGACTTCTCATAAAACCATCATAAAACGTCTCAGACATCAGGCAATATATTTATAACCTTTTCATGAAATACCTTTCTGTGATGTAGTTTTTAGAGGCATTTTGCAGATGTCTGGTTCCTATTTTACATCAAACCACTCTGACTGACTTTGTTTACATCTTAACCATTTAATCGTACAGACATTTTGAAGAATCGGTGGGAGTTCCCCTTTAAGTAAATGAGAGGTGGTCACTGATTTTTGCACAGCAGTCTACCTAACAATAATTAGTGGTGTCTCTAATGTTAAATTTGTATTGTAATTAATTTGAAATCTGCATGGATTTTTTTTTTGGAAAGTCATGATCAAAGCCTCACATGACACATTCATATGATTCATTATTTGATTAAGGACTAGGATCTGCTAATGCTGAACACCTGTCAGTTCAAATGCTTGCAAAGTGTTGGAATTTGAAGGGATTTAAGGAATTTTCTGGGCTCTTAAGATTTGATTATTTTATTGAAATACACTGTCTTCTGCACTTGCAGCAGATTGCCTTTAACTGCAGAATAAATATGCCTTCCACTGTCACATAACTCATGCTTAAATGGAAAAATATTGTCATTAAGTTGTTTTTTTCAGGTCCCACACAAAAACTAGCATGATATATTACTCTTCTGGTCACAGCTAATAAAGGTAACACAACACTGTACCTTTTCTCTGTTTGCTAAGCAAGACCACTGAAATTAATGTTTAAACATGGGCAGCCTATTGCAGCAACCTGGAAGCTACTTGTTCCGCCCCCTCAGCACCATCAGCCTTTATGGGGAAAGCCATATAGTGTCTCAAAGCAGTTTCAGAAGTTCACTGCCATAGACATACAACATACTGTTCATCCCTATTCTGATTCACGGTGAGTAAACAAGCAAGTTGTTTCACATCTGTGGATAGAGTTGAGTTGCAGACTGAGTCAGTGTCAAACAGTTGTTATATTTGATTTATTTTTCAGTTTTTCATGGCAATACCTCCAGATTGCGTCAGGTTCAAATGAGGTTAGGCAGTTTATACAGAACGTTGTTGTTATGTTGACATTTTAATGCTTTGTTGATATGCATAATTCTCGTGATATTTGTAGTGAGAGCATGTTAGAGATGAATGTCAGCTAAAAGTGAGATTTGGAATTATCAAATAAGAACAGGATTTTCCATACGACTGTTTGATGTTACACAAAAACCTGAACATGAAAAAAAATTCATGATGAACAGACCAGTAGAAATGCTCAAAAATTGCTTGGAAAAACATCTAGATATACCCACTACCTTTAAAGGTTAGGAACCTTTTTCCTTCTCCTGTACAGTTGCCATTTTGGAGATACCTTTTTTGTCATATTGTCACATACTTATCATATTAGTAATGTGGGTTATATTTTGCACAATCATAACTTTACAGATTTAAATATGATAAACTAGACACCAAAAGAAAAAAAAAATGACGATTTAATGTAACAATCAATATTTTGAGTACTTTGGGGTGTAGAATAATTTATTATATGACAAATTATATACTGTAATTCTCTGTTTTCAGTCATTTGTTAAGTTTTCTGCCTGAATTTCGTTATAACTTTTTAAAAATAAGGCATTTTGTCATAAGTTTTGTCATAACATTTCTCTAAATATTCCTTTTTAGTCATTTTATAATCATATACAGCTCGTTTTATCATTCTGGATTCATAGAACATTTCATTTTTTTTACAGCTTCTTACTAAATATTTGAAATTTGTAAAGTTGCACAGTATGAGCATATTATAATAACTATATATTTTTTTCTGCAATCAAATTTGTTTTGTTATTTGAAAACACTGGTTACATTTTTTATGCTCATTGTATGTTATATAAATTGGAAAATAGGAAACCAGCTCAAATACATCTAATAATTCTCATTATGAGATGGTAAGAATAATATTATTATTCAACCAGTTTGTAGACATTTTAAATGAAATTTTAGTTGTCAGTCATATTTTGCAGATGCGAGCGCTGTCTCTTCTCCTCATCTGTGTCTGGGTGCTGAGAGGCTCCACTTCAGTGAGTATCTAGGATGGTTAGACAATGACCTACTCTAAAGTACAGTCATATGCATAAGTTTAAATTGTATCTGACGCTGGAAGCTATATTCATTTGTAGCATTAATCCTGAATGATGTTACAGATGTCCATATTGAGTGTTGGATGTGGGATTGAGAAAGTTTGCTTCAGCCAACCTACCGACTGCAACCCTGCTGCTGACATGAGCTGCTACTTCATGTCGGTCATGTCATCGCCCAATACTTCAGCAATCACTATTGAGCTCCAGGGTCAGGCAAATGGTTACATCTCCTTTGGATTTTCAGATGACAAGATGATGGTATGGTCACAGGCTGTGCTTGTCATCTTCAAAGCTGATCCTTTTATTCTAGATGAGGATTAAGTGTTATCATATGTAGACTTAAAACCCAATTACCTAATTGTGTAAGTGTCATTTCAAGCCACATTTTTGTGTATTTGCTATATATTAATAATGGCTTCATATTACACATCCTACATTTTAATATTTGCTATATACTAGTAGTCAGAAGTGGGAAGTTACTAGTTCCATTTACTCAGTCTTATGGATCTAAGTAATTTTTTCTTCCTTTTTGCTCAGTCACATTTCAGTCCTTAACATTTAGTTCATTATTGCTTTTAAGTTCATTAGAATCTTGTGTTGACATGCTGCTTTGCTGTTGCTCACACATCTGCCTTTCAAACACTTTTTAGACCATAAGGGACCAAAAAATAGAAGAACAGTGCCCAACAAATCTCAGTTTATCTATTAAGAAGTTCTACTGCAGTTCTATAAGTTCCTTAGTACTCCTACTCAAGATGTTTATTTGGAAATTTATTTTTTCTTCTATTTCAATAATTATTTTACAGAAGTAACAACACATTTACTTGAGCATGGTCAAGGCTACTCTATTGTACAGCAAATTGTACTCTATTTGTATGCAAAAGTCTAAATACTCCTGATCAGACTGATTGATTTTCTAAGTAGAAATAACATCTTGTACAGAGGGTGCACTTAAATACGAAAATTGTCTGTAATTTCAGTCATTTTCAGTAATTGTGTATTAAAAGGTGCAGAAGTGTGTTCTTTGTAGAGCAGGGGTATTTAATTTAAATTCAATAAGGTCCAGTTAGAGAAAATATAATCAAGCAAAGGTCTGGAACGTCACGTCTAACTTAAAGTATGACTCAGTGCCACATACTGTATAGTGAAGTAGCTTAGTAGGTATATCAACATCTTATGCAGTCGACAATTGAATGTCAAATATCTGTGAGCAGTAACGTAAATAGAGATTTCCATGAATTCAAATAAATCAATTTCTCAGCAACTGGGCTCCAACATTCAATGTAATGTGTGTCACTAATAAAAGCAGAAAAAGAGCATAATGTTAACATGTTTAGATCTACATCTTTTCCTTTGTTTACAACTGTGCTACTGAGCTGTATTAGAATTACACTCAGCAGTAGGTAACACCGTAGCCTACAGCCAACAACAATGTGGCTAGGTGCTTAACCAAAGAGTCTAAGAAAGATGCACATACAGTGAGGGAAAGAAAACAGGAAGAGGGTGAGTACAACAAGTAAAAGAATATGTGAATAGACAATGCCAGGAGAAAATGTGAAAGAGTTTTACTCAGAGTTTTGCTCGGCGTCACCGACTTGCATGCATTTGTTAAGTAATATCAGTGAAAGAAAACCGATTAAAACTGACAACAGAGCAGTCTCATTTTTTTGCCTTCATGCAGTTCGACTTTGCCACACAACTATAGAAATGGTGCTATATATTGCTATACTTTAATGGCAATATCCAAGCAATGTCCAAGCAATGTCCAAGCAATGTCCAAGCATACTGTCGCTGTCAGGACACGAATTTATCTAGTTCTTTTCTTCTTTATTTTTTGACAAAGTCAGAATATGCCAGCTACTTTTTACATTTCATGATTAACTTGCATTGACTGTTAAGAATGTATTTTTCTTCTTGTTATCACTGAGTATATAATGACGAAATAATATTTAATCACAATTTCTCTTTGTCCTTTGATTACATATCTGCTTATCTGTTTGTGCACTTACATATCCATCCATCCATTTTCTAAGCCGCTTCTCCGTCAGGGTCATGGGGGGGTGCTGGAGCCTATCCCAGCAGTCTTCGGGCGGAAGGCAGGATACACCCTGGACAGGTCGCCAGTCCATCGCAGGGCAGACAGACAGTCACTCACACACTCACACCTAAACTTACGTATATGTTTTATTATTTATGGTTTTGAAGGGGAATGATGACATCTACATTTGTGGTACTGACAGCAATGGTACTGTCCAAGTTCAGCATGCCTTTTCCACTGGGAAAAGCAGACCAACAATACTCTCACTGGTATAGAACCCTTTTACTTATTCTATCCGCAGAACCACAAAAGTGTTCTATTAGCCTGAGCAGGCCTGACTTACCATGAGCACTGACTGGCAAATGCTTCTCCTGCCTTACAGGGTAATGTTTCAGATATTACAGCATCAATGATGCATGGAGTGATCAGCTGTTCTTTCATTTCACGAAACCCCATCAGCACTGTGAGGACCACTGGACAGGACAGCACCTATTTCCTCATGTTCGCCTACGGCTCCAGTATTGATGGTGGGTCAGAAAGCCTCGAAATAAGCAGAGAAGGTGATGTTAAGCCAATAGCATTAAAGCCATAATCACATATGAATTTCAGGAGCAGGCCTTATCAAATGAGATAAGGTTTCCAAAACACTGTTATGCAATGGCCAGAATGAAAGAACAACAAACTGTTCATATTTGCATTGGACATCAACAGTGGAGTAATGGCTTCTGAGTTGGCTGGCAAAGGAGAAGAGCAAATGTATTTGCAAACTATACTATAGTACTGTGCAGAAGTGAGAGAACACCTTTCATGTTTTCGTTTCCAGTCAAAATGGCCTTGAAGTTATTCATTTTTCAGGAGATATTTCTGAGGAGATTGGATATAAGATAATCCACTTGCACAATGGAGGACGTCCTAGAAAAATAAGGAAAAAAAATCATCATTAAAAAAATCATCATTAAAAGACAAAGAGAAATTCCTTACAACCATGAAAGACCTGGTAGACTACCAACACTGTCATCATCAAATAAACAGCATTTAAAGAGATTAGTGGAGAAAGTCAGGCTCCAATCTTTCTTCAGATCTGAAAAAATCCACAGGTGTTTCTGTTCATCCTTCCACTGTGAGAAGACAGCTCCACACTATGGGTTTGAAAGGATGTGTACCTGTCAAGAAGCTGTTGCTGAAAAAAGTAAATAGACAAAAAGTAAAGAACATTTGCACCAGAACACTAAAATGTGATTTCTTGGATTGTGAGAAGCAGAAAATGCAACCAACTTCTAAGACTGAACTTTGGAGGTGTGAAAAAGAGTGTAAACGAGTCTCGTACACTCTTATCACTCTTAGGGTTTTATATAATACCAAAAAAAAAGGGTTCTTTGGCTTGACAATAGTGGAACCCTTATTGGTGCTATATAGAACCCTCCAAAAAGGTTCTACATAGAACCATCTACAGTACATTCTCCATCAATCTGTAAAATGCTTTCATGATGCAAAGAACCTTTAAATCATGCAAAGGGTTCTTTGTATGTTCATGGATTAATTCAAAGAACCTTTGAAGAACCATCTTTTTTTAAGAGTGTAAAAAAGGGGAACACTTTATTTGGATGATCCACTGTAGATGCTATGTAGATGGTCAGTATATCCTCAAGTAACATTCAATTAAATATCTATTAAATGCATCTCAACTTGAAGTTGAGTGTGGAAGATTATATTAAATCTAACCCTAAATCCTAAACCTAACTCTAACCCTGACGTCAAGGCAGAACCTTAATCTACTCCTAAACCTTACCCTAATCATAATGTTGTTGATAGTCAACTGAGTATCACCAGAAAGATTGCTAATGATTTAAACACCTGTAGATCATCTACAGGCCATGGCTATTTACCCTGTAAATGAAATAAATAAATGTCTGTGCACAGCTCTATATTTGAAGGTGATCAATTACAAATCATAAATTCTGAGTAAATATGGCTTCACTTATTGTGGCTTTCATCTGAACCCAATGAATTACCAAGAACTATTGACCAATGTATGCTATTTTATTCTGACAGGTTTAATCCAGTATCATGGTGGTAATAAATTTGTCAGCAGTTCCAGAGTGGATATATTCAACCCACAGATCCTGGCAAGTGCTCCACGGCATCAGATCACTAAAGCCCATGGTTTGTACCACTGGTTTGTTCATTGTTTGGAATCCTGTAAATACTGTATTCTATTTCTCTTCTAATTATCACATTCGGGTCCAGGCTCACTTATGCTGATTGCATGGATGACCACTACTAGCATTGGCATGATCTCTGCACGTTATTTGAAGGCAGTCACCAAAGGAAGGGGCTGCTGTGGCAAAGACTTCTGGTTCTTGGTAAACTTTTTTTTTCTCAGTTACACTGATAAAACTGATAAAGATAAGAATGAGATTATTTCAAAGTCTTATTTTTCCATGCTGGATATTTGACACTGGCTAACTCTCCTCTGTCCTCAGGCACATGTTTCTTTAATGTCCCTTTCTGTTGTTATGACCGCTGCTTCATTCATCCTGGTGTTTGCACACAAGAGAAGGTGGAGTGGGGTAAGTATTCACCTGAAAAGTAACAAATTTCCCCTTATACTGAGTGTAGTTGATCAGCTGAGACATGTTTCATGTCTAAAGTTTGCTTCTTTAGTTGTTAACCTTTTTATAGCTAATGAGTGATGAAAGCATTGTGCAAACTACATGGCTAAATCAGCATATCTCAAACCATTTAAAGCCTCAAACAGGCTTGTATGACAGTATTTGATGTTACTTTACGTTACCATGCTTGCCTAAGCATATCATGGATATCATCAGCATTTTAAGCTGCACTATGTAAGTTTTGGGGACCTCTCTGGTGGAAATATGTAATTGCACTCAAAGTGCAGAATGTGGGTTGTGCTTTGAACCCCTTCCCCAAGGGCATGAACCTAATAATTTCATGTGTGTTGAAAGAGTAATCAAAGAGAGCTCAGTAAAAACTTAGCAAAGAACATGTCTTCTGATGATGTAAGTGAATGATCTACTGTTGTCATCACATCTTCATCATTATAAGGTTGATTTTGCACATGAGACCTAAACATTGAGCTGGTTCTTCTTCCTGTGCATATGCCATATGATGTGGTCCCAAAAATTGCCACGAAATCTGACCCGACACCTCTGACTTTTAAATTTTCAGGTTTTACAGGGTGACTCACAACATATAGGATTTTTTTCCCTCTTTACTCTAATGTTGTAATGCTGCTACCTTAATTCTTAACAAAACTCTAAAAACATGGAGCACATTTAAAGAATACTGATTGACCCATGGCCTGTTTCATTACAAAGAGAGCATAGTTAGTCTTTTTGTAAGATGCTCCATTCTAAAGAAACCTGCTTTTTACAGTGGTGGCAATGGGAACTAGGGGTCATGATGTTTATAATGGAAATATATCTTTTTAATGTTTTATTAACTATCTAAAACAAATACTTAACCTATACACGTCTATCATCTGCAATGTTGATAACTGATAATTGTGGTAAGTATGGGGACTGTTTTTCCTTACAACACCCTGCATGTATCTCATCATCATGAAAATGATTTACAGCCAACATCTTCTATCAAAACTATTATAAAACATCGTCTCAAAAAAGATGTTGCTTTTAGAGCTTTCTAACGTCTGGTTAATATCATCACCACTGTGAACAAGTCAGACTCTAGACTGAGGTGAAACAAAGCATTTCACTTCAAACAACTCTGTATGCCTCTGTTTACATTTTAATGATTTAATTTGGTAGAAATTTGAAAATTGGTGGAATTCCCCTTTAAAAGGATATGGGCACAGCAGCTAATTTAGTTTTTGAATGTTCGTTACAGTTTGGTGGATGGACTTATTCTGAGGAAAGTCTAATCTGACAGTTATGATGCACATTTTCCATGCTATAGTTCCTCTATTCCTGCCATACATAGGTTTGGCAAACTTCAGAAATGTAAGAAGTTTACATTAAAAGTCTCGCAGTTTTGTGTATGTTTTTTAACAACTACTGTATTTTATTAGTCCTGCTTAACTTATTTGTTCAGATATTTGTTTTTTTGGAACTCAGATAGCATAGTCATAGGCTGTAATGCTGGTAAAATATAATACTCAGTCCAGTCCTCTGCATACTTTTAGGGGGCTCACTCAGTATTAGGATGCATAGTCATGATCCTCAGCCTGATTCAGCCAATTGCAGCTGCATTCCGCTGTGCACCTCAACACAAAAGGTGAGAGTCTGTCTGTATCTTGCATGCTTCATTACAGTAGTGTTCCAGTCCAGATCATCTTCCTTTACCATCCGTACCTTCTTATCTCTTCATACTAACAGCTCCTCACAACAATCATGGATTTAATTAGTGTTTGCACTTTGCAAAGCACTTTTCTTCCAGATTTTTGTCCGCTAATTTGTCCCTTGAGATATTGAAATTTCAGTCTGATTGGGAATGGTGTGGGAATGGTTCAGCTTTTTAATCAAACATATGGTCTTGCAATCATTGTTACATGCCTTTTTTTCCATAGGATTGAATAGTGGTCAAAAACATGTGCACCCCACCTGCATACTATAGCAACACCCTAGCAACCACCTGGAATATCATAGTAATTTCCTAGTAACCTAGTAAATCCTAGCAACCACCCAGAGTACCATACCAACCACACAGCAACACCTTACCGTAGCAATCATCTAGCAATATCCTACCAACCACCATTAAAGCCATAGCAACCACCTAGCAACACCCTAGCAATCAACCAGCAACACCCAAGCAACCACCTGGCAAAATCCCAGTAAACACCTGGAAAAACATAAACACCTAGCAACACCCTGGCAACAGCTTGGAACACTACAGCAACACTCTAGCAATGGCCTAACATAGCAGCCATCTAGCACCATAGCAACTACCTTGGTTATCAAAGAAACCCTCTAGGAATATGCTAGGTTACCATAGCAACCACTTAACAATACTCTAGTAACCACCTGGCATACCACTGCATCACCCTATCAACCACCTGGAATGATCAATCACAGCAACCATCTAAAATACGATAGTAACCTTTCACCAACAACTTAGCAACCTAAGGATCACACTGCATCTTCTTCAGGCAATGCATTCTACTATTTTTTTTCTCATTCCTTTTAGATAACCTCTGACAGGCTTCTACCATCAGCCATTGGTTTTCACTAATTTGTTTTTCATTAAATTGTTTTTCATTAATTTGAAAGAGGGTCCAGGCATGTAACTGGCACACAAAGTCCCGCATTTCCCTGTCCACCCAAAAAAAAAGATAAAAATCTTAATTTTTTTATCTTGACTTCACACTATTTAAAAAAAATTTAATCAAAGTTAAATTTGTCCTCAGCTTAACAGACATCCATCTTCATAGCTTCATATTTCTCATTAAACACAAACATATCATGATGAAGTCACTACATGGTCAGGAAACAGTGCAGGTCTGTTCCTAAACCACTTCCACACACAAGAAATGTGATATCTGTACATTTGCATATTGAAAGCCGCTCAAAAACAAAAAAGAATTACAAAAAAGAAACATTCTGAGGACGTATCAGGAGGCATTTGGCTCCCAGATTCATTACTGTATATTCAGTATCCATTTCCTTATTCATTACTCTCATTATTCTCATTGCTTTTGTTGTTACTGTTTGATATTTGTCTTGACCAAAAAGGTCTCAAGGTTTCTTTCTCTTTCTCATTTTCCTTGTTATTGGCTTCCTCATGTAGGACTTGGACTCAGGTTTCTGTAAAGCTTCTTTGTGACAGCACCCATTGTAAAAAGCACTGTACAAATAAATGAGAATTAAAAGGAATCAAATTGAATTTCCAAGACAATGTCTGCTTCCTGATATTGAAGCAGCAGCCGGCTCCGGCTTCAGATCAGCTAAATACTGCTGTGTCATCAGGCAGCTGTTTTTATATAAAAAAGAAATTTGAGGATCATAAAAAAATGATTTTAAATGTGGAGCACTGGACATTCACTTTAATATGGACAAACTCATCACCCAGAAACTCACACTCTTGTCTTGCCTTGTTGTGTCTTGCAGGAGATTCATTTTCAATTGGCTGCATGCTCTCAATGCGGTGGTCATTAAGGTTCTTGCAGGTAGGAAAAAAGCATTGTTTACAGTAGAGTTCACCATCTTATCCACAAAGGGCCACTATGGCTGCAGGTTTCCATTCCAGTCAAGCAGAAGCACACCTGGTTCCACTTGAGCCAACTGATGAGTTATGAGAGATGTGCTCCTGTTTGGCTGGATTGAAAGCCGGCAGGATGAGATTGGAGACCCCCAGTTTACACTGATAACTAATATTAAGCTTCACTCAGATGCTGAATGCAGCTGCTTCATAAAGTACATGTTTTACATTTTACTGTCTGGCACAGTGGCAGCCTTATTCACTGGATTGTTGCGATTTGATGGGTCTCGGATCCATTGGCTTGCCAAGGTGATGGGAGGATTTGTCGGCTGGGAGGTGCTGTTTTACATCATTCAAGATGCTTACAAGTGGTGGAGGAGAAAAGGTAAAATCAGACACATTTCTTTGCAATTCTGCCAAAAAGTATTCATGGTTATCAACCAGTGTTTATTTCTAAACTGGACGTGTGTTTGTAGGTTATTAAAAGCTCAGATTTAATAGTAGATGTTGGAAAAGTGTTGCCTCTGCTACTTGCCTCCAAACTCACTTTGCTGATAAAATATCTGTTTTTTTATTTCTAGATGAAGACGAATCCGCTCTTGGACTGGTAAGTGCACTCACAGGCCACTTCATTAGAAACACTTAACTTGTACTTGGGCTCTATCAATACTGTAGTCCCACTATATGGGGGTGCAGACTGTAGCCGCCACCTTCTACTTAATTAATCATTGGTCAGTTTCTGACCACAGGACCACTGCTATCCAGAGATTATTTTGGTGGTGGATCATTCTCAACATGGCACTGACACTAACATAGGAGTGCTATGGGAGTGTATGTCATGCAGGAGTTTTAGAGAGCGTGGACCACCACAGAAATATCTAAGAGCAGCTCTGTGTTGAAACTGAGCACTGATGAAGGACTGCAGAATAGCTTTGGGCTAAAGTGGAGCTACAAGACAGGGGTTTCTAATAAAGTGGCCGGTAATTTTATGTATGCTTGGTTAAACATTTCTTTTCACATATAACGTCCCACCACATCCTGTGTAACTCAGTGCATGCTGAAGCTCATTTCCTTTACAGGTTCACACAGAAATTATTCTTGTGGTCCTGTTCTTCCTTGGGAACTTGGCATTCTTACTGGCACTCCTGATCGGAATTGGCACGGCATAGAGTTTAGAGTTTCTACGTTTGTACATACATTCAGGTTTATCAGATATTCAATTAGTAGTGTTCACTGCAACATGACGTGCTAAACACTCTGAACTCGCCATGCTGGTGTATGATGCAGTAACCTATTGCCTCCACTGGCTGGCATGATACAAGCTGATAGCTGTGCTGCTTTCGGATTAAAGTATAACACTAAATATGAATACTAAATAATAATGAATTGTTTATAAGTAGGCTAATTTAGTCAATGAGCGAGAATGTCTGAATGTTTGCTAAAAACATCTAGTGCTGAACATGTACCATCAAATTCATTTCATACATTTACCATGTTATTAAAGGGATTCTCTGTCCAAAATAAAAAAATAATCACAACTACATCTGTGGTGAACAAGCTTGATTGCATCATACAACAATTACAATGCCATAGTAGTCTCTAAAGTGATATTTTCTGGTTAAAAGATCAGGAAGACACTCTTCTGATGATGTATCTTGAAGGAGGAACTTTTTTTTGAACTTTTGAAACCTACAGCTACTTTGGGGTGGATTTTTGGGGGAAGGCCTTTTGAAACGGTTTTTCTTGTTAGTTTTCTGTTAGCTAAAATATGCAAAAAGAAACTTAGTGCTGAACTGTTAATGTCTTGTATCTTATTGCAGCCGTTTAACTGTGGTAACTGTCTTCATACTCTCTTCACTGAGGAGAGTATGAATTACTCCAAAGGTAGAATTTATGACTTTATGAATTTATGTAGTCCCACAGCGATTGCCAGTGACTGTATGTTCTCATGTTGAGAATTGCCTCTCAATAATGTTTTCTTAGCTGCTCCCGAGAGTCAAAATTATTGGGTGCAAAATTATAGTTAAATATCTGTTCATTCTTATACAATGCACTCGTTTCTCAACGCAGAATATCATTAAATATTTCAACACTGTTGTCTTATTTTTGACTGATGTTGAACACCAAACAGCTCTGGGAAGTTTTAAGTGATTTTTAAAGCAGAATAAATCTTTCTACTTTCTACTACCAGAATTAAAGGACATTAATCTATGAAATTACTCAAATTTGTATTTTATTTATTTCTTGATTTTTTTTTACAGTTTAGTCCCATTCACACCCCTTTTCATTGAAGACTCAATCTCTCATGGCACCCTCTAGTGATTTTTTCGTGCAATAGGAGAAATAGGAAGTGGCTCCCTAAACCTGGATCTGGTAGGATGCTGTACTTTGCACAATGTATACTGGCTATTGTAGTGAGAAACAAAACATTTTCCCTTGACATACGTGCATGTTTTTTTTTACTTGAATTAGATCAAACCAAGGTGTTCTGCCTTCTGGGATCATAAACACTAAGAAAAAAACAGCACATGCTGCAGAGGAATGCTCACTTGTTACGCTTTTAAGGGAGCACAGGTATAAATCTTGAAAGATTATGAGATGTTTGTTTTCATACTGCGCTGCAGCTGCTGCAGGCAAGACCAAAAAAAAAAAAAAAAAAAAAAAAAAAAACTAAAAACAGCATCTTTGCCAAAATGCTTTAGCTTCTTTTTGAAAACTTACATTTTAACTTCGCATTGCATACAAATTGTATTAAGGGTACAGGTGTTATCAAAACCCAGGGGTGCACGAAAGTCATCATTTCAATATATTAGAACTATAAAACAGCATCATGACTGTTTTCGTTTTTTTTCAAATGTCGTTCATTTTTGTCCGAAAATCCTACGAAGACCTCAATATGGGTAAAAAAGGACGACTTTTCTCTACTGTGCACTAAAAACTCCTGCCTGTGAAATGACCTAACATTTTTAAAATTACTTGTTTTAAGATAATGTTAAAAAGTCAAAATGTAAAATAATAATATAACATTATATAAAATAATAATAATTATGTTAAAAAAGTCAAAATAATTATCTTAAGACAAATGCCTCTGGATGTTTTTGAAGATGTTATTCTGGAGAAAATGTAAGGGTGTTATGTCCACTCTGAACTCTAGATGACAGCAGTATGCCATTTGGGGAGCGTTCACCTCAGCCCAGCCTGAAAGCTGTAAGCTGTAACTGCTCTTGGATAAAACTCAGCTTTACTGTGGTGGATAAGTCTGTGCAACTCTTCCTCCCAAACAGTTGTGTTTTAAAACGTGATATAATATAGCCGTGTCTGTTGGCGAGCACTGAAACTCACACTGTTAGTTCAGAAGTCTTTGTATTTGAGTTCAAATTAAGGTGATATGTAGTGATCCATTTCCAATAGAATAGCTCTTTTCGTGGACAACTTCCAGCAGGTAGTTTAACAGGTGTTCCAGCTTCCAAGCAACCAGTTTCAGTGAACATGAGAATAAATATATTTCAATTAAATAACCTTCCAAGTTAGTGTACAGTAGTACACTATAGTATATATTCTATAGAGGGCGACACAAAGATGAAAAGATAATAGAAGTTTGTTTATTTGTGCTCATAGAGCCGACATGTGAAATTGACCTTCCGGGTCAAAGTGCTGTGGAGATCAGCGTTTACCCTCATCTAACACTAAATTCAGTCCATGAAGGGGGAGGTTGAAGTGTGCAGGGGGCTTATGCACATTGCTCTGTCTGGCTGGCTGACTGTGGGCTCGTTTGTGAGATTGTATGCACCTGGCTTAAGCATTATGGTGTTTGATTTGAATTAAACCTTGTTTAATCAGTTTCATGAGCACGGAGCTGAAGTATCTGGCCAAATTACAAAGTAAGGATTAAAATACCTTCTCTTGTAAGTGTAATTAATTAAGAGGACAAGGATATCCATTACATTCATATCTTGAGCAAAGTCTAAACTTCCCTAATACTTGAGTATCAAATAACAAAGTACACACTGAAGTGTTTTCCACCCCTGAATGAAACACATGCAACTTCCACATGGCTTTAATATATATGTATATATATATTTAATATATATTTTAATATAAATGTATGCTGTGGACAATTTCATCGCCCCAAGCACAATGCCAACAGCAGGCATCTTATAAGAAAGTAGAAAAGGAATTCTACTTTAAATGTATGCATAACTGAGTTGTTGAGGCGTTAACAAATTCATTCAGAGTGATTTCAAGCAAATGATAAAATTGTGCATTGCTGAGGATTTTACCAAGTAAGATTTCTTTACAGTGGTGGTGATGGGAACCAGAGGTCACACATTTTGTTTGCAGTCTAAAACAACCAGTGAATCTACACGTGTATTCTGAGCGTTGTAATGTTGATATTGGTGAAATAGTGATAAAGTCCTAAGGCTCATCTGCACACAGTGCAAAAAAGATTCAAAGTTTCTTCCCTCAGAAAGACATTTTTTACTTGTTAACTTCTACGTGCATCATTTTTAAACAAGTGATCTCACCACTGAGGACCGACTATTCTTTAACAAAAGCCAGGGTGAAAGGACAGAATACTTCAGTAAATATTTCAAAATATTTCCAGCTAAAGCTTCACTTTAAACATTAATCCAGCTTATCAGCCCATTCATTATCGAGACAAAGTGAATGTGTTAAAGCAGGAGAAGCTCTAAAATGTGCAGGGCAGAGGGCCTCCAGGACCAGGGCTGAGAAACACTGCATTAGTGGCCTCTTCATGGGCCTTTCTGTGAAAACTGCTGTCTTAAGTGCGTGGAACAGTTCAGCGGAAAATCAAATTTACACAATTTCCCCAAATGTATTCGATCACTCAAGATCTGATTTGATCTGGTTCTGCTTTCACTTTGCACTGGAGCTACGAGGCTAATGTAGCCAACAAGAAATGGAAGCTTATACCTCACCAATTAGCATCATTCTAAATCATCACACGCTCACCTAAAACCATAAAGACTTGTTAGGTCATCTATAAACATGAAAACACTTTATAAACACTTTATAAATGAATTATTTTTAGCATTTCAAATCATGTTTGCCCAACATTAGAACCTTTTCAAAGAACTACTTAATCGCAGATACTGACAGTCACTTGTTGATCCATCAAGTGTTTATTTCAAACATCTGAGCATATTTTAATACAGTGGTCTCCAATAACCTGGAATAGACACTGTGGTGGTGTCATGGGAGTAAGATGACTTTCTTCTACAATTACAGACTGTAGTCCATCTGTTTTTCTGCATACTTTGTTACCCCCTTTTACCCTGTTCTTCAGTGGTCAGGACCCCCATGGACCCTCACAGAGCAGGTACTATTTGGGTGGTGGGTCACTCTCAGCACTGCAGTAACACTGACGTGGTGGCAGTGTGTTAGTGTGTGTTGCGCTGGTCTGAGTGGATCAGTCCACCAACCAAAAATATCCAGCCAACAGTGTCCTGTGGGCACAGTTCTGTGACCACAGATTAAGGACTAGAGGATGACCGACACAAACTGTGCAGCAGCAGATGAGCTATTGCCTCTGACTTTACGTCTGCAAAGGTAGGAGTGTCTAATAGAGTGGACAGTGAGTGGACACAGTGTTTAAAAACTCCAGAAGCACTGCTGTGTCTGATCCACTCCTACCAGAACAACACACACTAACACACCACCACCACATCATGTCACTGCAGTGCTAAGAATGATCCGGCACCCAAACAGTACCTGCTCCGTGAGGGTACATGGGGGTCCTGACCACTGAAGAACAGAGTAAAAGGGGGCTAACAAAGTATGCAGAGAAACAGATGGACTACAGTCTCTAATTGTAGAACTACAAAGTGCACCTATATAGTAAGTGGAGCTGATAAAATGGACAATGAGTGTAGAAACAAGGAGGTGGTCAGAATGTTATGCCTGATCAGTGTATTTCATACATGTAGTTATTACAGCTCTTTATATGTAGTTGTAAATGTTTTGGTCCGTCCACTAACAGTATATTTGGTAGAACTTAAACATCAGCCGTACTGCCCTCCAGCTGTGTTTTAACTTGATACAGCACAGATGAGTGCAGCATTGGGAGGTTACCAAGGAGACAAGAAGCAGACTGGTAGTGCAGTGCAGCTGCAGGGCCTGTGGGCTGAAATGTTACAGCTGTCTGTTCTCATCAGGACCTTCATTCCAAATGGGAGTAGACAGGGTCTCCATCTACACCATAATCTGTTTAGTACAACCCCAATTCCAGTGAAGTTGGGACGTTGTGTAAAACATAAATAAAAATAGAATACGATGATTTGCAAATCCTTTTCAACCTGTATTCAACTGAATACACGACAAAGACAATATATTTAATGTTCAAACGGATAAACTTTATTGTTTTTTGCAAATATTCACTCATTTTGAATTTGATGCCTGCACCACGTTCCTTCCTGGAGTGGTGGGCAGCCCTATCCACGGCGCCTGGGGAGCAGTTAGGGGTTATGTGCCTTGCTCAGGGGCACTTCAGTCATGTATTGTTGGTCAAGGGGATTGAACCTTCTGGTCACAAGGCTGGTGCCCTAACCTTCACAAGAGGCATATACCTTATCAAATACAGAACAAATTATTTTGATGAGTGAGTGCGAGCTCCATCTACAGGCCATGGACAACAGGCTGATATCAATTATGAATTTCTATTGGGTGACCTCGTTACCAAGGGAGTGTCTTGATTGACCCTTGATTTTTCACCACCAGGCCAAAGACGTGTGGTATGTGGTAATGTTCTAGCTAAGGAATGTAGTTACTTACTATTTGATTATTCATCTGTAATTTCATGTTGCCCCCGTGACCCTGACGGAGAAGCAGCTTAGAAAATGGATGGATGGATGGATGGAATTTCATGTTGCAGGTTGGCAAACAGGGGTCACAAAATTGTGGAAAAGGTGAAAAACTCCAATAGCCTATTTAGCACTTTTGTGGAGAATGGATTTATGATAAAATGGAATGACATTTTTAAAAGTTGCTGCAAATGTAGGACTAAAGAAAGCAGTGTCCGAATTGGCACGCAAAACATTTTTAATTGAGGAAAACCAGATGCTTCATTAGTTAACCATACAGGATTTGTCTTGATGCTCTCTCAGGAAGCTGTAAGTCATACAGAAGCATTAAAGCTCATACTCCAGTACTTGATAATGCAGTGATAGAATGATGTAGGCTTATATATCCAATAAACCTTCTTTTACCCCTCCCACCCCTTAACACTATTCTATACCCTTCATATTCGTGAAATATACTTCATCGCTCAACACTGAATACAGACACACATTCAAGCACACACATTATTATGGTAGACAATAACGCAGAAGCTTTAGAGTGGACATGCATTCCGAAAAGACTGGACTGTACCTTTACAACATAAAGACACATCAGAACATCAGACTGAGATAAACACATACACACAGATGACACAAACACAGGAGAGTATGGGTAAGAAGTGCAGCAGCAGGATGGGTACAAGTCAGTGCGATCATTAGCCTTATTTACACAGTGGCCATTCTGCTCATGTTGTGTTCAGGGTGGGAAACTGAACTGCTATGTTCAGACTGAACTTGAGCTTGAATGTTTTAAAAATGTACAGCACAGTGTAAAAGTCACAGGCCACCCCTCATTTATTTAATTTCCAGTCAAAATGGTCACTTTTTACTGCTGAAAAGGAGATGCACAAAAAAGAACATTTGTAAATCATTGTCAAGTTTAGCTTAGGGGGAGGGAAGTGGCATTGGAGTGGCACTGGATTGGCCACTCCAGAGTCCAACCCTCAAGGTCACTGAATGTGTATAGGATCATTCTGATTGTGAGAAGCAGAAAATGCAATGAATTTCTAAGACTGAACTTTGGAGGTGTGGAAAAATATCCCTACAGATTTCTTTGAAAAACTGAAAGTAAGTCTCCTGAATAGAATAGAAGCTGTAATAAAGGTGAATGATGGACACACTGAATACTGAAAAAATATGTATTAATTTGTTGATGTTTCTATTGTGATTTTCTGTTGGATATATGTTTGCTGTTCCTTTCCCTGACAATGAAAAATAAACAAGCTCAAAGGCCATTTAGAATGGCAATTAAATACGTCAAGGGTGGTCTCTGACTCTAGATGGTGGTCAAGCATAGTCCAATACTCTAGATAGTGCACATACATGCTGACTGACTAATTACTCTTTAATGGGTAACACAATAAGGAAAATGCCATGTGTGAATATGCTGGATGGTGGTCAGCGTGAGGGTCATTGTGGGAACTGGCGGAGCAGTTCAGTGGCCAGCTGAGTGATGTGTGCCCATGCCTCTTGCACGTGCCGCGACTCGGTGGTTCGAGCACACACTGCGAAGCGCAGCACAAATCTGCCTGAAAGCTGACATGGAACCAGGTGAATCCTACGAGCGCTGTTAATCCTCTTCAGCAGGGCTTCATTCAGGTCATTAGAACCCTGAGAGAACAAGAGAACGACTCCATTAGGATGCAGGACCTCCCTTGCTGGAGTACATTTAGAGACTGTAGCTCATAGTGATTCACTAGATCAGTTTCTGACCACTTAACTGATCTTAGCTGTATATATGTTGAGCGGTGGTCCACTCTCAGCCAAGCAGCGACAATGATGTATGCAACACTCACACTACTACACCACTACCATGTGAGTGTCACTGATGTATAGAAAATGACCCACCACCCAAAATATTATCTGTTCAGCAGTCCTGGGTCAGAAACTGACCAGTGATGAATAGAGTTAAGGATGGCTGACAAACAGGGCATGACAACAGAAAGTGTGGATCTAGCGGATCTGTGAGGTGGAGCTCATAAAGTGGGTGTTAGCCAATTAGATGAGATCTGGAATGTAGGAAGAGGGGATGTTGAGGGTTTCAGGATTGTTTAACTGCAACCGCTAAAAGATGGACCATGCAGATGGTACAGATCAATTAATACAAAGACAAAAAGACTCAAATATAGTTTTTATCCAACTGCAATAACAACCCTCAATGCTGCAAAAAAAATGGATCGATGCAACGACAGAAAGTATGCATGTCTGTAGATGTAAGTCCATTGTAGTGTGTGTTTAGGTAATGTGTGCTGCAATGCTGTTTTTTTTATTTTCTTTTTTAACCTAAATTATTTTAGAGATTCTTGGGTGATGCACTGACTGGAGAGCACTTTCAATTTCATTGCACTTGTGACAATGACAATAAAGACAAAAAAACTGAAAAATATTTTAATCATAGCAAAGACTCATATGTGCGATGGGGTGGAGTTTGTATTTTTATTTTGCTTTATTTACATGTTTGAAAACTCCAGTGGTCATGCACTGTTGAAGTTAACACTAAAGTGAAAGTTAAAAGTTAAAGTTAGAGGGAAGTGAAAAAACACAAGCTGGAGCTGCAGGCTAGTTCTGAGCCCCAACTTTAAAAAAGTTATGTTTCCAGCCATAATTATCCCCCAATCCATCCATTTTCTTCCAAGCATTGTAATAATCTGCCACTAACAAATTCTAACCCAGTTGTTGACTCAACATTAAATTCAATCTCCAGATGGACCAAACTCCCCCTATCTATGATCAGAAAAATTCATATACTTAAAATGTCTGTCTTACCTAATTTTTTATATCTTTTTCAGACAATTCCTCCCCAGCCACCACCTTCTCTTTTTAACCTTCTCCAAAAAAACCATTACACACTTCATAAGGAACAGTAAACGTCTTAGGCTGAGATATTCTACTTTACCTACCATATGATAGAGGAGGTCTGATGTTACCCAATTTTAAGTGGTATTACTGGACAGCTCAAATATGTGCCACAATGTTTTATTTCATGTCAGAGTCACCACCAGCATTGATGTTAATTGAATCACATGATATAAAGAATCTCCCATTAAGGCTGCATCTCTCCTCACCTGCAGGCACAAAAAAAAACCCTTTCTCAAAAATACAATATCTGTGTAGTATGAAATTTTCTGCTACCTTGGAGAGACATCACATTTTTCTTGCTTCAGTCCAATTTTTGGTAACAATCTGATCTAGGTTTCAGAATGTGGTCAAGGCAAGGCATAAGCAGTGTGTCTGACGACATTCCAGGCGCTCAGGCTCTTTATCCATTCAAGAAACGAATCTCTTGATATACCTCCACTATCTTCATTAGAAAAAATAACTCTAGACCATTTAGAAGGAAGAGGCCAGATTTCAGTTCTCTATAGTTTTATGGTGGGAAAATCAAAAGAGTCTTCTAACTGTAAACTTCGAGTCTGGAAGACCTAAAGGAGGAAATATCTGAGGAAGAATGGAGTCTGGCCTGTGTGAAGGCCCAGATGTAAACACTAAATACTAATTCAAAACTGCTTTAACACAAATGGCTAGGCAGATGGTACATTACACCATTCAGTAACCAAATAGTGTAAACAGACTAAAGGTACACTGTTCCACTGTATATGGGAATGCTCTGTAATACAGGATATCTGGAAAAGGGTAATCCGCATAGTGTCATTGATTATTGACAAGGATGTTCCTCTTAGGCCTAAACTGTGCATTTTTAAATATTCCGAGATTAACTTAAAATCCATAAAAAAGAATCCTCCTTGACTAACCTATGTCTCCTTGAAGGTAAATGTGTAATAGCTCAATCCTAGAAAAAAGAAAGAAGCCCCTGGTCTATCACAGTGGATAAAAAGAATGACCTCAAGTCTTGCATTGGAAAAAATAACATATTTTGTTACGGGTAAAATGAATGAATTCAGAGATATATGGGAGGTGTTCCAGAATTTTCTTGAAAAGGGGGAGCTTGCTGACTGATGATGGACAATTCAATGATGTGTACTTTGATATAGTGTAAATATAGCTAGCCTGCTTAGTGAAGAAGCCTAAAGAGGAGCACTACAAAAGAACTGGACATGACTGCAATGTAACGGATCAACATAAAGTGAACTGTGAACATTACGTACACCTTTTTTTTTTTTTCCTTTTTTTTTGTTTTATTTTGTCTTGATATGTGCTGTTAAGTTGTAAACTGTCCTTATGACCATTGCTCCAATTTCTTCCATCATCTTGAAAATCAAATAAAGATATTGATTAAAAATATATAATAATAATAATAATAATAATAATAATAATAATTTCCCACTAGAAAGGCATCTGTAGCTTTTTCCTGCCTCATATCCACAATCTGATTGGTCAAGGCTCAGCTAATTTGCATAAAGAGGCAGCAGGTTGTGCATCAGCTGTGTTATACATATAGAGTTGTATCTTTTCATCAACAATCAGCTTGTGCATACAGAGCAATAAATAAAGACAGAGAGATGCATCTGAGTCGGTCACTAATTTCAGTCAAAAATAGCAGCAAATTCATTTCCACATAATTTGCCTTTACCTTCAGCTTGAAATGATTGCTTAGCCAATTTACACAGACACTCATTTTAACATTTGGGTGTCTTCTGTCCTTTTGTAACTCACCTTCAGTCTGAAGCAGACCAAGCCCAGCACCACTTCTGCGGAGATCTGAAAGCGTTCATCCACTCGTACCAAAGCCTCAAACTCTTTAGCCAGTGCAACATGCTGAAACGGGCATCATCAGCATTGTTACCATCACAACATTGAAAAACAATATACAATATAAGACATGAGAGACTGCTGTATTGTACAACTATATCTATCTATCTATCTATCTATCTATCTATCTATCTATCTATCTATCTATATATATATATATATATATATTTTTTTTTTTTTGGTCTGCAAGTATTTAAGTACAGGCCTAAAATGGACAGAATGGTACATTAGCTGTATTGTTCCCCAGTTATCGATACTTCAAATTTCAAAAGAGGAGAACTGTCACTCAAAAAATTTAGTAAATTGTTAATGTTTCTGGACTCCAATTATAGGACTTCCTAACAATGTCTCATTTACATTCATGACATCAGCAAGCAGAATACACACCAAGAGAGAAGGAGCACACCTGCTTATTTGGAATAAAAACCTGCAGCCACACCAGCACTTTGAGGATATGACTGGACACCCCAGACTTAGCCAATGAACTGAACAGCTCGCCAATCTGATCAACACTAAGCAGCTGTGATGCTAGTGTACTTCAGGCCCAAACCTGCTGCCTGTGCAAAAATTGAATCACCCTGAAAGTGTTCTTTAATTTTTGTAATTTAATATGCAAATGGCTGGAAATCTCTTTAGTGTTTTGTTTTTAGCCCTTCAGCTCCATTCCCTCCCATTCATTGAGGACTCACTGTGTCTTGCAGTCATATAACAGGAGAAATATAAATACATAATGGGAGAAATAGAAAATAGCCAGGCTCCCCTTAAATCAGCTCTGGTTGCAGACTCAGCTCGAGCTCAGCTAAACCAGTATCATCACTGCTGCCTTCTAAACGTGTTATAGCACATGGGAATACAGTGAGAGGCTAGAGCCAATTCAAACTACTAACTAGGTGAACAAAGCATCTATATATATAATAAGAGTTACTACATTGATATCTAATGTGTTATGTGTAATATTAACTGTATTATTATATTAGAGTTTTAAATTGCATAGCAATAATTCACAGCTTATCGGTATACAACTCTAATGCAACTCAGTTATGTACTTTTTCAATAACCATCCCATCACTTCCAAAATTATCTTGCATCTCCCACATTACACCCCTCTCTTTTCACTGAAGTGGATGGTGAGTTTGAGAAAGAAATTATACTTGGTACTCTGTGTACTACTGAGCTTTTTTGTGTCCAGGCCTATAAATATCACCACTTCTCCAGCAGGGAGCAGCCCTGTAGTCCTATTCTTTTTCCTCAGAGCGCAACCAGATCACACAGCCATTAAATATGAGTGACTCAAGTGTTCATAACCAGTACGTTGGTTTTAAAAGGTTTTTCCACAAAGCTTTAACTCAGCAGTGCCAGTGATATCAGGTAAATATGATTAAGAAGAGAAGTGGCTGAATCATTTCCTCATTCTCAGCCAGTAGCTCATTGTGAATACAGTACAGTGGCTCAGGCCTGACCGCTAACGATTATGTGACTCATTCAAACTGGACATTGGTTGGCCAATGCTGACGTGAATAATACCAGTCTTTGGTAATTCAGCCTGTTGAAACTCTAAAGCCGGGGTGCCTTAATGTTTTTTCTTTGCACGCCAAAGTGCAATGTTTGTGGTGGGACAAAACAGATGAAACAGTGTACCAAATGAAGTGAAGAAGGGTGAGTTTCGAATCACATATGTATATACTGGGTGAGGGGTTGGGGTTTAGCATAACTCTTGACACACCGTATGATAATAAAAAACAAGATTTGTTTGAGGAAAAAATATTGCATGGCTACATGTTTGTAACAATAACTAAAATACAATTAAATTATACATTAAACAAAAATACTCCCTTAGCAGATATAACTGCCCTATACAAACAACCAGGAATGTGTTTTTTTAGAAACATATGTGTTTAAAAATTTGTTAGTTCTTAGCTTTTTAGGTTACTGCAGACTGAAACTAAAAGAAGCTTGTTCATTAAAAACATCTGTTTAAAAAGCTTTGCTGTGCAAATAGAATAAAACACATTTGTGTCATTTCGGATGTGGATGCATCATTTATGCTAGATGCAAGTTCACTAAATGCAATACAATTATCATTTACAATCTCTGAGGAAATGGGCATACAGATGGTCTACGAGGGTCTATGTTATGCTCTGTGTGAATGGGCTTGGGTGATTTGACTGGCGGGGAGTGGGGGGGGGTGTTGATTGACAGCAGTGGAATGATCGTTACCTTGCGGATGTGGTCCTGCAGGCCTCTGAGGCCGTACATGCGGAACACAAACCATATCTTCAGTGAGCGGAACCTCCGACCCAGCGGGATCTGCCAGTGCTGAAGAGAGACATGAGATTAGAGATGACACATGAACACACACACACACACACACACACACACACACACACACACACACACACACACATAAGTTATAAGAATTCTTTGTTTAAAAAAAAGAAGGTGGGTAGTAAGAAGAACAGGTTTGCCTCTAGGGATACCTCCACCTATCTCATAGATTTTGTTAAATCTACCACCAGCACACTTGATTCAATTAAATCAAGTGCTGATTAAATAAACTAGGTATTGGATGAGAACTACAAATAGTACTGGGCTGCCTTGCAGAGATGAATGAAAATGGTTAAATGAATTCATCACAAACAACACACATAGAATCTCTGCAAATTGTGTTAATATTATTTGTATTACCACTAATATTAGTTTTGCTACTAAATAAACACTTACCTTTACATTTATAAACATATGTACAAAGGTTTTATATTGAAACAAATGAATAAATAAAGCATTTGTCTCTTTTAATGTTTTTACAGTGAACACTGCATTTCACAAATAAAAAAAAGCTTTTATTTCAGAATGGAGAGGGCCAAAATGAGAGAAAGCTTTCTGCTTCCAAGGAGATTAAAACAACGAACATATGACAAACTTGTTAAATCTCCATGCTGTTCATTGTATACATTCTAATCAAATGAAGCATTGAGACCAAACACACAGTTCCAGGTACATTTGTATTCCTGTCTTTCTAAGATGTTTTCATGTATAACAGTAGATTTACTAACCCATCCTAACCTAACTCTAACCTAATGTCAGCAGCCAGACGTTTAGATTTATCATCTCTTATTAATGCTAATAAAAGATGCAGTTTTTGGTTTAAAAAAAGGAATTTGGAATCATCTTTAAAATGTTCATGTTTTCAGCATTCTGGGACATGTAGTCCCCACAAAAAAGCTAAGCACACAAAAGAAACAGCTGCAGAAACACAACAATCACATTAAACACACTGGACTTACTCTGTAATCCGTCACGAGCCCTGCAAACAGAAAAATACAATAATAGTCATTTCAAATCAAATGAATTGCTTGTACTAAACTATATGTATTGTACATGTATTTTACTTTGTTCTCAACCACAGTAAGTGTCTGTGGGTTATGGAAAAGCATTATTATAGTAGTAGTAGTATTGTTATTATTACAATCAGAAATATCCAATCAAGAGCAGCTCTGACCTCTAGGGCTAGAGCAGAGGTTCTAATCTCAGTCCTGGAGATCCCACACTATGCACATTTTGGTGTTTTGTCTTATCTAGCACACCTGATTGAACTCAATTAGCTAAGCTCCTCTGTGTGTAGAGAAGTGGAAACACAACAGTGTGTAGAGCACAGGGTCACCAGGACTGAGACTGGGAATCCCTGGGTTAGAGGATGGCTAACAGTCTGTGCATCAACAAGCTAACTGTACACTAGCTATGTGGAGTTACAAGATTTGTACATTACACTCTCAGAAAAAAAGGTACGACACTGTCACTGGGGCAGTGCCCCTCTTGTCACTGTGGTGGTACCCAGTACCTTTAGCCAGGGAACGTAACTGCACCATAATCTGTTGAAATGATATTTTCTAAGTTGTATTGACTCCACACCCCCTGCCTCGTCTCCATGTACCTGAATAGTGCGTTTATTTCTAACAGTGTACTGTACAAAAGTCAAAGACCACCCTTTCATTTATCTGATTTCCAGTCAAAGCACCCATATTAAGTACAACATATTTATTTTTCGGTGTCAGGAAAAAAGAGAAAACATATATTTAATAGAAAAGGCCTTAACAACTAGATATAACATCAGCGTACCCAGTATTTAGTGTGTATTTAGTTTTCTGGTGACTTGCTGTCACTTTTTAAAAGAAATCTGAAGATATATTTTTTCACACCTCCAAAATTCAGTCTTAGAAGTTGGTTGCATTTTCTGCTTGTCACAATCCAAGAGATCCCAACACATTCAGTGATGCTGAGGTCTGGACATTGTTTTCTTTGCAAATTTTCTTCTCCTTTTTTAACTTTCCTTTTCTCACTAGCAGCTTCATGACAGCTACACATCCTTTCAGACTCATAGTGCTGAGATGTCTTCTCATAGTGGAAGAATGGACAGAAACGCCTGTGGATTTTGCCCCCCTAATCCCCCTGTATCCAATGGAGACAGTATTATTACTGTATTTAATGGCCGTTTTGACTGAAAATGAAATAATAAAGGGTGGTCTTTGAATTTTGTGCAGTACTCTAGTTGTTCTTGTTGTTTTATGATACTCATGTAAAAAGCAACATAAGGAGGATTTATATCTTGTACCCAGCAGCAAAATATGACAAACATGACTGCCACTCTCAGTGTAAAGCTGCTGTTGTATGTCTCTCACCCTCTCTCTTTCTCTCTCTTTCTCTTTCTGACAGAGAAGAGCCTCAGGTGGTGTAGTGGTAACCTGTAATTTCATTGGGCTTCTGTTGTTTGAGGAGGGAAATGGGAGCGACTGGCCATTGTGAGCAGGCCGTGGATCAGGCTGTGAAGTGTTTATACATGTGTGTGTATGGGGGAGGATGGTGTCTGAGAGACAGATCCACTCTTTTGTTTTGCTGTCAGCACAATTAGTGGCCGGCTGCAGCTGCACAGCTGCATGGACCGTCGCTCCAGCCAGACGAGCTGCTATTGTCCCCTCCCTCTGAGTTGGAAATGGCAGATGAGCAACAGGCAGCAGACAGCATTATGGTAATTAGAGCCTGCAGCTCTGCAGAGGAGGAGTGTGAATGATGGAAGAGAGAGAGAATATTTGTTGCTGACAGTAGTGTGCTTTAACTGTCACTTAAAAAATACACCTGCCGTTCTAAAATTACACTCTGTGCACAATGAAACATTTACCCCTCACTGCATCTGTGGTAAATATTCCTCCTTACCTCCTAAAATGGTACAAAAGTGGTCTCTAGAGTGAAATTCTCTGGGTTAAGAACTAGAAAAATCCCTTTCTGGTGATGTATTTTAAAGTTAGGAGGAACTTTTGAAGAAATGTTTTGCGGTGGCTTTTTGGGGACGGACTGTTTGAATTTTTTATTTTTAATTAGCTGACAAATGCAGAAGGAAGCCAGCTAGCTAATGCCGAATATCTCACCGCAGCAGAATAACTGTGGTAACTGCCTTCAAAGCAATATCTCAGATAAAATGGATGCTTGGCTATCTAGATAAATTTCCTTAGTCCAGCTGTGTTTTATGACTTTAAGGCTACATAAAACGTGCGTTTGGTGTCCATACTGTGCTGAATAATGATAGGGTAGTATATCCTCACAAGTTTGTTCAATGACCACGGTAAGCTTAGAGCTAATGCTAATGTTGTATTTTTCAGCCTATAGATCAGTGGCAGTGAGGACTCATTGACACCACAGGGATTTCCCAGTAGTTGTTTGGTGAATTGGGCGGCACGGTGGTGTGGTGGGTAGCGCTGTCGCCTCACAACAAGGAGGGCCTGGGTTCGATTCCCCGGCCGGGTGACCGGGGTCCTCTCTGTGTGGAGTTTGCATGTTCTCCCCGTGTCTGTGTGGGTTTCCTCCCACAGTCCAAAGACATGCAGTCAGGCCAATTGCACATGCTACGTTGACCCTAGGTGTGAGTGAGTGACTGTCTGTGTCTGTCTGTCTGCCCTGCGATGGACTGGCGACCTGTTCAGGGTGTATCCTGCCTTCTGCCCGAAGACTGCTGGGATAGGCTCCAGCACCCCCCCACGACCCTGACGGAGAAGCGGCTTAGACGATGGATGGATGTTTGGTGAATTCATGTATGCTATGCTGGGTATTGTAGTGAGAAAACATGAATGCAATAAATAAAAAAATCAGGAATTCTGTCAAATTGATGCTTGGGGACATAGTGCTGTGCTACAGAATATCTCATAATATCTCAAACAGCACAAAAAGTTGTTCAGTTTTAGAACTTAAGTCTGCATGCATGCTACGAAATTTATAGCAACACAAATGCTGTGTGTGTGTGTGTGTGTGTGAGTGTGTAAGGTATGAATACCTGATTCTTGGTGGTCGTGCTTCAGGTAAAGTGGATCCATCTTAAATGCCGCAATGATGTCAGTTCTGTTCTTCACCCTAAACAATATTAAATTTTTTATCAAAAAATTAGTTTTAGAAGTGGATTTACTGAAAAGCAGCAAAGTCCAGTAAAATGGCAGAGAACATGTATTGGGACAGTGTACTTGGACAAGAAAAAGAGTATTGTATGTTAAATTAGTTTACATTGACCCTCTCCACTAATCTGCCCCACACTGACTAAAGAACTTTCCAGTGATGTTTCATTGAGCATGAAATGAGGAAGTGAGCCAATATACTTTCTTCTTGAGTGTGTGTCTGTGGGTGGCCATCAAATTTCAGATTAGTTCAGTTTTATTCCTCTGCACTTTCTGCATCAGCATCTCTCTGGATCAGAGCGTCAGTCAAATGCTGTAAATGCATCAGGTATTGTCCTAAGGGAACTTGAGATATGTCCAAACCCCAGACATACATAGATATAGATGTTGCTTTGGTTACAGCCAGACATGTCAACAGTGCCACCATCTTGGGAGAGTCAATACTACTGCATTCGTTACAAATACAGAGCTCTACTCTGTAAGAAATAAAGACAATCTAGTGACTCACACTCATCTTTGTGTTTAGACATGGTGGTCAGTGAAGCACAGAAGCCAGTACATTTCCTCTTTCTTTGAAGTAAACTTGTTTTGTTTTATAACCCATACAGGGAATCTTTACTTAATGTTGAATTTAACTATAGTATTTTTTTATTTACACTGATTGTTAGTGCTGAGTAAATGAGCATTGTCAAGCCAGCCATACCTTAGTCCATCCATGGAATAGTCACATTAGATTAGTGCCTTTTGTAAATTAGTGATTTGCGGTTTTTTTGCACACATTGATGGGTTTACTGATGTGTGTTAGACTATTAGCTTGAGCTAAACTCTTGAGCTAAAAGTGGTGTCGGTCTTTAAAGCCAAGAACAGATTCGTTTCCTGCAACTGATTTATGTATTAATTTATTTTTAATGTATGTACCTGTACGTAAATCTTCTCAGCACTTTTGTGATCTGATCATTTTCCATAGCACACTCAGATTGAGATTTACCATTGGACGCAGTCGGTATTTATTTTTATGACATTTATTCTTATTGATGTTTATGAATATGTTCAGGTTTTTTGAAAAATCTGTCTTTTTTGATTGTGATCAAAGAGGGAGCCCTTCACTGCCTGTAAGCAGCAGATAAATGTAAATATAAATATTAGTACTTAATTTGGACACTGTTATCAGCTTCCTTATTTCAATTTTGACAGGTCATGTGTAGCCAGCTGCTGTTAAACGATGCATTTTACAAATGTATAGCTATGTAAATTGGACAGAGTCAGTGACATGCAGAAATGTGCAAAACAAAACAAATCTCATGTTTGAGTAATATGAAAGTTACTACTGATGTAACATGAGAACTCATCCTATCGCAATATACTTCTGTTTGTTTACAAGTGGATCTTGACCACTCTAGCAAGGCAGATGCACCAACATATAGCTGCCATTCAGGAATGACAGATGGCAAGATGGCGGACAGCTCTATACCAGCCCTCTTTACTGAAAGAGTCACTATGGAACTGCTACAAGGTAAAATATATGCTAATATGTCTGTCACATGCAAAGCATTATAGAAAGTTGTTATTGAATGCAAAAAGACATCATCTTTATTGACTCCGTCCCTGTGTGTGTTTGATTAGTGGTGACGGAAATGGCAGCTGAATGCTTTTCCTTGATCCATCTATATCCATGCTGACAGGAGGGACTAATAAGGACCTGCTGGATACTGGTGAAACTGGTGAAAGGGGTCTAAGTACAAACACATTTAATCTAAATGGAAATGCAGTAAACTTACCACATTGTGGAGCAGTCAAAGTTCACTAACAGCCATTTATGTGGGTTAAAGTTGAAGGAGTCTGCAAACTAAAAAACAACATTTCAATAGATGACTTAAATCAGATGTTTATGTTAGTTATATGTTTCATATTATCCAAACACCCTGCACTTTATTAGAAATCCATACTTTGTTTTTCCACTATAAGGTAGGTGCAGCTCATAAGGAGGGTTCCTTATGAGCTACACCTAACTTATAGTTCCACTATACAGTGATGTTAGAAGGTCTGTGTTTAGTATTGTATGATTTTCTGCAGAGGTTTGAGCTAAATATGATCATATCTTAATATTAAACATAAACATTAAACTGAATATGTCAATCCAATATCACAGGCTTTGCTGGAAAGAGTATGTGAACCTATAGAAGTATCAGTTTAGTTTAATAAATGAGAAGCCTGTTTGGCAAAAACTTAAAACTTTGTTCTAGCATAAGTACCTCATCCCTTCATGCCAGGCATGAAGCATGGTGGTGGTAGTACCATAGTTTGAATGTGTTTTGCTACCATTGGACCAGGAGACCTTTGTACTATGAATTCTGGATTGTATCAACAAATTGTACAAGACACTTTGCGAGCAGTAGCGTAACAGGAGGGGGGCCTGGCAGCAAGACAATTACCCTTGTCGTAGGCTGGAGGTTAGGGAACTGGCCCTGTGACCGGATTGTCACAATTGCTCCCCAGGCGCCGTGGATAGGGCTGCCCTCTGCTCCAGGCAAGTGTGCTCACTGCCCCCTAGTGTGTGTGTATTCACTAGTGTGTATGCGGTGTTTGACTTCACAGATGGGTTAAATGCGGAGGTGGAATTTCCCCCCGTTTGTGGGATTAAAAAAGTATCACTTAACTTAAATGACACATATTTCAAGCTACAGATAAATGGTTCAAGCAGAAGTTTCATGTCCTAGAATGTCCAGATCTTAAGCATAGAGTTTTTGCAAGAAAGCCTGCAAACATCACTAAGTTAAATCATTCTGTAAGAAGGAATGGGGCAAAATTCCTCCAAGTCAATATGTGGGACTGCTCAACACTCATGGTTGCTCAGAGGGGTTACACCAGTTACTAAAAGCAGAGGTTCACACAATTGTCCAATGGTGACATTTAATATTGAATCACTTTGTTAAATAAACAAATGAACAAGTATATTATTTGCACCGTATGTTTTATTAGGTGCTTTATGAATTGGGTAAAGACGTGATCACATTTTAGGTCAGATTTATGCAAAAATTTATGTGCAGTTACAGACTGTAGCCCATCTGTTGATGTACAACTTGTTAGCTCACCTCTATCCCGTTTATCTATACGGTACGTTTTAGACCACAGGACCGCTGGTGACCAGATATTATTTGGGTAGCGGATTATTCTCAACACAGCAGTGGTATGGTGGTGTTGCTAGGTTCAGAATGGTCTACCACTCAAAGATTTTCCCTCAAGAGTGGCTCCGTAGTCAGAAACCGACCTTTGATGATGGGTTAGAGAATGTTAACACAAATTGTCTATCAACAGACGGGTTTTGTAGACCTATAAGCAAGTTTTTTTTAAATAAAGAATTTACATATACTTACATGCAATTCAAGTTTAATCGAACATTAGGTACAGTCTGCTATAATTAGAGCCACATTACCGTAGAGCACAGTAACAATAATCTATAATTCTAAATATGCAATGTGCACACAATGATACTCTTTCTTCTGGCTATAATACAAGTTATGCTTTACAAAGGCACAATGTTGTTTGAAACCCCAGTCAGCTGTCACATCTGTCACCTAACAGTCTCTCTATCTGTGTTCTCATCTGTTTGCACACCATTACCTTCCCCAATATCCTCTCCATCTGCTGCAATAACTCCAGCGAGGGTTCCAGAATAAACCATGGCCACTGTAACACCTGATTATTGCAATTGCCTGGCATTCACTTCCTGGCAACCAGTGCCAACACAGGAAACGGCGTCTGACTGTCATTCGCACCCATGATAAAGAACAGAGCAGTTTCAGCAGAGCGCAGCCTCCAGTATTATTTGAACTGGTGCTAATAAACACTGAGATTTGGATACAGAGAGGAGGGAGGAGGGGCTTATCTAAAGGTCTGCGTACGCCTCAGGAAATTACTTTACCCTTATCTCTGGGACACTCAGCTGGGTGCCACGGCAACTCAAAGGCTTTCCAATTTCCCGCCAATTTCTCCACACATAGCTCAGTCGAGCTTGCGTTGTTTTTGACATTTGAATACTTTTGTGAGCGCATTTGGACCAACCTGCTGGCCTCTGACTGACAGCTTGCATCATCAGCTTAGCTCTGATCAGCCTCCTGTTGGCATTTCGGGCTTTCTGAGTGGAGCCTCATGCTCGACACTTAAAGCGGAATATGGTTATCTCACCTCTACACCGTCTAGAAGAGGTCGGAACTCGGGGCAGATGAATGCACTTCCGGCATAGGCAGCGTCAATATGCATCCATATCCCTTCTGTGTTACCTGCAACAGAAAAGCAACAAAGTGAGGAACTCCTGTGCATTTACAGAACCAAACAGCAAAATCTCTGGTAGGAAAAATGCATCAAGAGTCTTACTCACATATAGGCCCAATCTCAGTGATATAGTCAAATGCACACGATGGAGTCGTTCCCAATGTGGCACAAAACTGAGGAATAAAACGAGGAATTCTTAAATTTCATTCTCTGTCTCAGTAGACTACATGATAGATGTGTTTCACCTTTGCTGTATTTGTGAAGATAAAGCAGGGATGCAGTAATCATAAACAAAAAATAAATAATGAATAAATCTGTTTATGTCCTCTGGAGCAACTTCTAGTTGTCATCCATGTTGTTTCTCTACTGGTGCTAACAAACATGCATTAAACTTCTTTGGCTTGGCTTACATAGAAGGGGATGAGGCCTGCTGCCTTGTCCTCTTCAAGGACTTTTCTGAGGGCCTCCCCCCGGACGGAAAACTTGGAGTCAGATGGAATTTTTCTCATCCTCACACCTCCTATTAGGCCTGCTCGCTCCACTGATGAATGAGCCTGTGGGAAGAGTCAAGAAATTGCAGTCAGACCAAAATCAGCGCAACATGTTCAGTGATTTGAGTAGGAGCATTATAACACAGCGGTGTGACTAGTCTGAAGTAGCGTGTGTGGTGTTTACTGTGACTAGCTGACCTGATCTGAGTTACCAATAAACATACGAACATATAGAGCTAGATAAATTCACTTCTAGTAGAATCCTGAATGCTCTTTTTCATACTTACTTTTCTATTTAACTTACTTTTTCTAATAACCACTTTCATGGTGCATATTTAGTTACAACTTACAAGGCTAGTTTAAATTTGAAATATGTGACAAGCCTTCCACATATAGAGACACATATGTTGCTTTTAAGCCTTTTCCTATCACAGTGGTGATATATGCTCACACATGTTTGTATATTTTGCTTTGTGGGGTATTTACATGTTTTTTGGAATGTCTCTGTGTAGATGCTGCTGTGCTATACTCTAATTTATTGTAGTCTAATCTCATCTTTACCTCACATACCCAAAGATCAGCTTCATCCTATTTTACTGTTTCTATTCAAAGAAGCTAATAAAAGCAGCCAACTGTCCCCATGTCAACATGTTCACATCTTCCATCAGGCTGGGAACATTTGGTCTCCACAAACAGATACATACACGCACTACATTTCAGGATAAGGTAGAAGAATCTCTGACCATGCTGGCCTTTACAGAACTTTGCCATTTCAAACTGACCACTTTTAACATTTCACATTTAAAAGGGAGGGAGGGTGGTCATGCTGTATTAACCTGCCAGACTTTAGCTGCAACAACAGCCTTGCATTTTCTAACATAATTCAAACTGCAGCATTTTTTTTGGTTAGCCAGATAAAGTAATTGATCCACAGTCACATCATTTACTGTTCGAGCATTATCCTATAAAACATGCATACTGTAAAAATGCAAATGCATTGAATGCAGTAAAAAGTTGTTCTTCAGACTTGACTATGTTGTTACATTGTTATTAGTCAAAATAGCCAAACATGCTTAAAATTATTAACTTGCCAGTAGCAAATGGCAACAGTTCAAGATGCCTGCTAACTAATGTTTATTTTGCAACAAAGTCCATTTATTATTATTATTATTATTACTACATTATACATTATTAGCCACGAAAGTAACCAAAAAGGCTTAGTATGATTGACTGGCATGGAGCAAATAAGAATGATATGTAAGGATGCCTGCTACTAATTGCTATTTTTTAACACAGGGTGTAAAAGTGCCTCTGAATATTTCACAAGATTACAAATCATGTTCGCTTCAAAAACTCGCAGCTCAAATTCTGTGTTAATGTTCAGGCTCTGACCTGGTCAGAGGAATAGGCCACAAGTTTGGAGATGATGTCGGCTTCAGGGCGCTCTGGATCGTCAGATAATATCCGCTTCACCATTCTGCAGCGGGCGGCCAGAAGCGCCACCAGAGTTGCTTCACTAGCGGTTCCCTGAAATCAACACAACAAAAACCTGTGGTTTAACAAATTTGACACCGATGGACCACAGATGGATCAATGTATTCATTCACGTTATCAGCTTCTCATGAAGATCGAGAAACATTCAGAAATGCTGAAGCTATTACTGAATGATTGTATGATAACTACAACCCCATTTCCAATGAAGTTGGGACGTTGTGTAAAACATACAACAGAATACGATGATTTGCAAATCCCTTTCAACCTATATTCAGTTGAATACACTACAAAGACAAGATATTTAATGTTCAAACAGATAAACTTTATTGTTTTTTGCAAATATTCACTCATTTTGAATTTGATGCCTACATCACATTCCAAAGAAGTTGGGACAGGGGCAACAAAAGACTGGGAAAGTTGAGGAATGCTCAAAAAAACACCTGTTTGGAACATTCCATAGGTGAACAGGTTAATAGGAAACATGAGTGTGAGTGTCATGACTGGGTATAAAGGGAGCATCCCTGAAAGGCTCAGACGTTCATAAGCATGGATGGAGTGAGGTTCACCACTTTGTGAACAGCTGCGTGAGCAAATAGTCCAACAGTTTAAGAACAACGTTTCTCAATGTGCAATTGCAAGGAATTTAGGGATTGCATCATCTACAGTCCATAATATCATCAAAAGATTCAGAGAATCTGGAGAAATCTCTGCAAGTAAGCAGCAAGGCAGAAAACCAACATTAAATGCCCGTGACCTTCGATCCCTCAGGCGGCACTGCATTTAAAACCAACATCATTCTGTAATAGATATTACCACATGGGCTCAGGAACTTCAGAAAACCATTGTCAGTGAACACAGTTCGTCACTCCATCTACAAGTGCAAGTTAAAACTCTGCCATGCAAAGTGAAAGCCATATATCAACAACACCCAGAAACGCCGCCGGCTTCTCTGGGCGTGAGCTCATCTGAGATGGACTGACGCAAAGTGGAAAAGTGTCCTGTGGTCTGATGAGTCCACATTTCACATTGTTTTTGGAAATCATGGATGTCGTGTCCTCCGGGCCAAAGAGGAAAAGTTGAAAAGCCAGCATCTCTGATGATGTGGGGGTGTGTTAGTGCCCATGGCATGGGTAACTTGCACATCTGTGAAGGCATCATTAATGCTGAAAGGTACATACAGGTTTTGGAGCAACATATGCTGCCATCCAAACAACGTCTTTTTCAGGGACGTCCCTGCTTATTTCAGCAAGACGATGCCAAGCCACATTCTGCACGTGCTACAACAGCGTGGCATCATAGTAAAAGAGTGTGGGCACTAGACTGGCCTGCCTGCAGTCCAGACCTGTCTCCTATTGAAAATGTGCGCATTATGAAGCGCAAAACATGACAAAGGAGACCCCGACTGTTGAACAACTGAAGTTGTACATCAAGCAAGAATGGGAAAGAATTCCACCTTCAAAGCTTCAACAATTAGTGTCGTCAGTTCCCAAATGCTTATTGAGTGTTGTTAAAAGGAAAGGTGATGTAACACAGTGGTAAACTGTGATTATGGGGGAGCGGACACATGTGCGGAGACAAGCGAGATTTATTATGGGCAAATCCAAAATCAGGGTCAAGATAATCTAGGTTCAAATGGCCAATATGGAGAGCAGGAGGGACAGACATGACAAAATGAACACAGAACTCCAAACAGAACAGAAATAAACAAAACTCTTCAAACAATACATACACTTCGAACAGTACATCCAACAAACCGCACAAACAAAGAAAGACCAGCAAAGACCAGGGCAGACACAGGGCTTAAATACACGCCGGGATAATGAGAGACAGTTGGGGTGGAGTCACGAAACAAGGGGGCAAGATTGTGAAAACCAAAACAAAAAGCACAGGGACTACCAGGAAGAAAACACAACATGAGCACATGGGGGAGTGGGAGGAGCCAAGCGTGACATAAACATGCCCCTGTCCCAACTTCTTTGTGTTGTAGGCATCAAATTCAAAATGAGTGAATATTTGAAAAAAGCAAAGTTTATCCGTTTGAACATTAAATATTTTGTCTTTGTAGTGTATTCAATTGAATATACTGTAGGTTGAAAAGGATTTGCAAATCATCGTATTCTGTTTTTATGTATGTTTTACACAACGTCCAACTTCATTGGAATTGGGGTTGCACAAGCGCATTAAAGGACGCTAGCTAGCATTGCCAATAGTGTATGAAAGTCATTAGGGACTAGTTGACATTGCATGAATGAGATCTTGTGCCCATTAGTTTGCATTTATAATTTTACACGTATACCTTTTTTAAGTAATACATGTTTAAGAAATGAATAACAACAATGGAGGGGAAAAAATTATAAATTTCTCCTACAGACATTGCTGGTATGCTATTAAAGATACCAAAAAAAGTTATTTTTAGAGAGAAACCACAGAACAAGCATGTAAAACTGGGTTTCCTTCCCACACGTCACTCTAAAGTGCTGAATTCAGGTCTGTTTAATGTGGCAGAATGCTGAAGTCTGCAGAGCTGTGACCCACGAAGAGCACAACTCCGATACTGAAGGGCCAGTTTGGGGATTTACCCACTCATACACACGTGATTACACTTTTCTGTCAATTGGCAGGGTTAATGTATATGTTTGAGCTGGGAAACCTTCAAATTGTGCCAGATACGGGCCACCCCTGCCATAGAAGAACCACTTTTTGTTTCTTAAAGAATCTTCCAGTGAAATATTTTCTGTTAATGAGACATTTGATTGAGAAAAACCTGTTTAAAGTTGAAAGAACCTCAACACAATGCAAAAGTTGTATACTAGAAGATAGGAGTTGGCAGATTTTTGCTCCAAACATGCGATCAACAGTTTTTTATTTAGATGTGAAGCTGGAACCTGGCTTATTATTAACTCAATCACTCACTCACTCACTCATGTTTTTGAGGCTGAGGAATTTCAAGGGGGCACTATTACCACTCAAATAGCTTTTTGTGATTTACATCAGTGACTCTGTGTACTTGATGTTTTGATCAAACTGCTTTGCAATTTTATGACGTAAAAAGCCAGGTAAGTGCACTTGCATTGTATTTGAATGCTGCTACTACACCAGTAACAAAATAACATAATTATGCTCTCATGATTCATATTCATTTTTAGAGGCATTATTTACATTAATGTGAATTGTTATGCCTGTTTCCTTAATAAAAGAAATAAGATTAGTTATGTTGCAACTTTGGCTAACAGACGTGCTAGTGTGAGCTTTGTGTCAAAAAAACGAAAAATGAAAGAAAAAAAAGAACAGCCATCAGTCAATTTGGAGAAATTGAAAATGGAATTAGAATCATCTGTAAACATGAATAACTGGTGCATCCCTGTTTTCCTGAAAAGAATGTTCAAGCCAAAAACCATTTGCATTGCTTCAAATATGGAAAGTATCCTTGTTTTAAGGACCACCAGAAGGTAGACCAACCGGTAGAGTCTCTAATAAAGAGGATATTGAAGATGGCACATCTATCTGTGTCCATTGATCTACTCTCATAAGATGTGTGCCAATAAATATTTATCATCAGAGCCTGCATTGATGTTTCTTGCTTACTGATATTGATTCGTGTGGTTTGGTGTGTTCAGATGTCTATCAGCACTACCCTCAAAGCCATACATCTGTGAATACGAATAGCTTATGGTCTCTGTCCTTTCTCTTTCAGTAAGTGGGGAGGTGATCCAATTCAAGCATCTTCAATGTGTATTGAATAAGCTGGCTAGGCGGTAGGCCTTTTCTTTGATCTTGCTCTTCAAACTAAAAATGCACACCCACAACCTCATTACCACAGCAGAAAACAAGAGGAGAGCCGCTGTGTGACGCCAGTGAACAATTATACAGACATTACTGAAAAAAACGGAGGGTACCTTTGAGCTTTTATCGGTTTGAAATGTCAAATTAAAACACCCTACAGATGATTGTGAATGCAATCTGCAGTCTGAATGATCTTTGAAAATAGTTTTTGTGTCATCACATGACAAAGACGTGGTAACAAGAAACAATCTGTCAGTATAACAAGATTTATGAACTAAACTTGTAGTAGGTAATGGTTCCACCATGCATAGATATTACAAATACGAAAACCTATTATTATTAACCTGTTATTAAAAGTTATTTATTACACTAAAAGAGCAACAACATACCCTTAACCAGTGGTCACCAACTCTACCTTCCTGTGAAGTTTATGTCTAACCAAAATCTGGCACACCTGCTCCATCTATTTTCCTTCTTCAGAAGTCCTTGATCGGCTGGATCAGATGCTTTAGTGTTAGGTAAGAGGGGGAGCGCCACGTTAGAAGCACTATGGAACTAAACTCTGTCAGACAGTGGATCTCCAGGAGGAGGGGTGGTGACCACTGTTCTAAAAAAATGACTTCCAACCTACAGCTGTACTCTTTTGAAGCAGCTAATGTTGGCTTTTGGAATAATGTCATTTTATTCTTATTTCTTGCAATGAGTCCAGATAACTATGCACAAACAAGCCTGAAGTACCACTGAGCTACTCAAGTGAATTTAGCATGAGCCTGAGTTGTTTTCAGATATCAGTCCTGAACATAGTCCAGATTGTGTTGGCCATCCTCTGGCTCTTCATCAGTGTTCAGTTTGTGACAACATAGGATTTTTTTGAGTGGTGGGAGCCTCAGCCCAACACTGAACCTAAAACCCCCTGTGTCTGAAACACTCGTACCAGTGCCAGTGACTGGCCACCCAAATAATATCTGGACAACAGCAGAAGCTGACCACTGATGAATAGTGTAAGGGATGACTGACAGATTGTTAGTGTCAAGGTACACAGTACAAAGTAAGAATTTACTAGATCTGCCCAAACAGCATTTTACAGGCTCTGAATGCTGTGGAGTCCTCAAATACTATTAATAATAGTTTTTTTGGGGAAAAAAACAGTAATACTTCAGGTGTTTTTAGTCTGATGGAACAGAGACACTTGGATTTTAATCAGATTTCCATTACAAACTGGTCATGCTGGAGGTGTCTTCCATCAAAATGCACATTTTTTTCACTTTCTTATAAGTGAAATTTAAGCCCCATAATCACACACTTCTACGTTCCATACTGTTGTAAATGTTATAGCAGCACAGGAGCTGCTCTGTATTTGAAATAATAGTTTACTTGAATGTGATGATGTTGTTGGTGTGGTAGTTGCACAGCAGCTCCTGCACCATACTAACAGTATGTGGAGGAGACTCTTCTCTGAAACAGAAGTAAAACTTTAAGACTTTGTGATTGTGTCTAATAAACAGATCCGCTATTTTTTAATCAAGTTTTAAACCTGCTGTAAATCAGTTTAATTATGAAAAGAGAAACGAGAAAAAGAGCTGATATTCCTGTCTGAAGTTACAGTGAGGACAAGATGCATGGGAGTACATGGATTCTTACAAATAAACCTACTTTAACAAATATATGTCAATGGAACCAGACTTTTTCCCCCCAAGTGATTTCGGGCCATTTCTTTTGGTGCATTCATCATGAAATTTACACACAACGTAAGGCCAACAGGCATTTCAAATTCTGGCAAAAACTGAAAAACGATAAAATGGAGAAATATTTAATTCATCAAACTTGTTGTGCCTCCATGATAACATGGATGCCTGGCATGAATTTATAATTCATTCAGATAAACCAGCAATTATTTTATTTATTTTTATCTAAAGGTCTTTACTCTATTTTAATGAATATCAACATGACAAACAAGTATTCAAGTGCTCAAATTATTTGGGCCAGCCCTGGATGTTCCAGTGATGAAATTACAAAGGAATGAGTTACAGTTTAAATTCCTGTGAAACTGTAAACATTACAATTATTGACTTAATATGAATTACATTTCTTACTTTACTCATATATCCATTAGATAATAAGACAATATGAATATGAAGACATAAAACAATATGAATAATGCATGATGTATTTAAAACACACATTTCATGTATTATCTGTATGTAATTTGAGTGCATGTGTGTTATAAGCTTAATGCATAGGTCCGATTGTGAATATGACTGAGAGGAAAGAAAGATGGGAAACAACTTTTTTACCAAAATAAGCTTGATGAGTGATCTGTTAAAGCATGTAATCATGCTCATACGAAAGATTTGAATAAAAAATCCTGTGCTGAAGAAGAGAGAGTCCCAACTTCACCTACCGAGACTAGATTTTCATTCAAGAACAAGATTTTATTTAGAGGCGTTTTTTTTGGATCAGCATCAACAATTCTGGATTTTAATTGGCAACTGCCTATATGTTGTTCACAGCAAGAGCAAAGGCATGTTTTTACTTTAGTGAGTCATGAGCATGTGGCCAGTCAGGTGAGAAAACTATTGTCAAAGCAAAAAAAAAAAACTTTGACCTTTGAGTTCTTGTAAATCTGATTCTAATAAAATAATATGTTACTAAACACAGGCAAGGACAAAAAATAGGAGAAGCAGGAATACTGATTTTGTAAGATTAATGCTGAATTTGTAGAAATGTTATTCCCTTAATATATTTCCATTTGTGAGACTAAAAACATTAAGAAAATATAATTTTTGTGCTGTCAATTGTCACTATCATCATGTCATCTAGACAACTGAACAGGGAAGTGCAACTACAGAACTAAATCACACTCTATCTGGATGCACAAAATGGGACTGCACTAATCTAAAATCTGCATATTTAGGACCTGCAACTTATCTAAGAGGGAGGAAAGTAGGTAGCACTGCTTGATTTTAATTCCTTTGATTGATCTGTGCAAATGGACAGATAGATAGAGTATTAAGTTGTACCAGAAGAAGCGTCCACCCACTGGTACTTTAAACATTCCTGATGAACAGACAATTTGGGGCCATAAAACAAATATGGTACAGGGGGAGCATGCCCCCAGACCCCCTTAGAAAAGGCTTAGTCCCCATCCAAAAATCTTTAGTGAAGCCCTTGCTGTTCACTAACATGTTGATGGAATAGGACTATGTAATGTAATAAAGAAACTAACATCTTGTCGGTTTACCTGTATGAGTAGCTTACTATCCTTCCGGTTAACTAGAGTTTGCTGATAGGTTTATAGAAAAATAAACAAATTAAAAGGTTAAAAGGAGCAATAAATTGTCAGATTAAAAACTGACGCATAACTCACATTCAGCAGCTAGTTTAGTCACTCTGTGAGACACTAAAACACACTAAAACTTTTTTCTGAAAGACAATTATTTCATATTAAAGTACAAGCCTCAAGTGGAGAAGTTACAATTAGCAATCTTGCTTCCTAGCTGTCGATACTCAGCAGCTGACTGAGACCAGGCACAGCTCAAGCTCAAATAAACAAACATCACTCAGTGCTGCCCTCTAAAGTTGTCACAGCACCAAGCTGAAAATAGAACCTTTGTTATAAATTTGCTTTTTACTTTTCTTTATTGACATGCGTTCATCTCAAACCAGCTGATGAAAATGCAGAATTCACCTTCTGTTTGTTGTAATGTAACCATATGACTATAAATGACTATAGTGTGGAAAATAATTGCGATCATCTTAAATAATTGTGATCAGGCATTTATTTAATAATTGTGACAGACCTGCCACATGATGTGAAGGTTCAATATTAAATAAAAGCCAAGAACCCTTTTTTATCTATGAGGGCCTGAGCGTACATATATTCGTTTAAAAGTGAGAGACTGTGTGCTTTAATCATTTTGCCTGCCTTTCTCAGTCCATCTCTGCTTTGAGGCATCATTTTCAGTCAGCCCCTCATCAGGCATACAGGAAGTGAATGCCGTTTGTTGCCATAGTGAGCTTCACTGAAAGGCTCAGAGACAAAACAGATGTAGGAGGAGGACACACTCATGTGGGCATACAGACACACACACACACACACACACACACACACAAAAGGCAACAATGCTAAAGCAATGAAATGATCCGTCATCATTGACCTGTATCACATGCTACAACTCCTGCACTCAAAACAGTTATAGCAGGATGCTGGATGCTGATCGGATAAATGAAGGTAAATTGGCCTCATCTCATGCCACCACAACAACGGGTCTCGTCTTCAGCTGACAGGGTAAAAGCCAATTTCCAGCAGACAGGCCATCTTAGTGAAGCTCCAAGAGAAATCAATGACTGACAAATTTGTTGTTCGCAAGAGCAGAACACCTTTTCTCTGCTCAGTATTTAAAATCAAATTGTCTGGAAACTGTCTGGTGTTAGAATCGAATAAGACAGCAAGATGAAAGCGACTTGAATTGAGTTTCAAGCGTACTTTTGTGTTGTAGTGAAAGATTCATGTCATCACATACTGACAAAAAATATATATATATATTAACAAAAACATTAACTAGACAGAAATAAGTCTAATGCGATACAAAATCACCAGTGCTCACAGCAATGTAATGTCATAACCCACAGAACTGACTTTCTGGACTCAGACTAAAAGACATCCTAACATATGAAACATTTTCTTTTCAAATCCCTACTGTCAATTTGTGTGACCTTATGTGTTTTATACTTATACTTTATAATAATGTACTATAACATCTAACAGTCACATCATTGCACACTAGTCACATCCAGATCCATCAATCTATTGTATGTATGTCAACCCCTCAGGCCTTTGATATATATATATATATATATATATATATATATATATATGTCTTCAATGAACACAGAACACTCACCTGTATGACGCCTCCTCCTTTTCCCTTTGTGCCAGCTAGAAACTCTTCAGGCAGGTTCAGCATCTTCCCCAACCAGTCCAGCATTACTGTCTCCAGCTCTGTACAGGCTGGACTCGCAGCCTGAACAATGCCACACAGAAGAGTTCCAGAGATCACTTCAATTTGTGTGTGAAAGTAAGAAAGAAAGAAAGAAAGAAAGAAAGTATACGAGGAAGGAGATGATTGATGGATAAATGTGTGGATGGATGAACTGATAATGGATGATGGATGAACAAAGGAGAGATGAACTGTAGATGAATGCTTAGAACAAAAAATAGTAAAACTCTGCTAAAGCCTGAGTAGATGAATAAATCAATGTGATGATCAGTTATTAATCTCAGTGTTACTAAGCTGTGCTAAAGCCTGAGTAGACTGATAAATCAATGTGATGATCAGTTATTAATCTCAGTGTTACTGAGCTCTGCTAAAGGAATTTGCCAACCAGTCACTGCTTACCAAGATGCATCATAAAATGTTCTAAATGTATTTTCAATTGTTTTGTTTTTTTTAATTGTGTGGAATACCATACTTATGCTCAATGTACGTATGGATGTATGGCTGAAACGTACCCAGGAGAAGCCAACACAGCCAATAGCTCCGGACAGCATGTCTGCCAGTATGGCAGGAAAGGAGTTGGCAGTGGGGAAGTAAGCGAAGAAGTACGGACTGTGCCAGTGAGTGATCTGTACAAAGAAACAGTAAAATACACGAAAACATTACGGGGGGTTACTAAGACACAAAATCTAACAGCTTAGAGTTACACCATTAGATGTCACATCCTGATCATTCATTATTCCTTACTTTTAGTACTGATCAGAATAGCTGAGGCCAAGAACTGTAAACCCACAATGAAATCATACTGTTTTTCCCCTTAAGGTTAAAATTCCAGCGGGTGGGTCTGTCTCCTTTTTCCAAATTTCCTGTAATGAGTCATTCATAAACACTAATATATCCTAATTAGCATCTGTTCCAAGGGAAACAGTGAATGCCCTAATTAGGACAAAAGGAAAAACGTGTTTATTGTCAGAAGCACAAGTAAAGTATAGCGTTATTTTTTTCTGACCTGACTAAAAGGCCTAATGTTTCCAGACTGGCTATTCATGCCAGAAGAACATGAGCATGTCCTACACAGTTAGTACTTTTGTTATCTATTACATTTGTTATATATTACATTATAGTAAATTTAGTACATGTAATAATTTTTTTCTTTCAAAAACTGAGATCACCTATTAAAAGTAAATAAATAATAAGTTTGTATAAAAATAAGTTTGCAAACAATGAATGAGTTTGTGTGTTAAAAGCATGGAAACCTTTTGGTTTTTTTGTGAAAAGTGCACACAAAACAAATGCAGTACAAAACATACAAATATATACAACTCTATTTTGTACAATATAAAAAATAAACGTTTTGCACATTTCAAAAAATAAAAGCATGGTGTTTGTTCTTTAAAATAAACAAATTTATAAATATACAAAAATATGTAATATACAAATATATACATGTATTTAATTTTTAAATATAAAAAAAGTTAATCATATATTTTGCATATACAAAATATATACATGACTTTTAGCAATGGTCTCCCTATTTTTTTTCCTTTGTGAAATAAACAAAATAATAAATTATTGTGTATATTACATGAATAAAAAGTGTGAATATTTAAAAAGTTAATAATAAAATAATTTAATGGGTTGCTTATAGACAGCCAGTCATCTGATGTATCACCTTGTTCACCGAGATATTCCTACTAGTGCATTCAGGTCTATTTAAATATGTAAAATTACATAAGATGTTATAAATTGATTACTTAGTAACACTAATACTAATAACATTCATTGCAGTCTAATGGGGACCAGTTAGCATGATTTATCTGCATAACATCAAAAGGCTCAAAGTTGGTGAGTGCTGACTCACCCCAGGCATGACCACCCTTTCAATGTCCTTAACCACATCCTCATAGGTCTCTGGCTGCTCAGGAGCCTCCTCTGGGATGAGGGATCTCAAGTAGCCTGGCTCCACGTCAGGGTAGACCTGCCTCTTTTCAATGTTCTCCAAATAATCAGCTACATAGTCCACCATCTCCTTCCCTCTCCTGCGAAACTCTGCAGTGTCCATCCTCCAAACTGCAGACAAGACTGTGTGAAATTTAACTTCACTGCTCCAAGAGAGTCAACACAGACATCAAATGACACCAAATAGGTCTGAAACCTGGACTATGGCTATTATCATACTGACATAGCACTAGCACAGTTATCTACATTCCAAACATGACAATTTACTGCTCTGTTGAAGGAACAAATGTACCAATTCTTGTTCAAAGTACAAAGGTGAAAGGTGAGTTACAATGGGTTGAGTGATGCCATAGAAGACCCACCTTTGTTTCCTTAAAGCAGTGGTTCTCAAGCCAATCCTCAGGGACCCTTGATGGTCCAGATTTTTGCTCCAACCTAACTTGCAACACATAAAGAGAGAGAAAATGTGGACTGCCTGGGGGTCCCTGAGGATCGGTTTGAACTTTTTTTAGAAGACTGTAGGCCTAGTCTTATTCTTCACTAAATATTTTGTGAAAAATTTTATATATCAGCAGAGAGAGTCTGAGAGAGAACTACCAAAGCTCATTTGCAAAAAGAAGTGTGAAATTTATCTGTCAATGTTCAAAAAGACATGTGTTCTCTCAAAACTCATTCACAACAAAGTGACCTATTATATTGTTTGTACTTTCATATTGACTATAACTTAACAGCTACCTACAAGCCAGATGCGAACAATTATAGACTTAAAATTCATGTACTAAAAATTGTAGAAGAAATCCAAAGCAGTGGTTTCAGCTCCAAGGACCAGGATTGAGACCCATTGCTCTAAAGAACCTTTCAGTGGAGGGCTCTTCTGTATGAAATAACCTTTTCTGTTTGAAATAGAGATGTGTGAGTGTGAATAACCTTCATGACCTGCCAAAAAAGTCTGAAGGTGAATTCTCAACACTCTTTCATGACCTGCCTAAAACATCTTTCAATAATTTACAAAGAGGTGATGTATCACAAATGACTCACAATCTGCAAAAAAGTTAAGATGCAGACACCCTGATGCTAGCTAGACATCGCAATGAATGGGTAATACTTGTCTGGAAGACCAAGAAAAATTCTGAGATGTCCCACAAACCGGTGAACTTCACATTTTAAACAACATCAATATGAGAAATGAATGAAATAACTGATGGAGATGGATGGGTGGAACATTCCTAAGGAGAGTTCGTGTAAGATGGAGGAAAAACAGAGGAGGTAAGAAAGTGGAATTGTTAGTGGAACATGTCCCCTCTTTTCTGCACTGTTGTTTCCTGCATGAGATAAAAACATCAAGAAGTCCACAAAGTGTAAAATGCAAGAAACCTGAACTGTGTGGTCCTGTGTAGCACTTATTTAGTTACTAACCAAAAAAATTAAGTTAGGGGAATGTTTCATTCCTTAACTAGCATAGGCATTTTAAATGGTATTATTATTTGGTTCTTCCATGTAATCTATTGCACGTTTCATTATTATTCCACATTCAAACTGAATTTGTGAGTTGTAGAAGTGAAGTCTTTAACATGCAGATTCACATGCACTTCTTTATTAGAAACCTGTACCCTGTACTTCGTTCAGCGACCACTTTATGAGCTCTACCTGCCTTTTATGTCCACTGTATGGGTGTACACACTCTAGCCCACCTATTGATGCACAATTTATCAGCCTCTATCAAACTCTACTCCATTCATTATTATTCAGTTTCTGACAACAGGACTGTGGTAATGTGGTGGCCCACTCTCAAAACAGCACTGGCTCTACGTATATGTATGTATGCATGTATATTATGTATGTGTTTATGTATGTATGTATGTATGTATGTATGTATGTATATATGTGTGTACAGATATATACACAAACAGGCCGATAAGGAAAACTAACATAAATTGTCCTAGTAAGATGTTAGGCTATCAGAACAGCTTCCCTGCACTGTGGCACATTCTATAAGGTTCTTCAACTGCACCAGAGAGATGAAACTCCATTCGTGGTGCAGAAAGCTGTCTTGCACAAATCTTTCATAGTTGTTCAGCTGCGATAGGTCTGGTGAGTGAAGGCCATAACACAGCACTGTCCAGACTTTTTAAAAAAGTGTCCCAATTGGATCATATCAAAATAACTGGCCTCTCACGCTTTTCCAAAATATCATTCATAAATAACTCAAAATGTAATTCAAAACACCCTAAACAATTAACATTTATTTAACCATTGAATTCACTCTGATAAATAGTTGCTGCTTTAGCATCCAGCAGCTCTTGCTTCTCTGCTCTCTCATCCACTGAATATTGACTGTAATGTCCATACTTTTGTTTCATAATGTCTTTTGGTATTAAACCCCTTACAGTCTGTTGAAATATGGGACACATGCATTTGCTATGGCTGTAAATGAAGAAGTATCCTGATCCCCATCTCTCTTGAAATTGCTGGCACTCATTGTCAACTTTGTGCTTTTTCACTGTTGTCTGACTGTAGTCATGAGTAAGTAAAGAATTTGCAGGTCTAGTCAGGAGAAAAGCCTCTTAGTCTTTAGCTTACTTCATTAGCAACAGGGCTGGCACATCAGGGGAATTCCAGTGATATTTCACAATTTCTGCATAGTTCCTGTCATTGAGATATTCATGAAGTCATTTACAAAACATCATTTACAGTGCTAGTGATAGGAAAAAAGAGGTCACAATGTCTACAACACAAATATAACCATTTTATTTACTATCCAAAAACACTGTTATGGTAGTTACTTTATGTATGCAAAGTAGTGGCTTTCTTTGGGGAGTATTGTACTTCAGAATGATTTTAAAAATTACGTTTTGGCTAAAAAAAAGTATCACAAAAGTATCATAAAACAGGAATCAGGTGGCTCATTTGCAATCATTTTGTGTAATAATGTTCTGTGAGGGAGCTTTAACCCTCTGCTGCACAGTTTATGAGAGCAATTCATAAATATATAACTGATTCCCTTTTCTTGCTTAAAATTGACCTGATTTTTTAAATTCAAATATTTTTTTAAATAATAACGTATGCACAGGTCCTTTTGAGGTATGTTGCCTTGAGGCAACATTGTGCTACAAGGGGACGAAATGACAGATCCGTGTTCCCTGAAATGGTGAGATCAGGCTTGTGACTGGCTTAATCCATTCCACTGTTATCCAAACATATTTCTGCAAATTCACATAACTAAAAATTATACTGAATGTTAAAAAGAGGTTTGAAAGTGCCTACTAAGAGATAGTATGATCAAATACATGCTTTTTTGCTGACTTGCTCAAACTCTGCCTGTTATTGTTAACCATGTCAGTGTCCTTAATTATGTATCATGATTGTAAAGTGTGGAAAATGTTTGTTGCCCTGAGGCAACATTGTGCAATAGAGCGTTAAGAGGCATTCAATATGACATTTGGTTCCTAACATGACCACTGGAAATAATTTTGACTTGGTAAGTTTCTCTAAACCAAGTATTTTTACATTAAACAATTGCACCATTCAGTGACCTCTTATGCCCTGTGGATGGGGTGGTGTTATCCTGGAGAGACCACTCATATAGGGTAACAGTGATCAGTCACACCCCTGTAAGGGGACATGATTGGCAAACATTGCTTCAGCTCACATTCTTCAATAGAAACCTCTCCACCTTTCTGATGCTGATGCACAGTCTGTCTCAGTCTGCCCCTAGCCATTCATCACTGGTCAGTTTCTGAACTGGTCAGTTCCGGATCATTTTTGAGTGGTGGTCCATTCTTAATGCAGCAGTGATGCTGACGTGTGCAAAAACTCCAGTTAACACTGCTGTGTCTGATCCAGCACCTCACACACACACACTACTATATGTACACAATACCTGATTAACAGTGATCCTGTGATGGGCCATGTCCACTGAAGGATGAGGTAGTAGGGGGCTGAAAGATGTATGCAGCACAGGTGGGCTATAGTGTTATTGTGGTAGATGTACCTGACAAAAACACCAATGAGTGTAGTACAAGGTACTTTCATTACACTTGGATTTTTGTCCTCTCTCAAATGTACTGCACAAATTAGTGTCTAAGAATTATATAGTGCTACATTTTCTGTCAAAACAACCATTCAGTTTATTTTTCAGGAGATAATTCAGATGATATATACACACTGCTCAAAAAAATAAAGGGAACACTCAAATAACATCCTAGATCTGAATGAATGAAATATTCTCATTGAATACTGTGTTCTGTACAAAGTTGAATGTGCTGACAAAATCACACACACACACAAAAAAAAAAGGAAATCAAACTCATTAACCAATGGAGGCCTGGATTTGGAGTCACACACAAAATTAAAGTGAAAACACTACAGGCTGATCCAACTTTGATGTGATGTCCTTAAAACAAGTCAAAATGAGGCTCAGTATTGTGTGTGGCCTCCACGTGCCTGCATAACCTCCCTACAACGCTTGGGCATGCTCCTGATGGTGACGGATGGCCTCCTGGGGGATCTAATCCCAGACGTGGACTAAAGCATCCGCCAACTCCTAGACAGTCTGTGGTGCAACGTGGCGTAGGTGGATGGAGCGAGACATGAGGTCTCAGATGTGCTCAATCGGATTCAGGTCTGGGGAACGGGCGGGCCAGTCCATAGCTTCAATGCCTTCATCTTGCAGGAACTGCTGACACACTCCAGCCACATGAGGTCTAACATTGTCCTGCATTATGACGAACCCAGGGCCAACCGCACCAGCATATGGTCTCACAAGGGGTCTGAGGATCTCATCTCGGTACCTAATGGCAGTCAGGCTACGTCTGGTGAGCACATGGAGGGCTGTGCGGCCCTCCAAAGAAATGCCACCCCACACCACTGCTTACCCACTGCCAAACCGGTCATGCTGAAGGATGTTGCAGGCAGATCGCTCTCCACGGCGTCTCCAGACTCTGTCACGTCTGTCACATGTGCTCAGTGTGAACCTGCTATCATCTGTGAAGAGCACAGGGCGCCAGTGGCGAGTTTGCCAATCCTGGTGTTCTCTGGAAAATGCCAAGCGTCCTGCTCGGTGTTTGGCTGTGAGCACAACCCCCATCTGTAGACATCAGGCCCTCATACTATCCTCATGGAGTCGGTTTCTAACCGTTTGTGCAGACACACACATTTTGCAGGGCTCTGGCAGTGCTCCTCCTGTTCCTCCTTGCACAAAGGCAGCGGTAGCGGTCCTGTTGCTGGGTTGTTGCCCTCCTACGGCCTCCTCCACATCTCCTGGTGTACTGGCCTGTCTCCTAGTAGCGCCTCCAGCCTCTGGACACTACGCTGACAGACACAGCAAACCTTCTTGCCACAGCTCACATTGATGTGCCATTCTGGATGAGCTGCACTACCTGAGCCACTTGTGTGGGTTGTAGAGTCCGTCTCATGCTACCACGAGTGTGAAAGTACCACCAACATTCAAAAGTGACCAAAACATCAGCCAGAAAGGTCCCCACCTGCAGAACCACTCCTTTATTGAGTGTGTCTTGCTAATTTGTGTCTTGCTAAGTTTGATTTACTTGGAGTTATATTGTGTTGTTCAAGTGTTCCCTATCTATCTATGTGTAATATATATATATATATATATATATATATATATATATATATTATAGATAGATAGATAGATAGATCGATAGATCGATAGATAGATAGATAGATATAATTTCTCTAGCTAACTCAGTGACCTAACAAGTCAGCCATAGTTCGCCTCAGGCGTCAGAATGTAACGGCTGTACCATTTAAGGTGGAACGGGAAAAAGCATACGAACAGCTGTCGAATAAAAAGTCAGCTCCGCCTCGTCATATCTGTTTCACTAATGAAAAACACTTTTCTTGAAGTATATGAAATATTTGGCTCTTATTTCGCTGTAAACCCGTTGTGTGAATGTAACGTTAATTAACGCGGTTTGTTGTCAAACCTTTGAGGATTCTTTCCTGTTAGCGAGTTAGCATCCGAACGCTAATCTTAGCTTAGCTTACACTGCACTAGCTTTATGACTTGGCAGGAGCTGAAAATAAAAATAAGACGGAGATCTACAAAGGTGTGCGTATGACAGCCCTCTTAGCCCTTTCAGTACATTTAAAAACCCATCCGTGCAGCAGGAGGACCGTTTTGACTTGCGCCGGTTTATGTAACCTAGCCTCCCGTTATTCAGTGGCTATGCTAGCGTGAGGCACCAGAAAGACTGCAGCACATTTTACGGTGGAACGAGAAAATTCAGACAAGAAGCGGGCGAAGGAGAAGCTGAAAGCGTCGAGGATATCGCTGTGTTTGACAGGTGGGTAATACTAACTTATTTTTGCTGTGTCACAGAACAGTAGGTGAATATTGTTTTGTCCCATTTGCTAATGTTTGTGGTTAGCTTCCCTTTACCAATTGTAGTGAGTTTGCTAACATAGCTAACTAACTCACAACCTGGCTAACTACATTACTTGCTGTGTTGTTCGCTGTAACGTTATATGAAGGCATTTCTCCATATAATGTTCACAAAGCGTTTTACGGCCACAAAGATCTGTAAAAGTGTCGTGCACCTTGGCAGTGAATTTGGGGTACAGAGTGTGTTAAAGAGCACTGAGTGTATTTATTTTGATATTGAGAATCGCTTTGGCGCCTTTAGATGAGGCATCTATACGATCAGTAACTCGATCAGGATCGGCTATCGGACGATTGTGCTGAAAAGCGATCGGTTTTGGCCCCAGAACGCTGGTCGGGCCATCTCTAGATAAAAAGAAACACCTACGTAAAACAGGTAAGTGAAAAGAACCTGACTTTCCTAAACTCAGTTCAAAATATGATTCAAAGTTCGAGCTAGTACAGAGTGGCTAGTGATTCTGGGGCTCCAGGCCAAAGACAGGAATGACCTCCTGGATGCCTCTTTTCAAATGGGTTGACTCCAACACTATGCTGCAAAATAGTTAAATAATGGCAAGTCAAGTTGTCTTCAGTCTTGTCGATTCATCTAATATTTCTCATTTTGATTATTATTTTGTGAATTTTTCTCACTATACTGGCAGCTGAATTGGTTATTTAAGCAAAATTATCTGCCAATGTAGAGATCATTTGGTACAGAATAACATTGAGTAGTGAGATTCCTTTACCAGGAAGCAATGAGTAATGTAATCATTACATTTTTAGAAATGGAATCAGTGACTTGTTATGGATGTTTGTGTTTTTAGTAGTCTGTTATAACTGTGCATCGAAATTATAGAAAAGTATAGCCACTGTTGCAGTGTCACACACTGTCTAACAGTCATTTTAAAAATGTATACATATTCCTGTATATAGATCATATGCATCTAGAGGTTATTTAGAATCAACACATACAGTATTTCTGATTTGTGTTTTCATGTGGCAACTGCCTTCGTTTACCTACTTTTTTTAGACCACCAAAACTGTCTCCATCAGATAAAAATCAAGCTCCACCCCTGCTTCAGATCGAAAAATTCTACAGGTGTTTCTGTCCATTCCATTATAGGCAGAGCTGGGTAGTAACGGAGTACATGTAATGGTGTTATGCAATCAGGATACAAAAGCTGTTTTCTATTACTGAGAAAAGACAGCAATCAGAAGGTACACTATAAAAACAGGCACGATTACATTAAAACCACATATGAGCAAAACCCATTGCCTTTTGCTGAAAATCGCTGTTTGTATAATAAATGTATATTTGAAGAGGTTTTGATTTTGGAGAGGAGCAAGAAGGGGCTCCTGTTGCCAGGAGAGATTTCTGAAGAAACCTCCTACCCAGCAGCGGTCTGCAATCTTTAATAGAGACAATCTACAGAAATCTACATTTATTTTTATCAGTAAAATTAAGATTTGAGTTATTTTCCCATAGATATCCCTGCATGGCTGGTCACCAGCAAAACCTGCACGTATTGTGTTTTGGATGCTGGTCAGCAGAAATTGAAGTTAATGACCTTGATCTCCAAAATCAGCACATATTGTGTTTCAGATACTGGCATGCTGGTTCACCCAATATGACCATGCTAGGTCACCAGCTAAACCAGCACCAGACCAGCACAAAACTAGCATAAACCAGCGTGAAATTTCTTTTTCAGCAGGGATTTTAATTTTTAACACCTGATTTTATGTGACGCCTGATTCTACAGCAAACTGATATAAGATTTTTAATTTTTGTTTATTGTTTACATAAAATTTTATGGTCAATTTTTTTGTTACACTAAATTTTACAGTTTTACAACTTTTACATAAATTTGGACAACTTTTGCTAACATAAACCAGCCAGAACGTTAATGTTAGCTAATGTTAATGAACTTTAACTAAAAGAGAGCAAAGACTTGTGAGTGGTAAAGTTGCATGAAAAGATGTGTAGCTGTCAGGAAGACGTTTCTGACTGTACAAATTAGCGTATGAGCAAATGAAGCATGTAGTTTTCTGAAACAAGAAGGGTCACATCAGGTGAAGCGAGTTCCTCTTGCATGATCTGAGGGAGAGAGAGCACACGGGCTTATAATCTCCCAAGACCTGCTCCTCATTCCCTCGAGTAAACACTTTCTTCCCTCTAATCCACATTAATACACCCTAATGCAGGAGAGGTGGGTGTGCAAGTGTGTAGGTCATCAGCTCACCCACAGGGCTGCAGGTCTTTTTGATTACATGATTGAAAATGCCATTAAAGCTCTTAAGCCCCACCATTCAGGAGGAGCCATGCACACATGCGTATGAACTCATGCCTTCATTGCATTCATGCTGAATACTAACAAATCAGCCAAAAGTAAAGGAGCATTTTGAATAGACACTAATCCTGCAGTGACCATCCACTGTTCGTTCATGTGACGTCTCTGCATGACGTCAGTTTATGATTGACCGTCACGTGGAATGAGCAGGTGTGTAATAAGTAACAAAAACACACAGGCATGGTCTCCCTATCATTATCACAGCCACAGACAAAAGTATTCTTTAGTTTGATGTAAATATAGTCTGCTTTATAAGAAACATTTATCATTGGTCCGTTTCTGACCACAGAAACACTGTTGACCAGATATTATTTGGGTGGTAGAGTTTTTACTGTTACTGGACTTTTTACACGCTTCACTGTCAGCACTATATAAATATCCAGCAAAGGGCAGCTCTGTGGTCAGAAACAGACCATTAATGAAGATGACTAAGATGTGTTGTGCATTAACTCCAATAAAGTCTGTATGTATATATGGACTTAAAACAGAGTACTGTGCAAAGGTTAGAGACCACCCTTGTTTATTTAATGTACAGTCAAGACAGCCAATAAGTGCAAGTTAATAATTTTTTTCAGGACATTAAGTATAAGATAATCAATCCAGTGGCATACTGAAGATGAAAATCAAAAGAATGTCCCAAAATTGAAGATAAAAATGTCAAACATACAGAGACTCCTAACAACATGAAAGACCTGGTAGACCACCGAAATGGTGGTCATGAACAGTATTTAACGCAACCAACTTCTAAGGGGGTGTGGAAAAACATCCCTGCAGATTTCTTTGAGAAGATTGGAGGCTGTAATGAGACAAGATATTCTATTTTCTTGTTGAGCCTTTGTTTAATTTTCTGTAAAAATGTTTCTAGCCTTTTATCCTTTTTCCTTATGCTGAAAAGTTGTGCTTAGCTTATTTGCTGTTTTGATTGGAAATTAAATACATGAAGGATGCAGTCTTAAATGAAGGATGACTTTTGCACAGTCAAAAATATGAATGAAAAAGAACCTTATCCAGCCTTTGTCCTAAAAAAGAGCCAAGTATTTATGCACTCTGTGACTGAACCTTAATCTCCGGTTTAATCATTCAACAAGTGTTTTCTCTCTCTCTCTCTCTCTCTCTCTCTCTCTCTCTCTCTCTCTCTCTCTCTCTCTCTCTCTCTCTCTCTATTTTCACTCTCTATTTTCTCTCTCTCTCTCTCTCTATTTTCTCTCTCTCTCTCTCTTTCTCTCTCTCTCTCTCTCTCTCTCTCTCTCTCTCTCTCTCTCTCTCTCTCTCTCTCTCTCTCTATTCTCTCTCTGTCTTCTCTCTCTCTTTATCTCTCCTCTGCTTTTATTAACCGGACAACAGGAGGGGAGTGTACTTACAGTGTGAGTCAAAAAGCGCTGTCCTCCTCCTCAACCTCTCACTGGTCACAACACACTCTTTCTGCAGGGTCAGCCCACACACACATGCACTGAGCACAGTGGAGCATTGAAGAGGAGCCTGTGTCTTTATCTGCTGAGTGCACCTTTCAGACAGCCAATCAGAGCATGGCTTTCAGCCAAAGCAGTGCACGCAGGCAAGGCAGGAAGGGCTGATTCACGAACAGTTAATGAGATCCTACTCACTTTCTCCTTACACACACACACACACACACACACACACACACACACACACACACACACACCCACACACCTAACCCCCCCCCCTCCACACCCCCACCCTCCACACACACACACACACTTGAATGCACATTGCAGTAGAGTTTCATGTTAGCTGTGTTAGATCAGCTTGACAAATTACTGTTAAGCTTGGTCACCTATCTTTAAAAAAACGCTGCTGCCGGCATGACAAGTGCTATATCAGTAAGGATTATTGTAGAAGTGTAACAGTACAAACATCATAAACACTCTGTAATAATGATCATAATAATCTTTATTATTGTAGCACTTCTCATGCTGGCAGCAGCTCAAAGTGCTTTACAGATAGGTGATAAAGCTCAACAGTAATACAAGAAATTATGAGTACTAATTTAAAATTATATAAAATAATTGACAACAAATTAAAACATGAGTACCAAGAGACCTTGTTTTAACTAAAGGCTAAATTAAAGAGACACCTTTTTAAATGTTTCTGGAAAGTGTGCACTGAGCTTGACTGTGTAGATGAGTTCTACAGTTTAGAATCATAATAACTGAAATATGCCTCTCCACATTTTACAGAAGGTGTTTACAGAAGGTTAGTACCTGCAGATCTTGGATTACGTGCTGGAACATAAACAGACAGACATTCTGTGATGTAAGCATTACTTTAAGGTAATTTAGAACCTTACAAACTAGTAGCAGAACTTTAAGGTCTGTCCTAAATGATACAGGTAGCCAGTGCAGGTCTTTTAAAACAGGGGTAATATGGTCTCTCTTTTTTTTTTTTTTCTTTCTTTTTGTTAGGATCTGTGCTGCTGCATTTTGTACAAGTTGTAAAGGGTGCATTGTTTTGTTAGGGAGCCCAGTAACAAGAGCATTACATGACCAACGCTGCTTTTAACAAATGCATGAATAAGTTTCTCAGATCTTTAGAAATATTTCTCAAATGGTAGAAAGCTACTTTAGTGACTGCGGGATAAAACAACGCTACTTCTACACCCAGGGTTTGTACTTCAGGTTTGGTTTATAAGGCTAAAGAACTGGGTTTCTCATAAAGCAGCTTTCTTTGGGTTTTTGTACCAAGGATTGTTTCATTTTTTTAATGATTTAGTTGTAGACACTTTTGCAACAGCCACTGAAAAATATCTGAGACTCAGCTGGTTAGTCTGTCTACAGAGTCTTGATCATCAGAAGGAATGGAAATGTATAATTGTATGTCGTCAGCATAGTTATGAAAACTGAGATGTTTTCTAATGACATCACCTGTTGTACCACCTATTTGTAATAGAGGCAGGACTGCTATCGATTATGTTAGTAATCAGATAATCTATGGATTATTTTGATTGTAATCAGAACATTTAAAAATGAACTTAACTGGAGAAAGACTAGGAAGCCTTGTAAAATAATCATACACGAACATTATATAGCAATGTTCAATCCAGAAATCTTTTCAGTTTGTGATTTTATTCTTGTATTCGTGAGCTTGTATTCTTGTATTCGTGAGCTCCTGATGGCGTGGGTTTCTTCTCTTTCAGTGATAAACACAAAATTGACCTGAGTAGAAATAGCTCCCCTTTTTGTAAAATCTTCAGCTTTATGCGACTTCCATGATAATAAGAAAATGCTCAGTCTGGAATGGTGCATTGCAGCTCCTACTCCTTCATTGCTTCATCATCATGCACACCTGTAGTTCATTTTATGGTCTGTCATGGTAATTTCTAAAGTTCTGTCATGGAAATCCTAACAGCAGAACAAATCACAAGTTTTAAATAAGCAAGAGCTATTTATTTAGGAAATTAAAGTGATGCAGACCAGAGAGAAAAGAGATGAGAGCGTGTTCTTTGAAATGGTCTCCCTTACATAGGGGTTTTATACCCCAAACTGGGTGTTGGCTGGGTACCAAATAAGGAAAGGATTTGACAGCTGCTGTTATTGGTCTTTAGCAGATTTCTATAATTAATTAATTCTATAGTTATATAATTAATTCTGTAGTTAATATAGCCATACAAGGTTGTGAGTCCATGAGGGCATCTTCAGAGATGCTCAGACTAGAAAACCTTATGAAAGCAGAAGTACTTGCGAGTGCAGGATGGCTGACTGTGGTCAATCGCTATATGAGGATACTTCGTATTTTCATATCTAGGCAGCAAAACAATTCTAGCAGTCAGAGGACAAGGTATTTTGTCCATGATGTTTTGCCCATACATAGTCTTACACTGCAAGCAATAAAGCAAATACATTAAATTAATACAATTTCCATAACATTTCCCCCTTTTATCATGTCAATGATAACAAAATAGCAAATGAATTCAAGATAGATATGAGTAGGACTACTGTGCTAAGGCTGTTTTTATGAGTGTACAGCATTCTTATAATTCTGAACTAAGCTATAGAGAATAGGAAAATATGTTTTTAGCATTCTTTAGATTCTTCATCTGTGTCGGGCTCAGATGGAGGGTCAGGTACCAAGTCAGGTGTGGGGTATAGGTCTGGTGGATCCGCTTAGGAGTTGTAGTCACCGTCGTCGGTGATCGTAATCATCTGATGTGTGTCTTGAATCCTTCTTCGTGAAGCAGTCTCAATTAGACTTTCCAGAAGTCAAATCTAAAGGTGGTTGTGTTTCCTTCATTAATGGTCATGGTGAGCTCCTCCCCGTGATTGAAGTCTATTAGTATAAACATGAACAATGTGCTGAGCAACATATTTGGTCCTTTGAGCGTCTGTTCGTTCTTGGGGAATCTGTCAGTATCTATCTACTGCACACTTTTGCGCATTAAACTGTGTCTGGAGAGTCTACAGGCAATGTTTCTAGGCGGTAAATGTGGTTCTGGCATATAGGGGTGAGCTTTTGCCCTTCTTGATGTATTTTGGTGCTCAGACTGCAGGCATGCCCAATCAGCACTCATCCCACCTTAACGGAGCTCCAGCATACCCTCTCTACCACTGGAATGCTTCTTCAGTGAACAGATGTGGTGGATTATTGTTCCACTGGGCCAGTACCCCAATCCCTATTACATGCAGAACCCTGCCGCTGTGGCCAGGGCAAAGTCGACAAACTGAGACATTATAGGTGTGCAGTCTCTCCTGTCTTCCCTTGTACTCGTGATTTATTATCTGTCTGTCTGGTGAAGAAAGTAGTCACCTTTTGACATTGTCTCTGATCTCCCTGATTAGAGCCTTCGCTGGAGTTTCTATGAGCCTATCTGTTATGTTGACAGTTGGGCACAGGAGCTCGGATCCGGAAAGCACCCATGCACCCATTTGGATAGGCAAGGACGGCCCTCAGGGCACATCCATACGTCTTCCTTCTGAACACAGCCTGCTCTCTTCCAAGCTGCCTGTTGCTCTGCTGTAGAACGTTTTTGCAGCTCAGTGATCTGCAAAGAAGGAGTTTGTGGTAAAACATCAGAATACATTGCAAACATTTCTTGGTTCTGAGCAGCTTGTTTTGCTGCAGCATTGGCTGTTGCATTACCTAGGGAAACGGTCTGTTTTATGTATATGTGTTTCACATTTGCAAACAGCAATTTGTTTTGGAAGTTGGATCGTGTCCAGGAGAGCCGTAACAAAGTGGCACTGCAGTATGTGTCTGAGCTAGGTTTGAAGTTTCAATGTTTCCAAATTGTGCCAAAATCACAAAGCCATAGCAGCTATTGGTATAGACAGTTACAGACTTGCACTCAGCATATTTACAGGCTTCAATGAGTGCCTTGAGTTCTGCTGCTTGTGCAGACAGGTTGCCTGGTAGGGCACCTGACACAGCTGTTTCGTGATCTGTTACTAATGCAAACCCTACGTTATTTTTCCCTGTTTTGGGGTCCCTTGACGCTGATCCATCCACGTACAAGACAAAGATCTGGATTGTGTAGGGGGACATCCTTCTGGTCCACCCTAGGAGTACAAAAGGTTATTGGTTAGTGCCACACAATCATGCGGTTCTCTGTTTTGTTCTGTGGGAAGAGGAGAGGCAGGGATAATAGTTGTACATCTCTTAATTGTGATATTTGGCATGTCAAGCAACACGGTGTTATATCTTAACCACCTCTGTGTGGACTTTCTATTGATGATGTAGCTATCTCTCCTTCCCTCCTGATCCGAAATCTGGGTGTCATCCTCGATTCAACTCTCTCGTTCACTGCTCATATTAACTCCATTGTCAAAATTTCATTTTTCCATCTGCTCAATATTGCCAAAATTAGACCATCCCTCTCTGTCAGCTGCTGAAAGGGTTAACTCTGCTCCAACTCTTCTCTAAGCAGATTTTGCAGCAAGCATAGCTGCTGTCCTTGGCAGTTTGCACAAACAACTTGCTTCTCTTATCATGAAGACATTCCGTCCAGAACCAATCTTACCTACAAAAGGGAACAAATGGTTCTGGACGGAATGTCTTCATGATAAGAGAAGCAAGTTGTTTGTGCAAACTGCCAAGGACAGCAGCTATGCTTGCTGCAAAATCTGCTTAGAGCAGAAATGAGTAAATTGCACTGCGTCGCATACAACCTGAAGTGGGGGCGTATACGGAGATGAGAAGGGCTGTCCTGTAATACCCACAGAGCTAGTGATTCTAGATGATAAAGGCCCCTCATAGCTGGGTCCGAGCGAAGAGAGCGTGGCGCCGGTATCAATGAGAAAATTATAATCAACACCAGATACATTGAGAGACACAACAGGAAGGTCATGAGCCAGTAGACAGTTACTAATAATATTCTTTGTGCCCCCTTTTAAAATCGCACCTAAATATTCAAAGATGTGAAATCACCAAGTGGTAACTGCTTGCATTGGAAAGTATCATTAAACAGCATTGCTACACCTCCACCTTTCTTGCCGGTGCATGAAACATTTAAAAAGTTAAAGTTTGGTGGAGTCGTCTCAGTTAACACAATATCAGCACTATATGAGTTTAATGTCTTTGTTAAAAGCATGAAATCAAGCCTGTGAGTTGTAATTAAATCATTAATTATATAAGACTTATTTGTAAGAGATCTGATATTCAGTAGAGCTAACTTAATAACCTGTGCACTTTGTTTCAAAGCCTGTGAGTTACCTCCAACATACTGCAGGTTGGATGTATTCACAGTATCTGACCTAAACTCCTTGTTCTTTCTGCTTCTGATACGAACTGGAATGGGAGAGATAATTGGGACACAGGGTCCATGCTTGTTTTGGAAACAAGTACCGCTGAAATCATCACTGTAGCAGCACGGACCCAAAAGAGAGAATGCAGAAAGGCTGAGCGCAGATGGCGTAAAACCAAACTTCACATACATAAAGAGAGTTTCTTCAGTTCACCCCACACCTTTTTCATGTCATACCACGATTTATAGCTTTCATTCATGTAAGATAGGTCTCATCCGGGATCCCCTATGCCCTCATTAATCATGCGATGTGCGGAACCCAAATAGCCCGCATCGAAAGTGCCCTCCCTGGGGTATGCGGGTATTTGCGGATTACTTTCGGTCCAACCAGCTAGGTTGGACAAAAATGCATCAACATAATAGCCCAAATTACATCTACGCATCCATGCAGCCGATGTCTCTTCCGGCTCTGGTTGGAACGACGTGCCCATTATGGAAAAATACAGTGAGAGCTGTACTGAGAGTTTCCACTATAGGACGTTCCCTGTCTCCCACTAAGCGCTTAGGTTTAAATATACCATACCCTCTATACCTCTATATCCTTATCCGTGCATTCATTTCCAGCCGTCTCGACTATTGTAACTCTCTTCTAGCGGGAATCATCTCTTCCTCCATTCACAAACTTCAAATGGTTCAGAACTGCCACCCGTCTCCTCACCCACACTCGTGCACATCACCACATTGGCCCTGTTCTCCAATGTCTCCATTGGCTTCCTGTGAAATATTGCATACAGTTCACAATTCTTCTGCTCACCTATAAAGCTCTTAACAATCTCACCCCTTCTTACCTGTCTGATCTTCTTTTTCCCTATAAACCTCTCGCTCTCTCAGGTCGTCTTCAGCTGGACTACTTACCATCCCCCCATCTAACCTCCAAGGCTTTGGTTATCGAGCCTTCTCAAGATTTGCCGCTAGACTCTGGAACTCTCTTACACTACTGGTCAAACAATCCAATTCACTCCCCACATTCAAATCTAACCTGAAATCTTATTTTTCACACTTACCTATAACCTCCCTCATGCCTTCAATGTCTGACCCTGCCATTGTACAGCATTTCTTATGTAAACTGCTCTGTCTCACCATACTCATAACCTGCACTCAGTCTGTTATGCTCCTTCATTAGACCTGTCCATATATGGTCTTGTGCTTGTTGTCTGTGTTGTGTTATCTATGTACTTTGAATTGTAAGCGTCTTTGGGTCCTTGATAAAGTGCTATATAAAAATAAAGAATTATTTATTTTTAAAGTATTATTATTATTATTATGTGACACTTTCTGTTCTGTGAGAAACATCGAGACTGCATATGGCACCGCCTTAGCTGCTACTGGATTTAATTTGCTAGAGAAATACGCCACTGGGCTCAGCCGGTCCCCATGTGTCTGTAACAGTACAGAGAGCATACACCAATTTTTCTCATCCATGGTTTGTAAAGACAGCTTGGTTGGGTCAGGTAGACCTATGTAGAAGTGGTCTGCATACCCTTATGTTTTCCAAATGCTTCGTCAGTTTCTGGGATCCACTGGACCTTTTGAGGAAGCTGTGAGATTTGGAGCATGCGCCATCTCTGTAATTGCTACCTCTAGGAGGGAAGCATTTGGAATGAATGTTCTACAATATGAGCACATGCCTAAAAATGAGAGTACCTGTTTCTCGGTACTAGGCTTTGGAATGTTTTGAATGGCAGAAAGTCTTTATAGTAGATAGTTTCTTCCCTTCTGCTGAGATGTCATGTCCTAGGAACCTGACTGATTGGTGGGTGAACTGCAGTTTAGAAAGCCTAGCTTTGTAGCCCTCTTTAGTGAGGTGTTGCAACAATGCCACAGTGTCTTGCTCACACTGTTCTCCAGTTGGCGCACAGATCATCAAATCATTCACATACTGCCAAAGTGCGGTTCCAGGCTTTAAGGATAGTAAGTCTAGGTCAGATTATAAATTGTGTGGCTTTCACAATATCTTTGTCATAGCCGAGTAAATGTATATGGTTACCTGTCGAGCATAAAGGTGAACTAAAATTGGCTGTCTTTATGGAGGGAAACATCAAAGAATGCTTTGGCCAGATCGACTACCAAAAACCATTGGCCTCAGGAACTTGACTCAGATTTGTGTATCGATTTGTCTGTGGCTCTTTGAACCACGGCCGAATTCACTGCCTGCAGCTCTTGTACAAACCTCCATTCATTGGGTTAAGGAGGTTTTCTTGCCATTTTTTTTACATTTTTTTTTTACCAGGAAAATTGGTGTTCAGACTGGTGAATCAGGTCAGGGAACAATTACCCCTGCTTTTAATAGTCAGTCAAACACACGTCTGATACCTTCCACAGTTTTCTGGTTTCTGTGGGTATTGTGCTTGTCTAAGTCTGTAGTCTGATTTGCGTGTGATTGCAAATGGTTCTGCACCTTTGATTAGACCCGAAGGGTGGGTGATATGGCAAAAATATAATTTCACAATTACATTTTTTTTTTGCAGGATCATGATTTTATCACTATTCTTTTTCTTGTTGGTTTTTAATACTATTTTGAAAGTTACTAAACAGTGCAACCAAACTAATCTCCTCATTTAAAAATATAGTAGTAAAAGAAAAAAAAGAATAACTGACCATTTTGGCCAAAGCACCTTTTTGAACAGATTTTAATCTGCACAAGTCAAAAATTTTAACTTGGTTAATATAGCCATACAAGGTTGTGAGTACATAATGAAAATCCTTTGGCCTCGTTTATAAAATGTGTGATTTTCATTCTAAATGGTCATATATACAACATATGTATCTTTGTGGCTGCTGGAAACCATAACGCAACATCCTTCTGTACTGTAATGTATTTGTAAGTGAAACATGGTATCAGGCAGGGATCGCAGAGTGTTTTCATTCAATGATGTGTGGGAGTGGGAGGTGAAACATGATGTTGTTGGTTAATGTTATTTTCCCTGTCTGCTGGTGCACAGTGATGTAATCAAATCTCAGAAGCAGCTTTAGAAGCAGGTAAAAGTTGTACACTTTGAGAGATGATTATGGGAAAACAAGATTTTTCATGACTTATGCTTAATATGGTACCAGGTACATGAACTGGGATTTTTTTTTTGTTTGTTTGTTTTTCATGTGAAGTGAATGGATGTAGATTATCACCCGTGATCAAATTTGAGTCTTTTGAATATAGAATATTTTTCTTAAGAATATATTTCTTACAACTTTGGCCTTTGTTTCTCTGTGAGGCTTCTTGCTATGTTCTATATATATATAGAGATAGATAGATAGATAGATAGATAGATAGATAGATAGATAGATAGATAGATAGATAGATAGATAGATGCATGCAATGTCCTTAAAACAAGTCAAAATGAATCTCAGTAGTGTGTGTGTGTGTGTGTGTGTGTGTGTGTGTGTGTGTGTGTGTGTGTGTGTGTGTGTGTGTGTGTGTGGCCTCCACGTGCCTGTATGACCTCCCTACAAAACCTGGGCATGCTCCTGATGAGGTGGCGGATGGTCTCCTGAGGGATCTCCTCCCAGACCTGGACTAAAGCATCCACCAACTCCTGGACAGTCTGTGGTGCAACGTGGCGTTGGTGGATGGAGCGAGACATGATGTCCCAGATGTGCTCAATCAGATTCAGGTCTGGGGAACGGGTGGGCCAGTCCATAGCTTCAATGCCTTCATCTTGCAGGAACTACTGACACACTCCAGCCACATGAGGTCTAGCAATGTCCTGCATTAGGACGAACCCAGGGCCAACCACACCAGCATATGGTCTCACAAGGGGTCTGAGGATCTCATCTCGGTACCTAATGGCAGTCAGGCTACCTCTGGCGAGCACATGGTGGGCTGTGCGGCCCTCCAAAGAAATGCCACCCCACACCATTACTGACCCACTGCCAAACCGGCCATGCTGAAGGATGTTGCAGGCAGCAGATCGCTCTCCACGGCGTCTCCAGACTCTGTCACGTCTGTCACATGTGCTCAGTGTGAACCTGCTTTCATCTGTGAAGAGCACAGGGCGCCAGTGACGAATTTGCCAATCCTGGTGTTCTTTGGCAAATGCCAAGCGTCCTGCACGGTGTTGGGCTGTGAGCACAACCCCCATCTGTGGACGTCGGGCCCTCATACCATCCTCATGGAGTTGGTTTCTAACCGTTTGTGCAGACACATGCACATTTTTGCCCTGCTGGAGGTCATTTTGCAGGGCTCTGGCAGTGCTCCTCCTGTTCCTCCTTGCACAAAGGCGGAGGTAGCGGACCTGCTGCTGGGTTGTTACCCTCCTACGGCCTCCTCCACGTCTCCTGGTGTACTGGCCTGTTTCCTGCTAGCGCCTCCAGCCTCTGGACACTACGCTGACAGACACAGCAAACCTTCTTGCCACAGCTCACATTGATGTGCCATCCTGGATGAGCTGCACTACCTGAGCCACTTGTGTGGGTTTTAGAGTCCGTCTCATGCTACCACGAGTGTGAAAGCACCACCAACATTCAAAAGTGACTAAAACATCAGCCAGAAAGCTACTGAGGTCCCCACCTGCAGAACCACTCCTTTATTGAGTGTGTCTTACTAATTGCCAATAATTTCCACCTGTTGTCTCTTCCATTTGCACAACAGCTGTGAAATTGACTGTCAGTCAGTGTTGCTTCCTAAGTGGACAGTTTGACTTCACAGAAGTTTGATTTACTTGGAGTTATATTGTGTTGTTTAAGTGTTCCCTTTATTTTTTTGAGCAGTGTGTGTGTGTGTGTATGTATGTATGTATGTATGTATGTATATATATATATATATATATATATATATATATATATATATATATATATATATATATATATATATATATATATATATATATATTAGATAGTCTGCTTTCTTTTACTTATTAGTTGCAAAAAGGTATAACTGCTTTGATCAGGCTTGATACAGACCTGATAATCATCTATAGCTTAGAGCTCACAAAGCTGTCTAAACCGTGTCATTGGTGAGATCCATTCAACAAAGCTGGTCTTGTGCATCTAATGACATCAGCAAGATGTGCTCTCAGTCAGGCCTTGGAGTTTCCCCAAATTTCTTTGCAGAATTGTTTTAATTTGGCTATGTTGGAGGGTTGTCGAGCATGAACTGTCCATTTTAGGTCTTGCCACGGCATCTCAAAGGGATTCGAGTCAGGACTTTGACTCGCCCACTCAAAAAACTTAATTTTTTTCTTTTCAAGCCATTCAGAGGTGGACATGCGTGCTTCAGATCATTGCGATACTTCATAACTCAGCTGCACTTGAGCTTTAGGGCACAAACTGATGGGAGGACATTCTCCTTCAGGATTTTCTGTGGTCCAGGTCCTGCAGAAGCAGCCCCAGACCATCACACTATGTGTGATTGATGGTATGATATATATGACAAACGGTGTTGGCTTTATGCCAGATGTAATTGGACCTATGTCTTCCAAGTTCCACCTTGGACCCATCAGTCTGGATGAGTTGTCGATACACTCTTGGTGAAATATTCACAGACCGGCTGCTCCTGGGAAGTTTCAACAAGGTTCAAAGTTTACTCCATTTTTCGATAGTGGCTCTTACTATGGTTTTCTGGAGTCCTTAGCCATGGCTTTGTAACCCTTTCCAGACTGGTCAATCTCAATGACCTTGTTTTGCATCTGTATTTGAATCTCTTTAGAACATTATCATGTTTTTGAGACCTTTTTGAGACCTTCTAGCTGCTTCACATTGCCCTACAGTTTCTGTCTGAGTGATCTTTAGATTCAGCAGGTTTGTAGTAATCATGTCTGGGTGTGGCTAATGAAACCAAATAGTCAGTTGAATAGTAGCTAAGGGGGATACTTTCACAGAGGCAGGCATTTTTCCTCCAATAAATGAAATTGTCATTTAAATGCAGCATTTTATGTTTACTTGGGTTACCTTTGTCTAATATTAAAAGTAATTTGATGATCAGAAAAAAATATGCAGAAGTCTAAGACACAGAAGGGGGGAAAAATGTCATACATGTGAGCTATGTATGAGAAATATTTTAAATACGTCACAGCATCCTTCTCAAGGGACATGTCACAGACCCCACAGAGAAACACAGGCCAGAGAACGGTTATAAGGTGTAAGAGATATATAAGTAAAATATTCTATTTTGAAAAGATTCAAAATTTGATTACAAGAGATGACTTATACCCCATCATAAGAAATCACTCTGTTTAAGAATCACTGATCAGGCTGTGAACCTGAATGAAAGGTGTTCAAATGAAGACTGAAGAATGCGTTACAGAAGGTTATAAGAATGCATAAATTATAAAGAGAATACAAAATATCTTTAGCCTGACTGCCTTATACTTCAGATTTCATTGAACTTTTAAATAAGTTAACAAAATGCAATTTTGTTCTGTTACCTTATTTGTTGTTCATTTATCTCAAAATTCCAAGGTACTCTAAGGCTTTTTTGTTAAAATAACAAATCTAAGCCATGTGTGGTGTTTGAATACTCTTATAAATGTCTTATGTAATAGTTTTTATTAACGCATGAGTTTACAATACACATGTAGCTTGTAAGAATGTATACTCCAGAAAATGCTGATAACTTTCATTGGGGTTGAATACTTTCGTAAGGCAATTTAAATATTAGGTTAAATAATAAAAGGCCCAAAATTGAGCCTTGGAGAACTCTGTCTGTTCGGGGTCTCAGTTCAGCACACTGGGACCACTTCAACAGGAACAAACCAGTTCACCCACATCACAGGCAGCACTAAGGTACTGGTTAGAGCTAGTAGCGAGATTTGTGAAATGTGATCAGAAGGAGTGCTCATCTTTCTTTGCTGATACTTTTATGGAGACAAATACATTTTCATCACCGGTCGACACATTTTGTGCTGATGAGTCTCCTCTGCAAAAGATGACGGCTGCCATCTAGTGGCAACATAGTAGATGAGCACCAATGGCAGACGAGAGGTGACTTTATAGCCTGTATATCTACATTGCGTTCACCTACAGCAGGGGTGGTAAACAGGTCCTGGAGGGCAGATGCCCAGCACAGTCTGGTGAGAGTCTGCTTGCGGTCTGTTAGAGCAGATTTCCATGCTTGAATGTTCTGAGAACACATTTTTCTCATATTGTAGATCTCTGTTTACTCTCTGGTTAGAGCTACCCTGTCTTTACGTAACAGAGCGTGTTCCGCTCCTGTCTTCTCGACATAGCTACAGAACTGAACAAACGCTTCACGACCTCCGGTATCTGCTGTGCATTTTGTGAGGGTGTGTCAAGCTTGTCAGTAGGCAGGCAGTAAGGACTGTTAAGGGATTGCATCATCTAGAAACACATGAAGAGTGTTGGAAGTCCAACAAGGTGTTACAGAGAGCTGAGAAAAGTGGTTTCTCCCCTTAAGCGTGTACTTTGAGCTTTGTAACTTTTCAGACGATCTACCTGCACGAAAAGCCACATAATACACTAAAAGAAAGAGGGGGAAAAACAGAAAAGCATAATAGATCCTCTGCAACTGCTGAAATAAATCAGCCATGTTTGAGCAAAGCACCTTGCAACCAACCACCTTGAGCCAACAACCTGTCTCTGAATGTAGACAAAACTAAGGAGATGGTTGTTGAATTCCGAAGAGTGTGAGGTGACCACCACCCACTGAACATCACCGGCTCTGCTGTGCAAATTGTCAGGAGCACCAAGTTCCTCAGTGTCCACATCACAGAGAACCTCACCTGGTCCCTCAACACCAACTCCATAGCCAAGAGAGCCCAGCCCAGCTCCTCTACTTCCTGCGGAGACTGAAGAAGGCTCATCTCCCCCCCCTCCCATCCTCACCGTGTTCTACAGGGGGACTGTGGAGAGCATCCTGAGCAGCTGCATCACACTGACTTTTCTCACAGCTTCTGTCTGGCAAAGGGTACCGGAGCATCCGTGCCATTTGTTCCTCAAGCAGTCAGGTTTTTTAACTCACAATGACTGAAAGCACCCCCTCACACACCCATTGTACACTCACTCACTCTCCTCTTTTGATGCTCTTTTGGAACTTGCTGCTAATACAGTGTTAACACTTTGTTTACTCAAGTACCGTGTATATCTTACCGTGTTCACGTATTCACGGATCATAGCATAATAAATAATCTTTGCGCCTTATTTCACAACCCTACATCAATGCTCAGAAATGAATGCTGTTCCGGTGCTGCACTGTCGTGCTTGTTTGTTTTATTTATTTATTGAACTTATCATATTGTTTCTAGTCTTTTTTTTTTTTTTTTTTGCATACTTACGTCTGCACATTGCACTTTATACTGCCTATTTTGTTTCATGTTACACCATGTTGTTCCTTGGATGAACGTAATTTCACTCCACTGTGTACTTGAGCATAGATGGAATGACAATGAAAGCCTCTTGACTTGTAAAAGTTGTAAATGACTTGTGCACCGAACTGAACATCTCTTATTACAATACGTGATCTTAGATCTGCGGTCACTGGCCTTCTGCAAATGCTGTCTGTAATATAGAGAGGCCTTTTTCTTTCACATTTAGAGAGTCAAGATTGGCACACACCTTAAAGCAAGCATCTTTTATATAAAACTTTATTCGGTGTTCTTTAAAATTAAAAAATGGGGAACAAAACAGAAAACCAGGAAGAGAAGTCGGTTTATCAAAAGGCCTTTGTTTGCCATATTTGTTGAGTAGCCCTTAAACATGATACATGCTTCATTTCATATTGAGCTTTGTAGAACATTGTAAATATTGTCGACATAGATGTCAAAAATACATGAGTAATGTAGAAATATCTGATATAGTTGTATTTGTAAAGTGATTTAATTTGCAAAGGTTAATTAACCCTTTGATCTGCAAACCATAATGAGGCCCAGTGTACCTATAAGGGGCTTTTTGTCATACAAGAGCGAAGTGGATGTGTGAGAATTTGTCAAAAGGTCTCCATTTGTTATTGATAAGATATTGATAAAACCTTCACCAAAGATGTTCACCAACATTTTTGGAGATTGACCCTTTGATCTTGGTATAAAAAGCCGTAACATTAAAACCACCTCCTTGTTTCTACACTAATTGTCATTTTGATCAGCTCCTCTTAACCTTATCGGTGCATTTTGTAGTTCTACAATTAGACTGTAGTTCATCTGTTTCTCTGCATATTTTACTAGCCACCCCAACACCCTGTTCTTTTAATGGTCAGGAGCCTAACAGGACTACCACACAGCAGGTATTATTTGGGTGGATCATTCTCAGCACTACAGTAACACTGACATGTTGGTGGTGTGTTAGCTTGTGTTGTGCTGGTTCGAGTGGATCAGGACAGTCTCTGTCCACTCACTGTCCACTCTATTAGACACTCCTACCATGTTGGTACATCTTGTAGATGTGAAGTGAGAGACAGTAACTCATCTTTTGCTGCAGCTTGTGTTGGTCATCATCTAGTCCTTTATCACAGGACAGTGTTGGCTGGATGTTTTTGATTGATTCTCAGTCTAGCAGTGACAACGAGCTGTTTAAAAAAAACTCCAGCAGCATTGCTGTCTCTGATCCACTCATACCAGCATGTCAGTGTGAGAATGATCCACCACCCCCAAATATCCAGTAACTATTTTATCCAGTTAAAGCACCTTATAACATTAAAATAAATGTTTTACTGCCATTTCTTAATTACATTATTAACTGAGGGCATGGCCACCTGAACATTCTTTGCTTTCTATTTATTAGCCTTCTCCTGCTTTGTGGGCATCAGTTCTTTTAATTCTCAGAGAGTAAGGCAGCTGCTTAGAGGAGCCCATGGCTGCTGATTATTGGGACAAGGTTTGAGGAGTCAGGCTGTTTAAGGAACTTCTGCATCAAGTGACCTTTCCTACCAATGAACAGGCCATAGTCCTAACAAGCTAATTAAGGTCTAAGACCTTGGTTAAAGTTATATCTTGGGGTGCCCAAACTTTTGCATGATGCTTTTTTTCTCTGTAAAATTTTACAAAACAAAACAAAAAATACACTGACCTTGCTTAAAATGTTGAAAAGAATGTTTTGACATGTCTTTTAGAGATCAGTTCATCTTCAATATAACTATTCACAGAAATAGAAATTTTGACCAGAGATGCCCAAACTTGTGCATACCACTATACCTGACCTCACTAGTGCTCTTATGGCTAAGCACAATCAAATCCTCACAGCACTGATGAAACACGTAGTGTTAAACCTTCCTAGAAGAGTAGATTCTCTTAATGCAGCCCAGACAGCCACCTTTACCCATAAGGCAAAACTAGGACAACATTAAAGACCATTAGATCAGATTACTATTAAATGGTATTCCAGCATTGAACTGGAACTCATAAATTGGAGGCGCGACAAACTAGTCATTTACAGTTACAGTACCCTGAGTGAAGGAATAATACACAGCTGTATTCATCTGTGATGTTTTCATATCTAGCACTGGTTAAACTGCCAACATAACATCAGCACAGCCTGAGTTATAGCAATGTATTAATGTTTTATTCTAATTACAATAAACAGAATATAGCAGTCCCTTATTTGTACAAAAATACCTGAAAAGGTTACAATTAGGATTTGTAAGCCATTCAGCTATTTACAGAACCAAAAAAAGCACATTTTCAATACAGGATCTTCCAAAGAGGAAAAGCTTTTTTTTCTGCATTCCCTGAAAGACAAATATACTTATTCGCTCTATTTTGCATTGTGACATGAGTTGCAAAGCACATGAGCTGTCATACCTAGGTGAGGGGCTATGCGTTGTGGGCCGGTCATGTGTCGTCGGTCAGCACTAAAGAGCAAGAAGGCTTTATCTGGAAAGCTCCCCAGCGTATACTCATCTGGACTGTGAGATGACCAGATGACCACTCCTGCTCCCAAGATCTTCATGAATGCCTCTGCGGGCCTACGTTATATTTCAACACTAAAGCCCACAGCACAAGGACTCAACACTCTCCCAATAAACCCAAATAATGGCTCTCCCCCATTCAGACTGTTCGAGAACATTTACCCCAGTACAGTCACAGAATGTTCTTCTCACTTTACATTGCTTTAGAACGTTCTTGCCAGTTCACTGATTTTTGAACATTCTTGCAGTTTATGGTCTCAGAACATTCTCCTTAGTTTACAGTTTTAAAACATTCTTCTCAGTTAACACTCTGAAGTTTTTCCTGTTCCCACTGTTCTAGAATGCTCTCCCTTATTTATCCTGCTCTATAATTTTCTCCTGAATTCAGTGTTCTAGACAGTGTGAAGACAGTAAGAATAAGAGGGACTGTTCCCCCAATTCACACTGGATGTTCTACATGTTCTGTTCCAAAAAAACAAAACAAAAAAAAAGCTCTCCCTCGTTCATACTGTTCTAGCAGGCTCTGCCCATTCACCTTATGCTAGAATGCTCTCCATTTTCACACTGTTCTAGAATGTTTCCATTCACACAGGTTAATTTGGCTCGTCAGTAAAGCCACCTGCCAACATTATAATGTTGCCATTTCTTGGAGAATGCAGAGTCAGCGTGCCATGGCCTTAAGACTGCTGACATAGGGGCAGCTCTGCCTTCATCCAGGTCACTGTATTAATCAGGACTCAAAAGGCTGAAGATGATCCTAGATCTGAGTCTGAAACATAGATGTGAGTGTATGTGAGTGTGTTTTTGGGGAAGGGGTGTGGGTGGAAAGAAGCACATGCTGGAAAACAATAGGGCCAAAACAAAGATGAAACTTCATGTCCTCCACCATTTCAATTTCCATACATGGTAGAATTGCTTTTCAAAAATGAAATAAAACACAAAATAACTGGCAGAGAGATTTTGGTATACACTAAATACACCCTCAAAACAGTTCACATGTAAATTGTCACCAGCTCATCTGAACAACAGGACAGTATGTAAAGACTAAAGTGTAGCTTCTGATCTGTGAAAACAAAACACTATAACGAGGATCCCGCAAGGGCTAAGTTCGTTTAGCATTTTTGTTGTAAGTGTATTCAGTGATTAAAAAAAATAAAATAAAAAAAATTAGCTTAATAGTGACCTCTGACCACAAGACTTTCTCCTCAGAGAAAGCTACCCAGCTTAATTTAAACATAAGCATTCTTTAAGGTCATTTGACATAACAAGAAACATAAAATAAACACAATATTTACACATAACCAAGTACAAAAAAAAGCACAGTCAAGTTTCTTCATTTTGTATGTGATCATGAAAAAAATAACTGTAGAACATAGTGATCAGAAACCTAAAATACAGTGTCATATCTATGAACCTTCTTATGGTTATATATAGCCATGTGTTTACTACTGGATGTATATTACATGATAAATCAAAGGGTAGAACAAGCATTGAATTCCGCATGAATCTGAGCTCAATCTTTGAACAATAAGATGCTTCTGAACATTTTAATTAAGGTTCTGGGAATGAAAACAGTGATGGCACATAACAATTACAAAAATGCTCATATAACTGACAAAGTGTTTGTAATTGAAACCTGTCATTGGTCACCTTTTTATAGATGAACAATAATTATACCACTGGCACTAAACTAAATTGGTCTGGGATCTCTGCACTTGATGACCATGATCTGTGCTCTTCTGCTATGATGGGTTGTGCCAGACCACATGCACTTCAATTGCAGATCCAAGTTCTTTGTCTCATCAGAAGAACCACAAATTTATTCATTTGGGTTAAACTGATGCTTGGAGGGGGAAAAAGCACCAAGAAAGTGACCACTGACTAATGTGTGAACAATTACTTCAGTGCCAGTTTATTCCTTGGAATGCCATCGTTGTGCATCATTTACAAGAAGGGACAAACTTTGCATTGCAACAACTGGCTCATGGTGCTGTTTTAGTAGCAATACTGCTTCTCCCAGACCAACTCCAAACCTACGAGAAAACTATTCTTCAGTAAGATATTTAATACAGTTATGGTACTTGAGTGTTGATTAACCAGGTGATTTTTTTTTTTTTTAGTGACTTACCAAATGTCTGAAAAACAAAGTGCTAATACAGGTCATTGACATTGAGAAGGCCTGTCCTTGCTTCTTCTCTTTTGCCCAAAGAAAGACACCATGACGCAACACAACTGCTGACCATCTACAATCCTCAGCACAGAAAAGAAACCGTGTACTGATTGCATGTTTCCTGAGCAAACCTTTTTTTGCACTGAGAAATTAGCTCAAGTGTACGACACTGCTAACAAACTCCTCTGTCTCTCAGTGAACCTCTTTCTGTTCTTCCATTAATGTAATCATATCCAAGTCTCGTTATCTCTAGTGAAATACTGAGACCATCCGGCATCATGTGTTGATCATTAATGACTCCCTACTAAAAAATAAAATGCATTTCCTTTCTTCTCTTTTGAAGAGAGAATAAAATCACTGCGCAAAAGGAACTGTGGTGGTATCTGTGGTTGAGTCAGCGAAAAATAAAGGAGACAAGGGAGTAGTACAATACTACAGTAGATGATGGAGAAAAGTCATGATGAATTCAAGAAAGCAGGGTTAGTTTACCAAAAATAAAAAATAAAATAAAATAAATAACACATGAGGCTCAATAAAGTTGTGAAAATGTGGAAGAACAGTATTGAACAGCGCTGAGAAATTCACTAAATTTCAAGTAATCATTTAAATCCAGATAAATAAATAGATTCATGGAAACAATATTTAAAAATGATTGCATCATTTGCATTTTATCTGTGTAATAATGGTCACTCAGGTGAGCTCGTAGACATGGTGGCTAGGCCTTCTCTATCTAGCTTAATACATTATAAGCAAATGCTAAAAAGATGGCTCTTCTGTAAAGTCAAGCGTTACAATTAAAAATATCTTTACAAATCTGTCTGTATTTACTGCTGCCATTCAACAAGGCAGAATAGAAAATTAAACCCCCACCAAGCCACTGGGCTTCACAGTGCACTGTCGCTAATGACAATCTCTCAAGACACGGAAAGGAGAAATGGCCATCAAACGGACCATGGTTGTCCAACCTAAAAGTGGAAGCAGTTCAGGTGGTTTCCCCATCTCTTGGTGGTGCCCCTAACAGACAGATTCCATCACGTGCAACAGAACTTCCCATAGTTAGCATGTTGGAGGGTGGGGGGTGGACATAGTGGTCATTTCTCCACTGAGCTACACTTTGCTATAAAGATGTCCTTCCTAACGGTGGTGGTGACAGCGATACTGATGTCAGTGGAGTAACCAATGTCATCTCTGTAGTGGCAGATGGCATATCCTCATACAGATGGCAGAAGGTGCTTTAGAGTCTCATGATGGAACGAAGGGTGATGGAACGCTTTGGGGCATCAGTTGAGGCCAACCGCCTCAGTACTGACATGGAATCAAAAAAGGGAAACAGTATCAAAGAGAAGTATTGGTAAGAAAATGTTCAGAAAACAAATTTAAGGGTGCTGTCAGGGAGGAAACATTCTTCTGATTCACATGGAGAAAGGTGGGGCAGGTAAGGGTATAACTAGGGTCTCTTTCACAGTTCTGTGCTCACTTCAGAACTCATCCCCAGAAATCAATCCAGCTCTTAGCAATAATGGGTGTTTACAAAGAGAGGAGGACCAAATGCAGCTTGGGTTTCAAATTAGTTATAGTTATAGCTCAGCTGTTCCCTGTTCATGAATGCAAAACAAAATCAAAGTTGCAAACTAGATGTAAATCAGCCCACCTTCCATCAACTCCAGATTCTGGACACCTTCCAAAACAACAGCCCTCCTGATTATCTTTAACAGGACAAGTGCATAGGAGCTCCCGATAACTATGATGGAGAAACCACACAGAGAACATTTACAGACTGCACCCCAATTTACCAGTGGATGAAGGCTTGTTGGCAACCAAGATGTGAGAATCATCATGGTCCTGTTTGCACTTGTGGTCTTCTCTAAAGCACAGAGGAACACCTGCAGTGTACTCGTCTGAGGACAGCCAGTCTCTACGCAGCTCTGCACAGCACTAAACCATTGAAATATTGTCTGATTCTCAGAGAGCAGTGGGCTTGTCTTTAGGCAAAGTCCAGTCTGGGGGGGTCATAAGGCCACAGTAGTGCAGGGGTGCTTGAGTCTGCAAGGCAAGACTCCTCTGTTGAGCTGGTAAAACTCCACTAATTGGATCAGGTCTGTGAATTTGGTGGTGCCATCATCAAGGCTGAAGAACACCTGACCATCCTCTTCACACTGGAGACACCACAACAAATGACAAAATAAATTGAGCAAACAGGCAACCAAATTAAGCTTTGCTGTAACAAATTCTACATTACATCATTCTAACACTGTAATGGTGTTTTATGGAATATTTAATAATGGGTGTTGTAGTATGAGCTTACCGGTAAAATTTGAAAGTGTTTACTTTTCTGGTGGTGGCACAGTGTCAGCACAAAAGCCTTAGGGTTGCTCTGGCTGTCCCTTAAGAGAAACAATCTAACACAAGAAGAAAATAATAATTATAAGAAAGGACATTCTTGATATCCACTATTATAATAATACAACTTCGCTGGACAGTTTCAACGCACTTGATGAACACTCTTAAATCAGCTAACAGATGCCCATGTTTTCTAGCATTGTGCTGGGTGATGGGGAAGAGGGAGGCACATTGTATACACCTTGGCCCAATCCTATTTCTTATTTTTACCCCTAGTGTCACCTTGCCCCTAGTGGTTGAAGTCTTCCCCTACTGGGACAACCCTCAAATAAAAAAGAACATAACATTAACAGGCAACTAGTGCTGCTCTGTAGGCCACCCTGCCAGTCTGCAGTTATAGCAGAGGAGTGGTAAAGTTCAGCAACTTCATTGCTGGTCTTTTGTTAAATGTAGGGCATCATATGTCTTTAAAGCGGGGGGATGCGACAATTATAAATTAGGCCTACCCCTAATTCTTCTGTGATATGAAGCTGAAGTGAGGTATTCGCTAGCTTCTTGTTCAAAGCATAGTAGTATGCTGTCTTGGTAGCTAGTTAGCTAAATTTCCCGTTCCACCTTAAATGGTGCAGCAGTTATGTTCTGGTGCTTCAGATGTCAGCTACTACAACATGTAAGGTGCAATGGGAAATGTAACTAGCTACCAAGACGGCATACTACTATGGATTTTTTTATGCATGTTATGAAGAAAACAACCATAATACATTGGCTTCTTTGGTTGCTTGTGCAGTCATCTTGTCGCTGTCTATTTGAAGTGTGTCTCTGAAAAAGAAAAGAAAAAAAAAAGTTTTGGGGGCCATGTAGCCTCTCAATAAAAATCAGGGCACACTACCCCCAGGCATGAACGTGCAAAAAGAGGTGTAGAGCTAAGTGGTAGGGGCAAGGTATGAAATGGGATTGGGCCCTACAGAGAGCGAGCACAATTACACTCTTTTGGATTCCCAGAAACAGGTGCATATGGTATCGCCGGGACTGAACTTGTGATTTCCCCACAACATGGCCTTTGATGGTTGCAGCACTCTGAAGCTGAAAGTAACTGTTTGATGTGTATACTGAAAAATGTCTCCATACCCATCCACTTGACCCTGTTGGAGAATCATCTTATGCGATTCCTCTCGTGTAATCCGACCATGAAACCAAAGCTGAGTTTTGTGTATTACTGGGTAGTGAAGAAAACACCGAGAACAAAAAAAGAAACAAAACAACACTCTAAGCAAAGCACTAAAATAAAGCACCAGCTATAAACACAATGATTTATATGTGAGGACACGAACAGAGAAAAATGTAGAACAAAAGGGTTAACACAATATAGCACAATATTCTCTAAGACTGGGCTTCCTTCTAGGAAGGGCTTCTATAAGATTTTGTAGTCTCTGTGGGAATATTTGTACATTTATGCAGAAGAGCATTTGTGAGGTCAGATACTGATGTTGGATGAGAGGGCCTTGCTCACAGTTTCTGTTCTAGTTCATTCCAAAGGTGTTTGAAGTGGTTAAGGTCAGGACTCTGTGCAGGCCAGTTAAGTTCATCCACACCAAACTCACCCAGTTGTTCCTTTATGGACCTTGCTTTGTGCATTGGTGCTCAGTCATGCTGGAACAGAAAAAGGTCTTCCCCAAACTGTTCCCACAAAGTTGGAAGTGTAAAATTGTCCAAAATGTCTTGATTTGCTGAAATAGTAAGATTTCCCTTCACTGGTACTAAGGGCCCTAGGCCAACCCCTGAAAAACACCAAACTTTACACTTGGCACAATGCAGTCCAAACCCAGACTTGTCCATCAAACTGCCAGACAGAGAAGCGTGATTCCACAGATCGCGTTTCCACTGTTCCAGAGTCCAGTGGTGGTGTGCCTTACACCAGTTTGACAAACTGACTTGGCAGAGGAGGCATCCTATGACAGTGCCACGTTTAAAGTCACTGAGGTCATTAGTACGACCCATTTTACTGCCACTGTTTTGTCTATTGAGACTGTAAGACTATGTGCTTAATTTTATCCACCTGTTAGAAATGAATGTGGCTAAAACAGAATAACTCAATAATTAGGGGTTGTCCCAATACCGTTCTCTATATAGTGTAGCTCCAGCTCAGAGGGAAACTATTACGTCCTACAAAGTGAGCAGATTTACAGCTTGGAAATGGAAAGTACCTCCACTTAATGATGAGGGGTGAAGTGGACTTGGGCTTCCCAGATTGTTCATGCGTTGACTTCTCTTCTATAATCAAAAGGAGGAGGAGAAAAAAAAGAAGTGAACTTTGCAGTCCACTACACATGTAGAAGCAAGGAAGCAACATGAATATAAAGCACAAAATGAAAAAATAACATTTTAGATAAGGTATAAGACTAGATTTTTGGGTTTGTTTTAGACTTTAACCAACTGTGGCTTTTATTTATGCTCTGTTACTCATAATCTCATCTGATCATAATCTAGTAAGACTGGCCAAATTTGTACCCAGTTCTAACTTGTTATAAACAAAAAATAATAATTATAAACAAACAAACAAGTTCACAGATTTTGATGCTCACCCTCCACGCATGGCCTTCCTCAACTGCGGCACTCTGGGCTTCCACAGGATTGTCGATAACCCTGCCTATCCTCCCTGAGAAATCCATAGCGACCAGAGAGTTCTCAGACACGCTCCTCTGAGAAGAGATGACACTGGAATGAATGTGAGCATTGTGCACCATTTGTGCTCAAGTACTCTGCATAAATGTACTCAGAATCTTTAGAAACATTCATTGCAAGTGAAGCTAAAAACTCCCAATCCTACATCTGACCATTTTCTAAGACCTGCAGAGCAAAGAAATCATAGGGGGTTATTATTTTCAAATATTGGGTTTTTTTAGGAGCCCTCATAAAACATGAGTCCATAACTGTGGCGTCTTATTCAAATACAGCTATTAAAGAACAAACTGCATTGGTGGCACTCTTAATAAAAGCAGTAATTTCTAGCTACTGCCATGCTGGGAATCTGTTTAAGAATGAAGTACACTGAGTCTGAAGTATTATTCACCAGCAAAACATATTGCTGATGTTGGCCCCATCAGTAATTCAAGCAGATTGTAATTAACTGTACAACAGAATTAATCATGATTAGCTTCTTACGTTTTTTTTAACAGCTCTACTTTATATCAATGCAAATTTGAAATACACAGTTTTGCATATGTACCAAAAAGTGAGATGGGAAATTTATGTAAAGGTTTGAAGCAGCAAAGGCATTTTATAGGCACTGTTACAGTGCAACTACTGTGCCATGAATTCGGATACCAAACACTTTTGCTGACAAATGAACTGGAGTCTCCACAAAGACTTGGTTGGTTACCAGTTCGGTTACTCTAATTCTGTAATGTGGCATAACAGCACACCACACGTAGAGGGCTTGTGTGGGAAAACGCGCTGGGCTTTGCAGGCCTGCCTGTTCAACATCAAGCCCACACACTGGCACATCTGCAAGTGAAGTAAATTGAACCTCTAGATACACAAAGAGAAAAGAAAAAGAATGAAAGAACAAAGAGAAGAATGTGGGATCTCACCACTGGTGTTGAGAAGTGTGAGAGCAACGCTTTTCTCTGTTGTGGGATCTTGTAGTTCTGATAAAGAAGAATTCCATACTATATGAAGACAGACACACACACAAAAAAAAAACAAAAACAGTCAATTATGGTAAATCCTGAAACACTTTTCTACAAATCTCTTGACAATTCCAGCTCTGGCTCAGCAAAAAGAAAAAAAAAAGAGGAATGTTATCACACCTTGAACAGTCTGAAAGCTGTCATCCAGCATGTTCTGCTCTGTTCGTCTTCTGCACAAAACATTCTCATCTCTTTCTGCTCACTCCGCACTTTGTTGGGCTGAAGATAAAAACAAACTGATGTGTTAGCTTGCTTGCTAAGCAAACAGCCGCAAGCAACTTCAAACTTTTAGCCTGCACGCTAACAAAGTGGCTTTAGGCAAACTCGGGTTGTTAGGCTGCAAGCTAACAAAACAGCCTCAGGGGACTTCACGCTTTTGGCATTTTGCAAACTGTACTGTTTCTAATTGAAAAATGAGCTTTAGCCATGCAAAGTATCCCAGTTCTGTCAAGAATTAGTCTCTTTAGATTTTCCATATTTGGAAACTCTGCAACATTAACAGTAGGCCTACAGACAGAGTATTTGCATGTGTGTGACAGAGAGCGTGTGCCTGAGTACTTCGGAAGAGGTGCATGCATGCAAGTATGAAAAAAGAAAGAAAAGGTGTGCGTGAGAGAGAGAGAGAGAGAGAGAGAGAGACTGTAATTAAAGTTCAACATGCTATGTTTCATGTGTAGTCGAGGAGATTAGCTGTTCCTTCGGGGCAGATTTGATTCTTAACTCTTTATTATCAGAAAGTGGGTCAGAGAGGCTGGACCTCCAAGAGGCTTGTCCCAGCAGGATGCCGTCTCAGGAAGACAGCTTCATCACACAATGCCAGTCAAACACTGAGAGCCAGCAAGCACAGTGGAACTAATGAACTAAGAAAGAAGCAACTATCCTTGACTCACAGGAAACCGAAAAGCGCTGAATCAAATACATGGTTCTTCTAAAATACTTCCAGAGAGCAAGAGAGGCTTTGGCCAAGATTCTTTGGGTCACAATCTTATATTTATGGTCAGAAATTGCCCTTATCCAAGTAATGGAAAGTGTGGAGTAAGCCTGGCCTTACCTTTATACAAAACTCGTACTCCGCTGGAGCATTGTGAAGCTTCTTGCCTGCTATTACAGTATAGATATTGCTGTCTTCGAGGTCTGCAAGTAACTGCAAATGCCTTGGTTCCTGTAGGAGTTCAGTCAAAAGTTCATGTCACTGCATAAAAAAATTTACTTTTATTTCTTGACCAATGCGTCCAGTACATGGCAAAATTTGTTTGCAGCCATAGCTCTAATAGAACTGAGATGCACATCTAAGAATAAACTGGCAAGCATACCTTTGACGTTCCTTTCGTCGAAAAGTACAATCCTGAGCGTCTCAAAAGCACATACAGCTTCTTCCATGACTTCCTGCCTGTTTCTTTCATATACAAGTAACCCTGGATTTCAGGACAGCTGGTGGAGTTTAAGAAGTTCTGGAGAGCAGAGGATGAGAAGGATATAATAGCCACAGAGAATGAATGGCATGTCCAGTGCCAATCTGGACACATAGGGAGGATGCAACAGGAGCAAGTGTATTGTACCTGCAAGAGCTGAGAAGGGGGTATGCTTCTATTGCTTTCCTGACACCAGGCCACCATTTGTTCTGGGAAGAAGTTCTGTTGATTGGACAGAGATATCAGTTGAGATATAAAAGACACCAACATTTGAATTAGTTCAGTTTTGATCAGAGTAGCACAACCTGCATGAGACGGGTATCATGCATCTTTTAATTATGGTGCATACATATTCAGATGGTGAAGTGGTAGATGCGTTTGAATCGCTACAGATAACTTGCAGTGCTGACACCTAAATTATTCACAGGGAAGAACTGTTGGTGGGCACCAGTGTGTCCACTGGGCTAAAAACAATTGCCAATAAAAAATTTTGAAGAGACATTCATTTATTTCAGGACACTTTAATTTTATTTAGAAAAGAGATTACACACAGTAGTGGAAAGAAATGATAAATGTGCAGATCAATTGTGAAACAGATTTACAAAGTATTAGTTGCAGAATGGAGCTTGAAAGAACTAAAGGCTCCGGTCAGCATGTTTAACCCCAAATATTGACTGTCACAACCACATGACAAGGTCTATGCAGGGGTACTGGAGAAGAGAGTCCGGCTCATAGTCGAACCTCGGATTCAGGAGGAGCAGTGCGGGTTCCGCCCTGGTCGTGGAACACTGGACCAACTCTTTACCCTCTCCAGGATTCTGGAGGGTTCATGGGAGTTTGCGCAACCAGTCCACATGTGCTTTGTGGATTTGGAGAAGGCATCCGACTGTGTTCCCCGGGGTATTCTGTGGGAGGTGCTTCGGGAGTACGGGGTACATGGCTCTTTGCGACGAGCCATTCAGGCCCTGTACAAACAAAGCAGGAGTTTGGTTCGCATGGCCGGCAGTAAGTCAGACTTGTTCCCAGTGAGAGTTGGACTCCGTCAGAGCTGCCGTTTGTCACCGATTCCATTCATAATTTTTATGGATATAATTTCTAGGCACAGTCAGGGGATGGAGGGTGTCCGGTTTGGTGACCTCAGGGTCACATCGCTGCTGTTTGCAGATGATGTGGTCCTATTGGGGACATCAGGCCGTGAACTTCAGCTTTCACTGGATCGGTTTGCAGCCGAGTGTGAAGCGGCCGGGATGAGGATCAGTACCTCCAAATCCGAGGCCATGGTTCTCACGCGGGAAAGGGTGGAGAGCCCTCTCTGGGTCGGGGATGAGCTCTTGCCTCAAGTGGAGGAGTTTAAGTATCTCGGGGTCTTGTTCACGAGTGATGGTAAAGGGGAGCGGGAGATTGACAGGCAGATTGGTGCTGGGTCAGCAGTGATGCGGGCTCTTTACCGGTCTGTTGTGGTAAAGAAAGAGCTGAGCTATAAGGCAAGGCTCTCGATTTACTGGTCGATCTACGTTCCCACCCTCACCTATGGTCATGAGCTTTGGGTAATGACCGAAAGAACGAGATCGCGAATACAAGCGGCCAAAATGAGTTTCCTCTGCAGGGTGTCTGGACTCTCCCTTAGAGATAGGGTGAGAAGTTCGGTCATCCGGGAGGGACTCAAAGTAGAGCCGCTGCTTCTCCACGTCGAGAGGAGCCAGTTGAGGTGGTTCGGGCATCTGGTTAGGATGCCTCCTGGACGCCTCCCTTGGGAGGTGTCACAGGCAAGTCCACCGGGGAGGAGACCCCGGGGAAGACCCAGGACACGCTGACGTGACTATATCGCCCAGCTGGCCTGGGATTGCCTCGGAATCCCTTCCAGGGAGCTAGTGGAAGTGGCTGGGGAAAGGGAGGTCTGGACCTCATTGCTCAGGATGCTGCCCCCGCGACCCGAACCCCGGAGAAGCGGAAGATGATGGATGGATGGGTGGACAACCACATGAATAACATATTTGTTTTGTAATAGTTACTGAGTAATTTACATTAGCTTTAAAGAAGCCTGGATTTTAAGGGTTAAACATGAGAAACCTTTTTTCTGTGTAGGATTCCACAGTGCCATTAATAGCCACACACCAAAGACTCCCTAAAGCAGTTCTAAGAAATCCACCATCATTAGGTCACCAGTGCATGACAAAAGGAAAGAGTTCTAATGTAACTGCTTTTGTAAAAACACTCTCATGCTGTGAATGAAGATGAAAGTGAGAGAACTAAAAATCGTAGACATTTTGTCATCCGCTGAAAATAACAAACTGTTAAAACTTTTTTTACAGCAAGCCTGCCCTGTACTGCATGTCATAGCCTCAAATGATATGCCCTTGACATGGTGTTGATGACAAATTTCACATTCAGTTTGTCATAAAACTGTGCACATACTGAAAGTATGTACAGTTAATTTTTAATTAAGTGCTCTCATGGTATCTGCACTATGGAAAGCACGCAAGGGGCAAAAATATTCTTCACTTATATAGAAAATATGGTAAGTTGTATAATGTATAAAAAGTCAGGGTTGCTAATTTGGAGCTGACACTGGAAACAGTATAATAGTTTGGTCATTTGAATACTGTATATTGTAACTTCACAGCTTCATAACTTCAGTGGACAAAATTTTAACAAAAGGCCAAACTAGGCTACCTCTCAGCATCTGTAAAACTGCATCTGGAGGAATGAGTCTCTTTGGGGAGGTTTTGAGTGGGAGCCTGTCACTTGATATCTGAGTCTCCCAAGAAAGCACAAACAATTTCTACTTCATACACAAACCCCCCAAAAACCATGATTTAGAGGTTATAAAACACATCTAAAATTCACTACAGAAATCCACGTGACCACATATGTGCATGTTCATAACAGATTAACATAAAGAAAGGAGATGGTGTTAAGGATGAACTCACCAAAGGATTTTTAAAGAATTCATATTTGGCATAGTTCTTCCTGAAGAGAAATTTGCTCTCACTGGTCATAGACGCCTGCACTTGCATCACAAGCTCATGATCTTCTAAGCATCTCTCTGCAGACAGACAGAATGGAAAACAGAAACTCAGACAAGGCCAAACTGTTCATTCTCTCAAAAGCCACACATTTCCTTAATTACTTAATTTGTCTCGCCATGAAAATTGCACCCTCAAATAAGTACAAATGCATATTTTGCTAAACAAAGCCTTGAATACACTTTTATTGGTGTTCTAAATTACATCATCACCTGTTCACCTTCCCTCCCCTGGCAGACTGAAAAATAAACAGGGAAGAGGGAAAGCTCCACTTTCAAAATGAAAAGAGAGTTGGTGTATGAGAGGATCCACCTCGACCCCTACAACCTCCCCTACAGTTAACTAGCCCACTATCTGCCACCCCTCGCCACCAAAACCCATTACTGCTTTTAAGTACTTTTCTTACCTATCAACACACAGTCTCCTGCTCTCTTGCTCCCTTTCAAACATATGACACTGATTGAGCAGATTTCAACATTTCCTCTCTACATGCAGTACTATGTAAAATTGCAAATTCCAGTCAAAACGGCCTTTAAATAAGGTATTTATTTTTCAGCATTAGTGAAAAAAGCAGGAAACACAATTAACTGTCAGTATTTAAGGTATCCACTCTTCACTGTTAACCCGTCCATGGCCAAAGTCTTATTACATACTTCTATAACCTAAGAATACCTCAACCAGTTTGCATTGAAGTCGTAGTTACTGAATAATGAGCCTTACTATGTAATAAGCCATTAAGGGGTTAAATGTTGGTTGCAATTTCTACTTCTCATGATCCAAGTAATCCTAAACACATTCAGAGATGCGGAGGCCTGGACCCTGGGCTGGTCATTCAATTGATCTGAGAACACCAGAAGCTTTCTTTGATATAGCAAATTTTCTTCTTTCTTGTCCATTCCCTTTTTTTCAGTAACAGCTTCACAGTGTCATCTTCCCACAGTGTAAGGATGAACAGAAACGCCTGTGGATTTGTTGAGATGTGAAGCAAGAGTTTCAATGTGAAAAAATTCAAAACATTTTGAGTGACTGACTGGACTTAAACAATAACTTTAAATTAAAATTTTAATAAACTACTGATCTAATTGCACAAAAGTATCGATTGATTTTTTCCATTGAATTACATGTGAGAAATAATTAATCTAAAATTATAAACTGCATTAGTTATCCCAGTGATAACCCTGCGACTTCTTTATTAATAAAATGTGGTGACCTTCTCTGCGAGCTTGACTAGACTAGTTTGACCCACTAAGACTCTGTTCTCATATAGGTGAGAATTGGGCTTTGCAGAGTGATGATGTGATGCTGTTAGCATGCTTTTGGCACAGTTAATTCATACTATGACATTTTAAAGCTATGCTTGGAATATTAAATCAAGTTACAGCCTAACCTTAAGGGGAATGAAAAAAATATTGAGTGCTACTCCTCTATATTGCAGACGATAAGTGTATTCAGTACAACAGCTTACATTTTATGAGTCCAATCTTTAACACACTAGTACAAAAGAAACTTTAGATACGAGACCAAAAAAGTCTCATAGTGCTGTCAAAAGAAGCCGAGCGAAGTTCAGTTTTACTCACCGTAGTTAACCTTTAAAATGGATACAAAAACCAGTGGGTGCAAATTTTTATTATATATTTCTGTAACTTTAAAATAATACAGCCAGTATGCACTGTAGTCCATGTAGTTAATGAATAATCTGTCTTAAGACAATAAACCTGAGACTTTAAGGGGTTAAGACCACCTGCCTTGGACTAGCTGTACACCCTACACTTAAGTTTTCATAGACTCTACTATTACTACATATTACTACTACTAATACTACTACTATTAATATTAGTAGTATAATCATTTGTTTCACCAGAGGAGGATGGGTCCCCCCTTGTGAGCCTTGGTTCCTCCCAAGGTTTCTTCCTCAGCTCTGAGGGAGTTTTTTCTGGAATGGGTCTCCTGGTTTGCTCACTTGGGTGTTTTTACATTGTTGTTAAAACTTTGTCTTTTCTGGAATTCTGTGACATCAGTTGTAAAAAGCGCTACAAATAAATTTGATTTGATTAAGGAAACACTGTCTTTACAGTTCTCAACACAAAAGTCATCTGGAAACTGGAAGCTAAATTAACCATCTGTTCAGAAAAGGCATTGCAGAAGAAAATGTCATAAAGACAAAGAAAGAAAACGAAAGAAAAAGAAAAATGAAATAGAGAAAGGGAAAGTACAAAAAAAAAAACCTGCCGTCATCTCAAAAGTGGAAGTAACTGCTAAAAGTCCAGGTGGGCCACTTCTTTATGAAGTCTGAATTAGTCTGACACCACTTCTTCATAAAGTCCAAACTAAAACAAAACACTTCATAGACAGTAGAGAACTGTTCTGCAGACAATGGTAGCCACTGGTCATCTGTGAGTCAGCGGCACACAAGCTGTAAAAGAAGCCTCAATATGGTGTAGCCTACGTGAGATGACCTCATCTAATTCGTGTCAATAACTTTGACCTCTCTAATGACCAGCGCATAGTTATGCATTTCAGTCCCGCACATAAAATGAAGAACAATAAAATTCAGCTGTGGACTGTGCTCTTCTGGCGAAGCCAACATAGTTTCTGTGGGTTAAGCCTCGGTGCTTCTTGTGTTGCTTTAGCCAGTGACCAAGCACTTGATTTCATCTCTGTACTACCGCCCTCATTTCTCCATGTGATGGGATTTTCCCTCTGCCATTAATCAATTACACACTGCTGTGAGACATGAAAGGACAGACATATGGCCACCCTCTCCTGCTCCTTCCAAAGGTCTTCATTGGATTCTACACAAAGAATCCAAGAATGTCTCTGACTAACTCCCTGTCTCTCCAGTCTGCATGAATGTCTTGCCCACTTACCTAGTCCCATGGCTGGGTGATGCTCCACAAGTGCCCAGCTGTTGTCATCCACACAATGGCTTTTGTACACAAGAAGCTGGCACAGGTCTCGCGCAGTCATGTTGGCTAGGATCTCTACCACTTTGACCATGCCATCCTCGTTGAAGATTTTAATAATCTGCAACAGAAAAAAAATATATATATATATGATGTTTACTTAGTGTGTTGCTGCCATTATATAGAACAATACTGTTTAACTACCAAAAACAAAACAAAAAGTACATTTACACATTTAAAATTTCTCTCAATCGTAAGACAGTGTTTTTTTTAACTGCGTCACAAGTTCATTTTGCATTCATATAAAAACACAGGATGATACTGCAGTTCATACTGTAACTGTTTTTCCCAGGATTAAGTCAAATTGGAACATCTCAAGTGTGTATAGTATCAGACATCATATGTCTACATTTATTACACTGAATGATGTTTATTTTTATTTTTTTTAATGTAAAAAAGGTTTCAGTGAATTGATCTGAGATTCACACTCGTCAATTATGCCTCCACACACTGTGAAATCTCATTAGCAAAGAGTTTTTCTCTAAAATTCCACATTTTCTACGTTGGATGTTTTGCGCTCATCCGTACATCCGCATCCGTCTAATCTTTCACCCCCAACACACACACACACACACACACACACACACACACACACACCCTTTTCCTACCGCACATTTCGCAGGTTCCCAATTCTGTCGTGTCAACCTTTCAAACATCTTTGATTTGGCACACAACACCCTGGCCTCGCTGTGTCTATCACTAATCTATCACTTAAACTTTGAACGTCATAGCTTCCACAAGTCCATGCCCTGTGCTGTTTCCCCCTCCCCCTCTTCAGAAAAAAAAAAAAAAAACAATAATAAAATAAACACTAAACTTCCCTATTCTGCTGTCCCTAGACGGCCCTCTGCTCCCGGCCTCCTTCCAGTCTCCGCCAGCTTTCCCCTGGGGGAGAAAGAGGCTCTTCCTTCCCCCAAGGAGGCGACATGCAATTTAGGAGAAAATCTTACCTCCCCAGGCCTCAGTAGGCACCAGTCGGGAGAGCACGACGGCATTTTTGCCGGCAGCCTGCCTCCTCCGTGCAACGAAAGCCCAAGCTCTTTTCCACTGCTCTCCACAACTCCACCAGAGAGGGTAAAAAGATGAAGAAGAAAAAAGGCAAAAAGGCAAAAAAAAGAAAAGCGGGTCCAAGCACTCCTGGCTGCCTGGCTGTCAGTGGCTCACTGTACCATACCTGTCACACAATCTCTCTCTCTCTCTCTCTCTGCTTCAGTCTGTCTCTCTCCCTCTCCCTCTCTTTTTCTCTCTCTCACTCTCTCTCCCCCCCGTTCTGTCACTCTCTGCCTGGCTTTTCAGTTCGGGACAGAAGAAGCAGATGGCACTGTTTCGAGCTTGGCAGACAACTTCGTTCTATTCCCCTCACAAAGGGTTACAGGCGCAGGCTTTTAGGTAGCGAATCAAACCACACTTCCCTAACCAATCATAGAGCTGCCTTGGGCTGATGTAATCATTCCCACACACACAGACGCGCACACACACACACCCCTCTCACATACATGCACACCCACAGACGCACAGTTATACACATGCACGGCCAACTTTTTCTTTTCCTGTCTGCTGAATAGCTTTGCTGTTTCTTTCCTTTTTTGTTAAGAGAGAGCAGAGTAACACATTTTTAGCGGGTTTAACAAATTTTTCTGGAACTAAGTGGGGTGGGGTGAGGGGGTGCCTGTCGTTTGAACTTTCATTTTGCAGGCGTTCCGGACAAGTTTCAGGTGAAGGCTTGTTGGGTTTCTTCCCCCCTCCAAAAGTTCAACTTTGAAGTATGAAGTCTGAAACCTCTGTCATGACAAGGCAAGGCTCATTACTGCTGCAATGAAACCAACTCTGCTCTGCCTCCACTCCAGTCTACCTCTGCCAACACTAGCACTGAAAAGAACAAAACCTGAAAACTTACTCCTACATACACAAACTCCAATCCAGTGCGGCCTGACACATGCACACAAACACGCCCTCAAACTTCAAACTGTTAATTCCTACAGAGGACTGGCACAAAAAATCCTGCACCCTGCCTATTATTGTTAATTTCTGTGGAACTGACATGCAGTTTGCCTCTTCAGCAAGCCAGCACTTCCTGTAAAAACCACTACAGCTTGGATACAGTCAAGAGCTTCCTGCATGGCTACTCCTACTGAAATTAACTTGAATGACCACAGAAAATGTAGCAGTGGAAAGAAAGGATGACTCAAACTCTTTCAGTGCCTCCAGGGGGGAAGAATTTGTCCATGGGGTGGGGGAAGGAGAGCGAGCGAGAGAGAGCCTGAAGAGAGAGTTTGCTGGATAGTCACATAAAAGGCGTGCTAACTCTAGAGCTCCAGCTGGCTTGCTAGCCCCTCCCCTCTTCTCCCATCACTCCATCACCCAGACAGTTGGGGGTGGGGTGCTGGTGACCTGCAGGCCCCAAAACGTCTACTTTTTGCTCAACACAGTATCATTGCCCTCCGTCCATCCACTGCCACCTATTCTCATGTGTTGTGCTTTATGAAAAGGTTCAGTCTACAAAGCCTGGAGACAATGCAGAAACTTAAGAGGTTACCCAAAAGATTTAGTGTATATTAAATGGTAACCTGGGACTTCAGCTCTCTTAAAATCATGAATTTATATATGCATTTCCCCCCCAAACAAACCAAAGATATATGATAACACTTAAAGACTAAGATAAGAGGTGAATGCACTTAAGACCTGAAACTAGTAGAGTCCGTTTGTAAGCATATGTTGTGGATGTCAAGGGTGGACTTCATCAAATGTGACTAAAGGTAGTGTTTTCAGTGTCCTTTTTTTGCCCCTCAGCGAAGCGGCACATATTTAGTGAAGAAACAAAGCCTTTCATTAGACAGGAGTCAGTCTCCATGCTGACCACAGACGTCTACAGGAGGCCAGAAGCCCTGAGCTGGGCCTGACAACCGCCTCCACCTCAGGTTTCACATATTCAGTCATGCAAGACAATTACAGTCTGCTTGTAAAATGCGTATTTGTTTACTACCGCATTATTTATTTTGCTAACAGTCTGCTGGAAGAGCATGATGCGAGTTAAACACATTTGTTCAAATCCACATAACTCATTCAGTTACTCAAATGGTGATTTGGAATTGTGAAAGGATAAGCCTGTTTCACAAGATGGCATCAATAAACTGATATAGAATATCTTTCTATGGACTTTACCATGGACACCAACAACAATCAATTAAAATATAGATTTTTAAAAACTGTCTTTTTCATACACTTCTGATTAATTTTTTGTGAACAATTAAGGTTTGAGATGATCGACAGGTAGCTGTTAAACACTGAATAGAAGTAAGGAAAAATCAAACTGCTTGAGGAAGATCAATCCAAAATATGTCAGATTGTAATTTTTCACTTAAAAAAAAATTAACTGGATTTTTCTTTTGCTTGGGTTGTTCATTTTCAGCACCCAATTTTTAGGGGAGGGGGTCTTGGCATTGAGAAAATGTGCAGTGTAAAATATCTCCATCAGTTTCTTTGTAAAATCTGTAACACAAATAGAGGGTAAACGTTGATTTCAGGTCACTCACAACATAGGGAACATAGACACAGAGACACAAAGCATTAAATTTTGATGCCAGAATAAGACCCACTCCCCCAAGTCCCAGGAGCAGAACTTCCTCCTCCCTGCTTTGGCATTTGTTCATGCCTTTAGGCTGACTTAGCAGGATATTCATCTTTTCTTTCTACTGAACCCTGTCAGATAATTTATTCCAGTCCTTGCTTGTGGATCTAAAGGCTGTTTTGTGCTTCTAACGCAGGCCTAGGTTTGGATTTTGGCTAGAGAGCTAGAACTTTAGGAAACTTCAGTCCAAGAACCTGTATTTTAGTGATTTAGCACTTTTAGTACATTTGGCAGTTCTCTGTTAATTTCCTGGAATAGGACAAGATTTCTTCATGTCTGTGTAAGTCCAGATATGTGACAGAGAGATGCTTTCTGATTTCTTCTGAAAATTACATCAGACATTAGTCATTCACTGAGTGAGACACACAGACAACTCTTTGTGATGTAATCCAACCTGAGGAATGCTTCAGGGAGTTTACTACAGAGAAACATAATCTCTAGAATGGACAGAGCAATTCAATAATTTAAACTCAGAAACCATGGCTTGAGTGTAACCACACTAAAATGAGGCAAAGAGGCCTCATAATTTGTAAGATATCATTTCTAAGATAATAGTAATAGGACTTATATATATGCTTCATAATGTGCCGCACTTAAACCTTTCATCAAGACATCTTGTCCTCTAGACCATAAACCATGAAGCCTCATGTGAAGCTCCATTTCAGTTTTTGGAGGCTGAGACATAATATTAGTTTCAAGACTGCCTCAATCCAACCAGGGTGTGATATACAATACTACTGCTGTTACCACCTCAGATCTCGAGAACCAAATGATAATTTTAGTTCTAACAATCAATCCTAAAGTAAAGCACATCATCAGCACTTATAAAGCTTCTTCATTAAAACTTAATATTTAATTGGCTATTAAAGTCCAAATTTGATTTCTGAGACTAAAGGAATGTGTTACGTGGTGAATTTTTAGTTAGCACAGAAAATGGCTGATCTCCACTTGATGAGAACCGTACTGTAACTGGGCTCTCTCTCGAGTTTACAAGTGCCTCTTTAATGAATGCCCTGCTCCACCATGCAGTTGTGTACACGGTGGCAAGGCCTGACGTTGTCACTAATGAGATACTGAGACAAAACCCGAGTTGGAACAATCAGAGAGCTCCTGAAAGCCATGTCCTATTCCCTCTAATGCGCTTCCTGGCTATCCTCTTTAATGCTAGAGCCTGCCTGGTTAACTGTGCTGACTCATGGAGTTGAGCATCAACTTGTCTAATTATCAAGTCAAATTGGGTTTGAAATGCTCAGGCTACCCACAGAGGCACAAAGACTAAGGCAATGGGAGGCTTCAGTCAAACTCCATGAAGGAAAAAAGCGCCAGAGTCACAAATGTCATTGCTGAAGTAAATGTATTAGAACTTTCTAATACTTGAACTATACTAAGCTACTAGAAAGCTTGTTTTAAATTAGACTGAATTAAAAAGATTTTCATAAGAAAAATCACCAGGACAAAACATCAGTCATCAGTCAGTCATCACTTAGCCACTCCACATGTGAAACATCAAATAATATGTTGCTGCTGCCAGAACAAAACCTTGTATCTCCATTTTTGTTGTTTTTCAGGTTGACACAATTTGAAAATGCCTGTTGCTCTTTAAATGGTGTATAAAACTAAAAGAAATGGCACAAAATTACTTGGAAAAAAGTCTGGTTCCATTGACTTACATTAAAAATAAAGCAAGATTCTTCCTTTGACTGTAAAGTTAATATTTTGGAGATATGAGCAGTACAGTACAGTTGACAGTGGTTAGGTCTCAGGAGAGGGACCTCATACTTTCAGACAAGCTGCAACAATATCTCGATGCTAAACATAAGTGTGTTTAAGACGTAAATACGCTTACATAAGACATGTAAAGATTTTGACACCACAGAAGACATGATGTCACTGGATCAGCCACATACTCACCACCTTTCCATTTCACAGCAACCAAAGAATTTTCAAAATTTTAGTTTTAAATTGGGTGTATTTATGATGAGATGAGACTTTCAGAAGAGACTTTCAGCACTGTCTGTAAGTAACAGGATGGTGCTACTGATTCTCCATTTAAGATGACAATAAAACTACTTAAAAAAATCTTTTAACCTTCAACACATTATTCAAAATACAGTTTAGATTAAGATCCATAAATGCATGAAATTAAAGCCAAAACCCAACCCATACCCATGACTTTGAGACCTGATCTGACCGGCTGGTACAGCTGAATTTGAAACCTGAACCCAAACTTGCTCACACACAGAAAAAAAAGATGGTCATAGATTTCCCTTTATTACGAAGACCTTAAGATGCCTCAACAGAAAAATAACTTTACACAGCTATCTGAAAGCCGCATTTACTGTAACCAGCACTTACAGCTAGTGCAGGAAGAGCAAAAACCCAATATCACGATAATCAAAGACATTTTCTTGATACCCAGTTTGAATCAAGACATTTAGTTTTTCTGACATTCAATAAGTTAAGACAGACAGATTTCACTAATGGTGCCACATTTAAAAAATATCAAAAACTACGAATGCAAGTATTTTTATTCAAGATTTCTCAAGCTGCACTGAATTAAATCTACCTAAACAGGACCAATTAGACTTTCTTTTAAACTTAAAAAAATGTACTGCTGAATAATTTATCATGATCCTGCTAGAGATGATGTGCCTGTCTTCCTGCTTTCACAACTCAAAGTACTCTGTGAATCTCTACTCTGTATGTGATTATTGTGCTTTTTATGTATGACGTAATGACCAGAGCCCCTTTTTTCTGAGCTTTATTTTAATTTTATCTATGGCAAACATTAAGACCAACTTTTTTGTACACATATTAGACTATATTAGAAAGAAAAAAAGAGACACATGCATGGGAAGGCATGAAATGTACATAGATATGTTCATTCAAATAAAAACAAACCTACTACAAAAAAAATTTATTAGAAAACAAACCCGAACCCAAAACTGTATGTGAAAATAGGCCTGAACCTGGCCCAAACCACAATGTTTTGTTGGGCCCCCTGGGCTAGGGTTGGGTAGCAGACCTCTAGTGTAGATGTCTACAGGATCATCATAACATCAACAAGCATCCAAGGTTGGGTCCAGGTATAAGTGGATCAAGTGTGGACTGCGAGATGCCAATAGCATTTAATAGCACTAAAAACCAAGCTGAAGGTGATGTTAGGCATATATATGGCTGATAGCAGCTGAAATGGCAGACAGACAACACCCGACAAACATATGATTAACCATGGTCTAAAAAGGTCTGCTGTCCTGTGGTATTTGTACAGTCCCTGGCAGACTAAAAGTGCTGAGTTTGCTTCACAAGACGTTCATAATCCTCAAACTATTGAGAACTCTACACTGAGGTTTTCTACAGCCACAGCAACAAATCATCATCATCATCCTCCTCCTCCTTCCCACATGCTGACCATAGTGCTGTAGACAGCAACAACAAAAATAACCTTGGGTGTTGACAGGATTCAACACGTCTCTACATCAAAAAGAAATTCTAACTACCAATATAGAACAAATTCCAGCAATATGATAACTGTTAAGGTAGCATTTCAACTACAATTGGTCAAGTTAAAGTGGTCCAGTGACAAAACCTGTCCGCTTCACGAGGCTATATATAGATCACATGCCATCAGCATGCATAAATTCCTGAAGTCCGGTGTCCCCCTTGGCCCTGTGGCCCCTCATCTCGCTTGTCCGCCACACACATAGGCACTAACAATCAACTTCTGAATGGCCGACCTCTTTAGCCCGTGGCTCCCGACTGAGATGAAGACGGGGATGTGCCAAATGTTTCCCCAATAGAAACAGGCGCTTTAATTGCGTCCCCAGAGCAGAGGAGAGGCCATTCATCCCAACAGCAGATCATTGTCTGTTTGTGGACGGCCACCTAGTGCCTACAGAGGATGACATCATACACTTTAATTGAACAAATCAATTCGGGACAAGTGCCACTGTACTTTCACTATTTTAGCCATGCTACCCGGCCACCCATTTGTCCATTTGGCACTGAATTTGATTCTCAAACAGAATATGAAAAAACACTTTCAGGCAAATAAATAATTAATCCTTTATATAAATCTACTACTACTAATAAGAATAATGATTATTACTACAACGAGTCAAAAGTAATTCAGAGTAATCCATGCTAACTGGTCCCCACTAGTTTCTCATTATCTTAAGCCACATCAGCAGTTTTGGGCAAAGCGTTCTTTAAACTGTAAGCTTCTTAGAAGCAAACATGGCTAGCTAGAAGCACGAAGAAAATTGTGTATAATGCAGTATCATGTTTTAAAACAGCAATAATACAAATCTTCAACGGTAATTTAAACAGACACACTGGTTTGCAGATTTGTTTAACTAATGATACTGCACAGAGTCCAACAGTGCACATAATGACAGGTCACAGTGTGTTAAATGTAGCCTGTGTTCTCATAAAGATGATGACATGGAATTAAACCGAAGACTATTTTCAAGCACACCTGTTTATCTTGCTTGGCAAGTGTGTCTGTCATCAAACTCCTAGAGAATAACGTTCAGTACCAAACACCGATTCAAAAGGTAAAGAAGGTTACTTGTCCAAGTGTTTATTTCATAAATACACTAGAGCAGCGGTGCCCAATTTTTTTTGTTGGGGTGGGGGCATAAGTATGGTGCAAAGCATAATGTGTGTAGTGGGCAGAGGGCCAAAAACACAAAACAGCTAGCCAACAACTCATTAACTTTACTCTTTTAAACACTGGAGAAACTGTATTCTTTACACACTCCATTGTATTTTTACATACAATCCAGCCTGTCTTGCCTTTAAATTTAGTGAAATTAATTCTTCATATTGCTGTTCTCTAAATCTCCTTTTGTTTGTGTACCACTGCCTTTTATATTAGCTCATAACTGTAAGCAGCATACATCCATCAGTGATGATTGATGAATGTGAAGTAATATATTTTTTTTCTCAACATTACACTGTAGGTTTTACTAGTAAAAATTATTTTTTAATGGAACAATCAGAAGGTAAAAGATAAGTGTAAAAATATATGTTGTCTCATTGGCTGGGATAGTAGGGAGATAGGCAGCTTTCTGGTGGGCAAAATAAAAATGCCTACTTTGGGTAGCCCTGCCCAATGGAAAAAATTGTCAAGGACCTGAATGTTCACCTTTTTAAAAATATGCTAGCTGATATGGTGATTCCATGCTTCCAAAGTTGACTGTTCCAGTTGACAACTACTCTGTCAAAATATTTCCAGGTTCAGTTTTTAAAGACTGACTTTATCTCGAAGCTAGTGGAGTTTAGAACTGGTTGTAGCTGAAGCTGGGATGAGAGCTGTGTTCTCAAACTGGGGCAGACTGGAGCTGGAGAATGAGGCCACAGAGTGTTTTCATATTTAAGACACAGCTCTGCTGCTCTGCACAGTACAGTAGGATACGTCCTGCCTTGCTGAGGCCTTCATAATGAGGCTTCCCTGGGTAGCAGCCAAGTTCAGGCAGCATTCAGCAGTCACTTTACTCCTTCATTTGGGTTCTCTCTTTCAGTCTGGATGACATTAGTGCTCTCTCAAAGTAAAGCATCTTGCCTCTCTTTGTTTTGCTGATAGAAAAGATGGAGAGAAAGCAGATACAGATTTTCTGTCTGCTTTCCTAAGTGCTCTTTCTCTCTGCCTGCCCTACTTTGTTCTATGACCGTGCTCCAGTCGAGAGTGTGCAGCCTGAACACTCTGGAAGTCGGTATGACCTACATGAGTTCAGCTGCCTTGTTCCAACTGATGAGCCACTTTTCAGCAACAAGTCACATGCTGTATGCAGTCATTTCAGACCTCCTGATACAAGTTATTCAACTCCAAAGCTTACAGCATTTTTGTTGAGCTTAAAAAAAAAATAAACTACTGTTGTTCTTCTAGAGGATGACTTGACCTGTGAAATCACCCTGAATGCAAAAAACAACTGGTCACAGTCAAATACGTTGCTACACAAGAGGGGTTGTGAAAGTATAGTAGAGATGTGCAGAATCCACCCTTCATGTATTTCATTTCCAGTCAAAACTACAATTAAGTGCACATTATGCATGTTTCAGGAGATATTTCTGGTTTGGATACAAGATAATCCCCTTGCATAAAGAATGGGAAAGTCAAAGAATAATTAGTGAGGGGTTTCCAAAACAAGAGTTAAAAATATATATACATATTAAAAGAGAGAGCAAAAATGTAACTCGTGGGACCTTAAAACTCTCACCAGTAGACGAACAGTACTTAAAGCTTTCCGGTTTTAGAGACTAAAGGAAAATCAAGCTACACTCTTTCTTCAGAAATCCACAGGTGTTTCTTCTTCATCCATCTAGCATGAGACAACAACTCAGCACACTGGGTCTGATAGGATGGGTGGATATCAAAAAGCTGTTACTGAGGAAAGAAAACAAATGGACAAACATAAAAAATCTATTCCAACAAAGAAGCGTCCTGTGTTCTCAGAACAGACTGTCCACCCCAGAGTCTAGACCTCAGCATCTTTGAATGAGTTTTGGATTACTTGGATCATAAGAATCAGGAAATTGAACCAACTTCTAAGACTGAACTTAATTTCCCTGCAAACGCCTTTGAAAAAAGTCTCCCTAAAATAAAGGAAACAAAATAAAGAATAAGGCTTGACCCAATAAATACTAAAAAAATTAGGTATTATATAATAATAAATGAACAATGGTCTCTGACTTTTGTGCAGTACTACAGCTGCAAAATGTGACCTCCTAGCAAAGAGTTGCACTCAAAAGGATTAAAATGCTCAGTCTGGTGTATAACTCTGGCTTTTCTGGAGCCACTCCTCTTGCAACAAAATGTCAATTATAAGACAGTTCAACCTTCCTCTGAGTTTACAGTAGTGCAAAGCTCCACTGCATATGAACTCTTTCAGTAAAACCCATTCAAGTGAATGTCCTAATTATCTGCGCAGGTATTTTCCTATCCTGAAAGTGAGGTATCAAGGCCACATTCACTCTGTCCAAGTGTAACACCATTTAAGGTTCTTTAGATGTTATCCCTTTGGAGGGGCCCCCAATTCTTAGCATCAAAAACAAGAGGTGGCCACGGGTCAGAGGTCACCCTGGCTCATCACATCTATAGAAAAGGTGCTTAAGAGCTCATCCTTGTGGTGAATTAGCATGTGTTACTAGGCCAAAAGCTCGTTTGACGGACCTGGTGAAACTGTTGCTCTTCATCATGGCTCTTAGATAAAGACAGATAGGAGCACACTCAGTAGCTTCAGGGATAAACAGACAGTTTGCTGGAGAAACGCCAGGCTACGCCTTGAGCTGGCCCCTGACCAAAGTGGCATTTGTCCACAGCAGTGTTTGGGCCAGGCATTAACCTATCCAAAAGGACCAGATCCAGCTTTGTAGCTGGTATGTGGTCAACCAGAGTGGTGGTACCTCCTATAGGCCTACACACCCAAAGAGTTTAACAGTGGTGTAGTCTTGCCAAGTGCTAACTCTAGGTGAAGGAGCTCATAGGCCTCTGCTGTTTCTAAGAACAGAACTGCCATCAAGTTAAACCTCTAGACCAGGGGTTCTTAAAACTGAGGTCGTGACCAGTTCCAGGGGGTTGCATGAATGATGCTATAAAGATCAAGATACCTTATCAAACACAGGAAAAATAATTTGTATTTTTATTTGTAGCAATGAGTAACAACGCAAGAGCACAGGAAATTAATTTGCATTAAATTTCTCTTTGTACCGAGGTTCACTTTGAAGTAAGGTATTTCTAATCCAAAAAAAAAGAAAGAAAGAAGAAGAAATAATCCTGCTCTACACTCAGCTAACACAATTTCAGGTGAAGATGTTATAAAACAAACAGTAAGTATCTGAAACAGTAGATGTATAGAAATATAGTCCAGGAGAGAAATAAAATCTATAAAAGCATGGACAGGAATCAATGTAATCACACTCATAAAATATTTTAGCTAAACGAAGCAGTAGAAGTATGCGTCACAATGCATGGCTAATTATACTCATCCCATATTTACAGTATTATTTCAGTGCGACTAACAAGCATTTCACAAACCACAGTGTAGTCCCAGCAGCACAAGGGTGGAAAAAAGGGTGGAAAGACACTGTAATTAAGTAAAGTATGGTCAGTGTGTCAAAATCTTGCCCAATTAAAGTGGAAGTACGGTGCCAAGAGAAAGTAAAAAAATACCTACATTTAAACATACTCAGTTAAATGGAAATAAGAGGTAAACATTATATTGATATGATGATTAATGTGTGGTGTGTGATGCAGTGATTAAAGGTGCTATTGTTCCAAGTCAAACTGGCACAGTTTTATTTTACAATCAGGAATTGTGCTTGATGTTTTAATTTAAAAGAAGTATTTTAAAGGTCTAAATGTAAATGTAAGGACTAAAGGGTATACCTTCTCTTGGAATTAAAATAATTACATTTTAATAATGCTTAAATAGGGTTCAGATATTCCAAAATAACACTTGAGTATAGTAACAAAGTATCATCACTTAAATTAAAATAAAATTTTCCAGCCCTGAGCAGAAATTAAGAGATGTTTCATGTGAGGTTTAAAAATCCCTCAGAGAACGACTGGACATTTTTCCCACTATGACTCACTTTCATCTAAAAAGCTGCTACACATATCAGTCATAGCAGCCTCATTCCAGGCCAATGGTGTGTCACCTACGTGTAAAATACCGAACCTCTCAATCACCTCACAAAAATGATCTCCTCTCTTTAGCTGGGGATGAGTGGATGAATTGGGTCTTAAAACGTGGCAAATACAGGATTAAGTAAGCTTTTGGTTACACTGTGTGTGAGTTAATGTTCATCCTAGACCATCTGGACAGGTGACTGGAAGACAGCACACAAATATGCTTACAACACTATTTGAAATATGATATTTGATTGCTTAAAAGATGAAAGAGACAAAATAACTGCAACAGGAAATATAGTTAATCACTTAATGCTTATAATCCATTTTAATCTTACAACATGAACACTTGATGATCCTACAAATAAGGAGCAGGCGGTATGGCAATATTTCATCACTATTGTGATGAATTACATCACAATATGCTTCAGTACTTAAAAGAACTGACCAGGTGCATGTTCCGTTAGCAAGAGACCATAATGAGTGCATGGAATTAGTGCAGTACAGTACATGAAAAGATGAATAAAATCACTGTACTTATAGCTTTTAAAAGCAGCTTTTAAATTGGGCCCCGACAGTGCATTGTGTCTATTCCAACTGTTCATGATGCATTTCACGTGTCATGAAAATGTCTTTAGGTATTACGTTATTATTATTATTGTTATGTTACTATCATTTTTTGCCAAATCCCCCATCCCTACTTACTCAAGTGTTCTTCAGCCTGAGTTTTCAAATTCTTGCATGTTTGCTGAATGCTTTGGAGCTTTTTGGCGTTGGCCAGTCCTGACTAACACTGACTAACCTGGCTGCACCTGTGTTTTACAATGGAAAGCAGAACAAAATGTATTCATTATCATTTGACATGTGACAGCGGTGTCTACCCACACCCAACCACTAAATGAACATCACATGTGAGTGCAAATGCATTCCTTTCTTAAGCTTGGGTTGCTGACTCAAGTACAAGCTTCCTCTGAACAGCACGCATGACCAGCAGTACACATCTAAAAGCTTTTCTCAACCATCAGAAGCTACATTTATACAACAGGCTATAATGTTCAGCTCTGCTTCCGCTCTTGACCTGGTCAGATTCACAGTTTTGACTTTTGATAATTTACAGCAACAGCAAACTGTTATTAAAAAGAACAGGCTTTCTGCTGTTTTGACCTCAAGGAGCAGATCAGCTAGGTATGGGATATGAGCAGGCTCTGCAGTCTAAGCTGGATATTTCCAGACGCTTACCTCACCCTGGAGTAAATATGCAGCACCACAGTAAAGGGAGGCAAGATGCTATTACAGATATTGCTCATCCTTTTATTCCTGCCTCACTCCTTTACTGCCAGTGCCAGAGACTGAGGTCAGTGAAAGCTTTAAATGGATTAAAACCCACGCAGGGGCACAAACACTCACATAGGAAGTTGTGTGTCCCTAAGGTGGAGGTGGAGCAAAGCACTAGAATAGGCTAAGAAGAGTTTTAATGCCTTAAGGCATGAATAGGTAATTTTTCTATGTGTGTGAGTGAGAAAGAGAATGAGAAAAAGGGAAGAACATACTACAAGTATACACCACTGGTCTGCAAGTACGTACACAAGGGCACCATATGCTTGTTGTCTCCACACTGTCGAACAGTGATTTATATCCTCTTATTCAAAATTCCAAATTATGGAAGCCAAAATTTTATTGGATTTGCCCTGGCAAGGTAACACTCCTCTCTACATATCCTACTACAGGTGTGGTCACTGTAAGCATTTATATGAATTTATTCTTAGCCAGACACCATGAGTATAAAAAGACACCATGAACATTACTGAACATTGCGTTCCACCAAAGCCCATACATTACTGAGCACAGGTTGACCAAAAAATGGGATCTATCTGCAGGGTACAAACAAAGACTGATATTGTTTATGATTATGTTGGCTGTTGTCTGAATCACTCGTTCAACTACATTGCTGATGATATCACATGAAAAAACTTTCAGCTGTAAAAAAATCAAGCATATTTCAATATATAGGGAGGATTGCAAAAGTTGAGAGCAAAAGTTGAGAGGTAAAGATTGACTTGTTGATGACTGAATTCAGCAGATCATCTGCACCATTAATTTCTTTGTCCAAGCTCTCAACCGGGTAATTTGCTTCTGTGAAAATTAACATTTTATTTCCTTTTTTATTTTATTTTTATTTTATCTCAGTAAAAATAATAAAAACTGTCAAAGGTGTAGGCTTTTACACTTTACCAACGTAATCTTAATGCTCTAACAATGCTACTTTTAATGAGTTTGACTGAAATTGGCTGCCAAATACTACAACCATTTAAACCATGATTTTGGAGTACACTAATCCATCATATGCTAAAGACAATAGTAATTATTAATGAAAAACTCTCTGAGTTGAGGTCATGCCCTCTTGTGAACCCCTAGAATGCAGAGTGTGAAGCGCACATGCCACAAATGATCACTGTTCTGCTTCACTGTCCATGGCATGGGCACAGATGCAACGAGTTCTCAAAAGAATGGAAGAATGTAAGAGAACAGAGAGAAAGAAAGGAGAAAAAGGGTAGCAACTGAAGTTTAGTACAGCAGCACAGCCTTGTACTGCTCTGGGAAGCTGTATGGCTCGCGTGCCTGACGCATGGGGGTTGGCGAGAGGAACAGGGGCCCTGTAAGAAAACGCCTGCAGCTCGGAAAATTCTGTAAACACCACACTTCACTTCTCAGTGAGCGAAAGGCCAGGAGGACATCTGTTGTCCAAAACTACACCTGTTTGCATGTAACAAGGTATAGGAAGAGGAGAGACTGCACATTGATTTTCTTTACAACACAGACAACATGACACAGCTCTGAATAACAGACCTTTGTGTGAAGACGTGTCTTATGTTAGCCGTACTGCTACCTGTCTGCATTCCGTAGATGGCACCAGACATGTGAAATGCATGCTTATGTTTAGACGAGAGGAATCCCAGCTATTCATGTGTGTCTCACGTGCAAAGAAGGGGAAATGCGCTTAACGTTGTTGATATTCATGAGTATTGGTGGCATGTGTGCCAGATGTTTCAAATGACTTCCAAAGTTTGTTCCCTACTGCCTGACTGGGGTGCAACACAGTGCTGGGTCGCATTCGTTTGACAATCAAAGTCAATAGTGGGAGATTAGAGTAATTGAATCAAGTGTGTGACAGATTTTAACAGTAATGAAGGGTCGGTTACTGCAACCGAGCATAGCTCCAGATGGAGATGATTTCGGGAAGAGGGCAGAGGTGGGTTTCAAAAGTATCAACAGGGCTGCATGTGATGATCGGGGGGCTTAAAAATTGCCACACACACACACACACACACACGTTTACACAGGCAGGGTCACATGTGATGAATGGGTGGGATTGGAAAGTGATTTATACTTTCACTCACACATACATATACATACAATGAAGTAGGTACATAAGTAGAAATGCATGCAAAAGTAACTGATATAGTATTAACGAAATAGGAATTTTACACTTCATCACCAGATGTAGTTGATCGGCCGAAACATGTTTGGTGTCCAAATTAATTTACGCTGGATTTACAAGGCTAACATTGCTAGACGTGAATGGTCACCCAAATCTTTTCCATACATACATCCCCAAAACATCTCTCATCTCGCACACAGTTCATAAAAATTACTGACATGGCAGATTCAGAAAGACAGTGAGAAACTGCGGGAAAATTACATGACCCCACTTCCTCATGTAAAAAGAAACTTAAATAATAAATAAATAGTGCCAAAAATTGCCATTCAACTCCTGTGTATAACACTAATGAAATCCATGAGTTACTGTGTACGTGTTTGTCATGCACTGTATTGGGAATGGATTGTCCCTCAGGGGAGCAGCCTTCAGACATATAGTGCAACAATACTTTGAAGACTACAACACAGATTCTGCTTTAAAGGTTTTAGGTGTACTTTACAAACATGATTTCTCACAACTGAACTTTGTAAACCGTGGAAATCACCATCCCACTGCTCATGCATAATAAGTATTACCTTATTATTTTAAAACTCAGCAAAAGAATGACAGAGGATCTAGTGGCTTACGTATTTGCCTGAGGGTTGACTTGGAGGTAAAGAGCCGGGGCACAGCGTGGGCGAGCTGGCTGGACTGCACAGCTCAGGGAAGGGGTTGGGGATGGCAGGCAGGGAGGACGTACGATACTGCTCCTCCTCCACCTGCAGTCTCCTGCTGAAAGAGGAAGAGGGACAGAGTGTTATAGACTAATGTATTACACAATATGATACACTTAGTCTTGGTCTTACACTTAGTCTTGACTAAAGTATGCAGTAAAATTGCCATGCAGATACAATTACTGGCATAGCAGTGGCATTCCTGCCTGTATACAGGGTGACAGCCAATATTTTATCCTATAGTGCTTTGAACATATACTAAATGTCCCTGATGGTGTGTTTTCACTGAAGTTTGGATTTTGTTTTGTATGTGAACAGGAGTGTCCTGTGTCTGCAAAAAAAGTTATCCCATGAGTCTACTTAGTGTTTGTGCGTATTTTCTAAGATATTCACTGTAGGTTTTGTTTGTTTTGCTGGCTGCCAGCTCCATTTGGTTGCCATGCTGTTCTTTAGTGTTTGTTATTATTTTGTTAATTAAATAGTTGATTGCCTGTTTTCAGTTCTATTTTTGTTTTAATTATTTGTTTAATTATGTGTTTTTGTAGGTTTTAAAAACCTTTTATGAACGAACCTCAATGGACTAGTTTACAGAGTGAATATTTCCAAATGCTTTAGAGCATGAGGCTTTCCTGACATATTCTGGAGAAGTTTGATACAGCTGGTCATTGTGCCTCATTCTTCCAGTCTGTTTCAGAACAGTTAATCATTTATTCCTTATGACGCACAGACTTCCAAATGCTTTTAGCCGAACATCATGTCTTGCGTGCTTTCATTCAGTGTTTCATCTTAGACTTATACACATGTATGTGGTATTTTTGTTCTTTGGCTATAGATTAATTTGGCTATAGATTAAATATTCTCAACGTGTAATTAAACAATAGGTAGGAAGAATCTCTGTGCTTTTTATATTTGTACCATGTATAATAATTCAGCCAGCATGTCTGCATTTTTAAACAAGGAATTTTGCTGACTATTCACAATGTGTAATTTTCATAACAACCTGTGGTAAATTATTTTGGACTGGTGTTTATGTTTAAGCTATTTACAGCTTTAAACACAGTACATTTCCATAGCTTATCTGTGTTTGAGTATGAGCCTTTCAATACAAACACAGCTGTTTGGTCTAAAGGCTTTTCAAAACTTTACTCAGCACCATGTAGTGAGTGGATTTAACTGTTATTATAGACGGAATTATAGAACTATTTTTACATTTCATTATAACTGGTTTAGGAACATCATCCTGGGGTTGAAATGCAAGAATGAAAACTGAATGAAAATACTGGCTTTGCTCTTGAGCAAACTGATTTTGTGATGATCCATTTCTGAGCTCTGCAAAGAAGAACTATTTTGGTTCGTTACATCACCTTTTAACAGGTGGTTATTTAAAGAACCATTATTGGAAACCAAATATGTAAAATAAAGTTGAAAGTCTTAAAAAAATATTTTTAAGACTGTACTATGCATTTAACATGCACAAGAAAGAGGGTACTCAGTCACTGTGAGCTCTTGTTGGGAATAGAACGGTCACTGTGTTTCGGAGCTCAGCTCTGCTCTGGCACCATGTGGGGTGTTTTGGAGACTAGTCTTAAAGAGAGAGACCTTTTAAAAGGTCAAACACACAAGCACACACACTCGCACGTAGACGTGTGTGTCCCACAGAGGTCAGTGCTAAGTTTAAACACTAACCTCTCAGTGAACCCTTGACAAAAAAGGAACTCCCCCAGCTCATTACCCTTCCTTTAAAACGCAAGCCTGCTCTAATCCACTGCTCAACACACACACACACACACACACACACACACACACACACGCACACACGCACACACACACACTTTGTTTTTCTATAATGTTAAGACGTGATCATCTATGCATGTCCTGATGCAAACACACACACACATCTTCTAAGCTGCTTTTCCTTCTGGGTCGCAGGGGGTGGAGCCTAACAATAGTAGTAATAATAATAATAATAATAATAATAATAATAATAATACAGCCTCATTTCCAAAAAAGTAGGTACACTTTGGGACACCATACAAGTTGGGGCAAAATGTACATTAAAATAGAATGCAATGATGTGCAAATCATTTAAAAGCAAAATTAATTTGAAAATAGTATGAAGACAATGTCATATGTTGAAACTGAAGAAGTTTATTGAAAGATATTTGCCCATTTTGAATTTGATGCCAGCAACAAAAAGTTGCAAAAAGATGCAAAAAGTTGCATCACTGTTTTTTTTAAGCAACACTTTGTCAGCGTTTGTGAAAGGAGGAGACCATTTGACTCATTTATGCTTGATATAGGATTTCAGCTGCTCAACCATTTGGGGGCTACTTTATCATATTTTTCGTGTCATAATGCACTGTACACAGATAACAAGCCAGGTGGTCCCTCTCCTCTTTAGTGGCATTTATGATTTACAAATAAAATTTTACTCACAGATATCTCACAATATTCACAGACAGTGGTTTTCAAAAGTGTTCATGAGCCCATATAGTGATTTCCACTACAGAATTGTGTCTGTTTTAATGCAGTGCTGCCTGAGGACATGAAGATCACAGCCATCCAATACTGGTTTCCACAGCCCTATCCCTTACATAAAAAGATTATTCTGCATTCTGTTTTATTATGCAACGTAGATGAACTGCCTTTGGCTACGTTTACACAGCAGGTGAAAGTGGCCCAAATCAGATTTTCTCACCAAATCTGATTTTTTGTTTGGCTGTTCACATTATCTTTTAAATGTGATTTGTATGAGACAGCAGTCTGAACAGATCACGCTCCCAAACCGAGCCGCATGTGAAAAAAAGGACAATACTTCACATGGCTCATCTAGAGGTAAACAATCATGAAGACTAGCGAACACTAGTCGTTTCGTCTTCACCAGCATCGCAGGAGAGATTATAAAGTTCCATTGGTTGACAGCTGGGCTCATCACCCCCAGTGTGTTCGAGTTCAGCGTAAAAAGGGCGTGTTATTCAGCCATGGGTACTTCTTTGGTTAGTGTCCTTGGATTCTTTAAACTGTTCTCCGACGCTGCAGTCCCGGTCTCCTCCGGCCGCGTTCGGCCTCTTCATTCGAAACCTCTTCAAACACGAAGCGGCTGCAATGAGTCTTTTCTAATTTTTTGGTACAGGAACATCAGCCTAAATATTTATGAGCCTCAGCAGCGCGAAATGATGACAAACGTCGAGTTGGACTGACATAAAAGTCGCATGAATTCCGATCTGGCTGTTCAGACTGAGTCACATTGCCACAGATCGGATATGAATCGGATTTCAGTACCACATATGAAAGCATCTCAAATCGGGACCTAAAATGTCAGATTCAATGCCGTTCACTCTGCCACACAGATGACACATCTGTGTCACATATGAGGATAAAGATTTGGGCCACTTTTACTTTCTGTGTAAATGTAGCCTTTGCTATTTTACTTTGAGAAATGTTATTCTTAATTTGTTTTTCACCCAATCATTAGATATCATTAGATATCATGAGATATTCCAGATGTTTTTTTAGCATTACTTAACATTATCAGTCTTTTGTTGCCCTGTCTCAACTTTTCTTTTTTTTGTGTTGCTGGCATCAAATTTAAAATGGCATATAAAACAAAAAAATTCAGTTTCAACATTTAATATGTTGGCTTTGTACTATTTTCTAGTAAATATCAGGTATAAAATCATTTGCACATCATTGCATTCTATTTTTATTTACATTTTGTATAAAGAGTCCCAACTAATACGCATGAGAGATTATTATTATCTATGTAATTACCTAAAAACGAGATGTCCTGTATGCATTGTTTGATTTTATTTTCAAGTAAATTTAATTAATTAATTTGACAGGAGAAAACATAAAACACACTTAACAGAATATTACACAGAAGCCTCAACAACTATTCTAAAATTTTACACCATTCTTACATTACATTCTTTTCAGGAGCCTTGCTTTCAGTTTGTCAAAGAAATCTGCAAGGATATTTTTAAAATCTCCAAAGTTCAGTCTTTGGTTGCATTTTCTGCCTCTCATGATCCAAACAGTCTCAATAACAAATTTACACTCATTAGTCTGTAACGCCCATATTTTCCAAGTTTTCAATTTTTTTATCCATTTTATTTCCCCAGTAATGGCTTCTTGACAGCTACAGACTCTAGTTGGCTTTTCATAGTGGAAGGATGGATACAAACACCTGTAGATTTGTTCAGATTTGAAGCAAGAGACAAGAAATCTACGCAAGTGGAGAATGATTTTCTTCTCTCTCTCAAAGATGAAAACTTTAAGCATTATTTATCTGATTGTGACAGTTTTGGTGGTCTTAAGGGTCTTGTACAAAAAGTTGTTAGGGTCCCTTTTTCTCGGTATCTTGTCTCTGTATCAGTCTGTGTCTGACATTATTTGTGTAATAGCATGTTCCACATGTATTACATGCAATTACCTATTATAAGTTTACATTTTCTTTAATTTTTCACCTAAAACTAACCCTCCTAGTAACCAATGACCAGTAGCCAATTTTTTAAATGACACATAGCTTCTGTGAAAGCACTCGAGTTATCCACAGTGTCTGTGTACGAGACTGTCTGCAATTTGAGAAAAATGTCGAACATTCTAAAATTATATTTACTGTTACAAAAAGAGGAATTATTTAGCCATGTTTTGGAAAAAGCCAAGAGGCATGAAATTCTTCAGATGTTGTGATATTTAAGTGCAGTTCATCCCCACTTAAGGTCTAGCATATGCTCTGTGTCTGTGTTTATGTATGTTACCTGACAGCTAAGATGTGCATGGGCTGGGAGCGGCGCAGTTTCTGGTGCAGGGAGGTGAGCTGGCCATGTGCTTGGCTGTGTGAGTGTGTTTGCTCGTTGGGCCGATGAGACTGGCCATTGTGCAGCAGGGGAACAGCCTCGGCTTGCACATTGTAGGTGGAGCAAAGACTCTCAAACGAAGAGTTCATATCATTTACCAGCGCTTCCAGATCCACATCATCCTCTGTGAGAGAGAGAGAGAGACATATTCACATTATACAAAAGGACTATAAATCTCTGACTTCACACAATGATTTTCACTTGATGACGATGATTATTTAAGAAACAATGCATTTCGATGTTCCTTTTTTTTAATATGTTCATTTTAATATTCAAATGTAAATCTGAAAATGATACTTGTGTATTTGCAATTGCATTTCCCATGTGAGTGTGCATTATTTAAGACATGATACAAATTCAAATGCAAATATCTTGAAATAAGATGATTTTGGAAAGCCAGGTTAACAACCACTGACTGTCATGTCTGTAATATGTTTAAGGATGGAAGGCATTAAAGCAGGGTAGTGTTTCTCTGACCGTCCTGTTACCAACACTGGTGCTCGTTACTGCCACAAGCTCTCTTAGTCAAATAAAAATCCACACATAACAACAGCTCTTTAATAACGGATGACTTTTTCAAATGGGTGTGTTAAAGCAGGGAAACCACTACAATGGGCTGAGCGGTGAGCAAGACCTCTGATAATCCCCAGAGCCTGTCACGATATCACTAACACTGGCTTGTGCCAGCCATATCACTAGCAACGGTTGCTAATAAACCTATGTATTGTAAACAGGTGTGTAGCTCTGATCTGTTGAGGGTGTATACTACCTTCTAGCCAATGACTGCTGGGATAGGCTCCCGCTCCCCCAATGACCCAGAAGGATAAGCGGCTTAGATGGTGTGCGTGTATTTGTCTGACTACCTCACTGACTGTAAAAATGCAGTTGCAATGAATGTAAATACACATGTTGCATCTGAATTTAAACTGTTTGTATTTGAAAGTAAATTGTGCATTTCTGTGTATAATGGCTGGTAAAAACTAATATAAGAACTTTTGAGATTTCATTTTCATTGTCTTAGAGGTCTGACTCTGACATTTTTGATTTGTAATTGCATTTCATCATCACACTCCTACTCTGCCGAAAGAAAATGCATCTGCAAGACTGCTGTCTATTTGGAGTAGATTATATTAGAAAATCCTTTGTTTAGGAGCAACTGTAAGATTTTAGGACTGCATTTCAACCTCCTACCACTAGATGTAGCAAAAGGATTAACTTTAATAGCAATATTACTATTTTCAAGTGAACAATATAAAGCTTCAAATGTTCCAGTTTCCATAGCAGGATATGGTAGCTGTTCCTGGTTATGGAGATTTGCCGTCCTGGTGATTTCAGATCCAACACATTTGGTTGTATTATTCACATGCTCCTGAAGGCCTTTATTAGCTGGATCAAATGTGTTCGATTAGGGTTGCAGCTACAAGGTGGTAGATCTGTAAGACCAGCTTAGGGCACTAATTAGCATTAGAGCATTAATTAGCATTCAACTAAAATTTTCAGTCACTTGAATTGACTGGACTGTTTAACAATGAGGATGTCTCATACAGCAGGCTTTTATCAAGATTCACTAACCTCTGCATCCATCTAACTTTTCACTGGTTCACAGAATCATAGGACTTACAACATGAATTAAAGTGAGTGGTAAAATGTATGCTGAAAGACTCAAGACCCCTTTATTCTTAAAACAAATGTCCTAACTACTCAGGCCATGAGACACTTACTGATATTCTGGCATAATGCCTAATACAGCACAACATTTGACCCACAGTTACAGTGCAGGTAACCACATCACAGGAATCAGCACTCCTCCCGGTGGGATGTATGTTGTTGCTTCATATAGCTGTTGATCAAATTTCAATTTTTAGCTGGTCTGTCAGGAGGTCAGTCCGTCCACAGCAGCTTTAAACACTTCTCATTTTGCCAGAGACAAGCAGAGATGCATTAAGATAAAGAGGATAATGGGAAATGATAATGTGAATAAGTATTCTGGGCACACCAGACCTTAAAGGTTAATGCCGTGCTCTTGTCTCTGTGAGTGACCAGGCACATCACAGACCTCTTCCTGAAAATGTGTCAGCTAGCTACTTCACTGCTGACTAATCCCGCAGTATTAATAGAGCCAAGTAAGCCCCTTCTCTGCTTATAGATCCTAGAGTTAAGACACACAAACACAAATCACACACCCAAACACACACCCACACACACTTACATTACAAAATTTGATCAATTCAATACAGTGTATATTTATTTAGAATAAATGCTAGTGAGCCGACCACAGAAGAACATACCTGGCATTAAGACTAATACAGCTGAATTGCTCACGCATAAATTTGAGTGGTGTAAAAAACTAATATCAAATTTAAAACATGATCACCTCGCTCACTGGTAATGTGGCTCTAAAGATGCTGTTTTCTTTGCTCTCTGGCACCAGTCAATACTGCAACATACAGCCTCAGCAAGCTGGCCAGTGTTGCTAGACTGGGCAAGAAAAACTTGTGAAAATAATTATAAGTGATGCTTATCCATTATCCTAGTTTTTCAAGTTTCATACTACTACTACTACTACTACTACTACTACTACTACTAATAATAATAATAATAATAATAATAATAAATGTTTTTATTTAATAATTTAAACACATCTGGAGTTTTCTTTACTCTTACAGAACTGCGGGCTCCAATGCTGATCCTGGAGAGCTATCTTCCAACCACAATTTGCCTTGCCCCAGCTAATTAACTGCTTCTCAAGTCCCTGATTGGCTGAATCAGGTGTTTTACAGTTAAGTAAGGTTGGGGCAGTGTATTGGATACAGCTGGGAACTAAACTCTGCAGGAAAGCAGCTCTCCAAGACCTGGGATGGAATGGCTGCTGTAATGGAATATTCAAACATTCAACATAAAATCTGAGAGAATATTAAAAATGATTTTTTTGGTGCCTGATGAAAAAAACATTTTTGGTGCCTGATGAAAATGTGCCACATTTGCTTTAAACTGCTGTGCATATTTAAGAGCTATTTAATTATGCCAGCTAGGGCTGGGTTTTGTCAGCAACTTCATTATTATAACACATATCACATTATATGACAATACAATATGATACAATAACGACACATTTTGGTCAACATTTAACTTACAGTACAGAACTTACAATAATGATGAATAAATAAAGTTGCCTGGAGGTTAAAATGTGAGAATATGGGCACATATGCGTGTGTGTGTGGCTGTAAAGTTATCAGTGAAGAAAATGTTTACAAACACGTGCCACGTGCGTACAGCAGTAACATCATCTGAATAGTATTTAAAAGTGCACAAAACAGCTCTACAGAGACAAGCCCAAAATAATCACAGCGGCTACAAACAAGTAACTGCTAACTAAGCCATGTATGTGAATATGAAACTAATATGAGTACATGACTAACAAGAATCATACCTTGCATGCCTTAAAAACCAATAAGAAAAGATACTCAATTCATTCACACAAACAACAGCAGACACTCAACTAATGAATAAACTTCACTGTGCTGGTTTCTCCTAAAATGATGTGTCAACAAGACCAGAGTCTTTTTATCATGGCTTTTATATACAAATAATAATAAATAAAGAGTAACCTCTAAATGTAAGAACACATATCTAACTGATGTTAATGTTAGCTCTGCAGAACAAGCACACTGACACACCTCCAAATGCTGGTTTCAATGCGCACCCCCTCAAAGAAACAGACGTTTCACTAGCAGGGCTTGGCAGGCGCTTTACGGACATAAACGGCTTTATATCAGCCCATCAAACATGCAGAGGTCTCAGCAGGACAGACAGGCTTGTATTGCACGCATAAATTAACCTCCATTGAAATATCAAACCCACACTCCACAGGGGCAGACAGCAATGCTTAGTAGGCTCTGACTTGGCAGTAACAGCAGAGGCCTCTAGGGAGGACTTCTACTGCATCAGAGAAGCAAGGAAGGACACTGGGATGTGGATTCTGATGTTAGGAACTATTTCTGATATTAGAGTTTCTGTACTAGATTTAATTAACAGATGTTCCACAGAACAATTAAACACAAGGAAGAAGCAAAAAAGGTCATCTGCTGATAATGTATTGTAGCTCTTAATGGTGCAGACTAAAAATTAGTAGAAGAAAATTTAGCAGCAAATGGAGATTCATATTTTAAAGTTTCATTATTCAAAAAATAAATAAATAAAATAAAAAGCATATCTTTCTCCAAGTCATTCGTATGGGTTTCAATTTCATGTCCATGTAGACCTTAAACAATCCTTTTTTTGGTGAATCTGATCACATTTGGGTTCTACTTTAACATAGGAAAAGCCATGTGTAAGCATCCTCAAGGACACGTGAGTGGATTACGATCAGATCACACAAACCACAAACCATCTTGAGCATCTCTATGTAGTCTTGGACAGCTCCAATAGCCCTGCTCCTTTCATCCTCTACAGGCTGTTGCCATTGACTGCAATGCTCTCCAATCACCTTAACCAAGCTCGACACTGGTGATAGAGCTTAGCCACTGGACTAGTGGAGCCTTCCGGTGACATATAAAGTTGGCCCAGTGATTAAGGAACGGTGGTTCTCCTTCATAGAGTCATCTAATCCAGGTCATACTGCATTCATTGCAGAGGAACCACCATTCACCCCTCGGTAAGCACTCATTTCTGGGGAGTCCCCATTGTATCTAGTGAGATCCAGACAATGCAAATGCAACACTGATGCTGAACCTGACTTTCCTGCTTGAAAGTTCTAACATCTTACATTTTTTGATTATTGCATTAAGTGGTATATTTGTGACATATTGGCGAAACCAAAAGCTTAGGAATAATAATAATAATGACATATCACCCACTAATACTGCCTAAAACTGGAAAAGCTTTGCCATAAGCATTTTTACTGCATCTTATCAACCCACACCGCTGACAGGTTAAGTTCCATCTATTGGCACATGTACCTCATGCCAGCGACACAGTGTACTGAAAAAGAAAAACACTGTAATCAAATCACTATCCACCATAACCACTGAGGAGGACTTGAAACCAAATTGGCTGCAGGACTTCTTCAAATAGGTAATACAGTGTCATATGTGCCCAGCCTGAATGGCTAGATGCCTCTCAGAAATGACTGATGCATTATTCCTGCATAGGTTCCCATAACAGCAGTCTGCACAACAGACTATGGGGGTGTAAGTGCAGTGCTGTGTCAGTGCAGAGTGAAATGGTTGCACAACGTTGCTTAATGTCAGATCATGGTGCCTCATTATCAAACAGAAATTTCACATAGTTTTCTACCTTAAAGCGCATAGTCATTTAAGTGCTAACCTCCAGCAGACATTCTGGCAAGAAAGCATTTATCACAAAACAAAAAACGGATATCACAACAACTCTGGAGTACAGTAAGTATAATATAGAACCAAAAAGTTCTCAATCTACTGGGGACCCAGTCCACATTTAAAAAAAAAAAAAACAAATGTGAAAGCAAACACTAGCTAGCTATAGCCTGTTTTCTGCAATTCCTTCAATACCAGTTTACAGTTTTGTGCAAAAGTCAGAGACCAAATTTGACCTATTTAATTTCCAGTAAAAATGGACATTAAGCACAAGGTATTAAGTTTTCACAAGATATTTCTGAAGAGATATTCTAGATATAAGACAATCCACCTGCATAAGAAGGGAAAGTGAAATGAAATCCCACTCAATTTCTAAGCTGCTTATTCTTCTGGGTCGCAGGGCAAGCTGAAGCCTATCTCAGCAGTCATTGGGCAGAAGGCAGGAAACACCCTGGACAGGTCACCAGTCCATCGCAGGGCAAACACACAAGACATTCACACACACACGGGCAATTTATTGTATCCAATCAGCCTGACTGCATGTCTTTTGACTGCGGGAGGAAACACATACCCAAATGAAAACTAAATGGGGAAAAAAGTTTCCAAATACAGAATTCAAAAAAATTATTAATATCTATCCTTTTAACTGCAGACCAACAAAACAGTCAGATAAACAGTACTTAAAGATTTCATCTTTAAATCTTTGCCAGGCATTTGCCCATCCTTCCACTGTGAGAAAACAACTCAACATGATAAAGACCATGGTCTTAAAGGATCTGTGGCTATCAAGAAGAAAAGGAAGAAAAGGAAATCATGAGCTGCAGAAAACAATTACAAATTTTCCAAGCAGCATGTTTACAACTTGTCCTCTGTTAATGACAATTAGCATGCAAATAGAGAAAGAACAAAGGAGGGTTATGGGAGTGCAGGATGCAGGGGCTGGGACTGGGGCGTCCTGCCGAGGATTCTGTGTGGGGGGGAGGGGTAGAGGAAGCACCCCAAAACAAGCGTAAGCAGACTTGAAAGGAAGCAGTGGAGCCGTTCTTTTCAGCCAGAAACAGGCCGGACTGTATGCTGTGGTTCTAAAATGCTGTAGACAATACAGAAGGAATGCCATCAGACAGTTTGTGGGGGAGGGAGGGAGAGAGGGAGAGAGAGAGAGAGAGGAGAGATATGATTGAATTCAAATTCATACTCAAAATAACCTTTCTACATTGAAAGACATCGCTTGTGTGCACTGTGTAAAAATGAAAGAAAGAAATGATGAACAATGTGAGAGCAAAATAAGACCAGAGCAAGAAGAGAGAGTAGAAAACAAGACAGAATTAGTTTTGTGCCGATTAGTATTTAGTTGTGGCGGCCCGCTCAACTGGAATACAGAGGCAGTTTCATTGTCGCCTTTCATATATATCATTGATCTTGAAAGCGACCCCTGGCCACAGAATTTAGAATTGGCTAACTTGTGCAGAATGTGCTGGCCTGGATATGGCTGTCCAAGACTTCATTGATGACATGCAGACATAGAGGTCTATCTGGACTAACTTGCATCAACACTAATGGCCATTTCAACCAGAGGCAGCAGTTAAGGAGGTCTCAAGTCCTGATTACAAAATTTGTAATTGGGTAACTTTGTACTGGTCTGCCCACATTCCCAAATCTATTCTAGAAAATTTAGGAGTAGTCTACAGTGCTCTACAAGTTTACAAAACCACATCACTGTAGGATTGAGAATTTACTTTAGATGATTTTGTGAATGCAAAGGTCTTAAGGCAATCTTGTGTCCCAGTTTGCTTTGTGCACAGTCACTAATTCTCTCCTAAGACTGTAGAAAAGGCTTGACTCAATTGAGTATTTCATTGTTTGCTTTTCTCTTCTTGTGAAGCTTGGCCATGCAGGGATCATAGCCAACTGAGGGTGGAACACTTATTGCTTGGTAGAGCTCAGGGACTTGCGGTTTGTCACCAGATGGCTCTTTGAAACTTCCTGGGCATCCCTTTCGAGTTTGCATTAATGTAGCCTGGGTGAGTGGTGGGATTCTTCTTGACTGTTGGTTGTGAGGGGACTTAGCAGCAGGAATGGAGTTGAAAAGGTACACTTGACTTTTAAACAGTTTGTGCAGTGTTAAAACTTTAATTGAACTGCTGCCCTCTTGTAGTAGTACCAACTCTTGATTGGGTCTTTAAACCAAATTGTAGGAACCCTATTTTTTCCTTGCTTCCTTTTGTCTTATTTGGTGAATGCAACATCTATACTGTTGAGCATCTACAGAGAGCCAAAAAGAAAGCCACTGAGGTCAAAATAGAGCACATAAACTTGGCTAATGAAGAAGATCTTACACAACAGCTTCATTTTGTTTGTTTGTTTTTTTTACAGTATATATCAACTTTCACAGAAGTGAAACTGAGTTTTTTTTTGTTTGTTTCCTGCGCATGCTATGTGAAGCGACCTTGGGTTTGTGAAAGGTGCTATATTGTAATTTATTATTATTATTTTCACATATAATTAATCCCTACAGGACATTAAATTCTGCTTCCCATGACAGCCTTTCTGGTGTATGTTCATCAGCAAACACAGTAAACCTTTCTGCTCCATTTATTTCTATGACTACAACAATCTTTCTTTTAAAAAAAAAAGAATAGCTTTTGAGTTGTGCCTCCCATGCTGAGGCAATATTGTGCTTAAATCTCATGCTCCGATTATCATGGCTGTTTTTTTCTGTATGCCACAATTAAAGTGAAGCCTTAACAAGAATGACACCCTGTGTCTTCACAAATCAAGTATTTAAACTGATGAAATGTTTACAGTGGAAGAGGTCTAAATATATATGCCAGCATAAACCTAATGAGCAAGTTTCAATCTATAAGAAACTTCTGTGGTGCAACAACCCTTATACTGAAGTGTGTATACATCCCATATCACAAGCATGCAAAAGCACACTTGGATAATGACACAGAGAAGCTACATTTGTTGTGCATGTTCTAAATTCTTAGGTGGAACTAATGACAATAATGAACATCTGTCGAGGAGCTGTTGAAGAGGACTAACCTTGATGATTAGGAGAGTTACGATTGGCTGCCTGCTGAAAACTTGACCCAATTAGTTCTGCTGGTCTGTGATTGGCAGTTCGGTCGACATTGTCCTGCTGAGACAAAAGCCAGTGTACAGCAATATTTTTAATCACAAACATTCTATTTAAAGATTTAGAGAAAGGTAAACAGTCACACACACTTTTAATGACCTCTTGTTTAAACATCCAATAATTCATTAATTTATGTAATATCCAGTTAAAACAGCAATTAAGTGCAAAGTTATTCATTTTTTCAGCATCAGCAAAAACAGCAAAAATTATACTATATACAGTATCTCACCAAAGTGAGTACACCCCTCACATTTCTGCAACTATTTTTTATATCTTTTCATGGGACAAAACTATATATACAGACCATATGCCGCACAATGAATCAAATCGGTCTGCATGGCCGTCGTCCCAGAAGGAAGCCTCTTCTGAAGCTGATGCAAAAGAAAGTCTGCTAACAGTTTGCTGAAGACAAGCAGTCCAAGAATATGGAATACTGGAACCATGTCCTGTGGTCTGATGAGACCCAGATAAACTTGTTTGGCTCAGATGGTGTCCAGCATGTGTGGTGGTGCCCTAGTGAGGAGTACCAAGACAGCTGTCTTTTGCCTATAGTCAAGCATGGTGGTGGTAGCATCAGTGTCTGGAGCTGCATGAGTGTTGCCGGCACTGGTGAGCTGCATGAATTCCAACATGTACTGTGACATTCTGAAGCATTCAGAGCATGATCCCCTCCCTTCTGAAACTGCGCTGCATGGCAGTTTTTCAGCTCGATAATGACCCCAAACACACCTCCAACATGACAACTTCCTTGCTGAAGGTAACGGTGATGGACTGGCCAAGTATGTCTCTGGACTTAAACCCAACTGAGCACCTGTGGGGCATCCTCAAGCAGAATTAGGAGGAGTGCAAGGTGTCCAACATCCACCAGCTCCGTGACATCATCATGGAGGATTCCAATAGCAACCTGTGCAGTTCTGGTGAATTCCATGACCATGAGGTTTCAGGCAGTGCTAGATAATAATAGTGGTCACACAAAATATTGACACTTTAAGCACAATTGTTGACTGTGAGGTGTACTCACTTGTGTTGCAAGCTATTTAAACATTAATGGCTGTGCGTTATTTTTAGAGGACAGTATATCTGTACTGCCATACAAGCTGTACACTGACTACTTTAAGTTATATTCAAATTTCATTTCTATAGTGTTGCCCCATGAAAAGATATAATATTTGCAGAAATGTGAGGGGTGTACTCACTTTTGTGAGATAATGTATATATTGCAAATCTAAATTATATATAATATAAATAATACTTAATATAAATTTACACAGAAACCTCAACAACTATTAATAACAATTTTTTTCAGTATTTAGCATGTCAGCCCTGTATTTGACAATGTTTTTCAAAGTTCAAAGTTGAAGTTTTTCAAAGAAATCTGCAAGTATATCTGCATGTTCAGTTTTAGAAGTTGATTGAATTTTCTGCTTCTCAAAGTCCAAATAATCAGCAACACATTCAATGATGGACTCAATGATGGACTGGGGTCAGTCCATTGTTCTGCAAACAACAGTAGTGTAACAGCTACAACAGTGTTGAGTAGTCTTTTTACAGTGTAAGAATAGACAGAAACAGTTGTGGGTATCTTTAAATGATATTTTTGAAAATCTTTCACTTATGATCCCTTGACTTTCCTCTTCCCTATGCAAGTGGATTATCTTATATCTAAATCTTCTCAGAAATATCTCCTGAAAAATGATCCATTTTGACTGAAGATTAAATAAATGGGGGAAGTCTTTTAATTTTGCACAGTATGATATATCCCTGTAGGGGCTTTTCCAAAATTGATTACTTGACAATTGCAAGACACTCGGAAAAGACACAGAGAAGTAAGTCTGTACTGTGTAAAAGAACACATGATTGCACATACAGCTCATGTATGTCATTAACATTTCTCTCTCCTCAAAGTGTAAGGCTCCTTTGGCCTACCCCTCCATTGTTGGATGTGTGGTGATGCAATGAGATGCTGGCAGAGGAGAGTTGGCCCTCCATTTTGCCCTAGGTTTGCCCTACTGTATCTGGAGAGGGTCAAGGCCATGCTTTCAGGCTGGCCAGGAAACAAAAAGGGGCAGCGCTCAACCCTGTCTACACCGAGTGCTCGGCTGAGACTGGTCCATTGTGCTTTCCTTGTGACTCAGAGAGGACGCGCTCGTTCTCTTTTTCAGCTGCTTGTAAACAAGTGAGAACAGAATGCTCAATTCAATTACCACGTCCTATCTACACCACTCCTCTCGCACTAGAGGAAAACGTTCCAGCTCCTTGGATGCAGTACAAAAGCATGGCAGGCCACAGAGAGGGATATCTCAGGCAGCGGTGCTGATTGGGGCCTTCACAGCAGGAGCTGGGAACAGAATGTCCTGCGGCTCTTGTGTATGGAGGTGTTCCTGGGCTGACCACAGAAGCTTCGAGACACTCTCTGATGTGGCCATGAGAGCAACTCCAGAAAAGTTATAGAATGAGAGAAGGGCCTTGTTTTCTTTCCTGGTGCCAGTGTGTAAAGTTTACAAGTGTCGCACACACAAACCTTTAAATGGAGCTGAATGGTAAGACAATGTGATCTGAAATAACAACCAAGCTGCTAATGGTTTGAAAAAGAGTGACTGGTCCATTTCACTGAAAGATCAGACATAGTTTTTCATAAGGTCACTTAATTTGTGTAATCATCATTTAAGTAGACATAAGGTATACATTTCATAAAGGCTACAGGTACACGTACACTGTTCAAACAGTAAAAAAATGTAGAATATATGAACAGCTTTCTTGAAAGATATATAAACGTCTTCTTCTCAAAGGTTTTCTACTCTTTTGAGACCTACATCCAACACCATGTATCTTCCCAGATCTGCACTAGGGTTGGAAGCACTATGGTAATAAGATCAAAACTTGAGAATGTGACTGTTTACATTTAATCTGTTAAAATCCTTGGAATCACTGGTAGTTCCAAAATACACTTTGTCATATTCCTCATAACTTTCATATTTCGTAAGCTACACTCAAAAGGTCGGTGTCATATGAGAGCTGTAACTGTCTTCTTTCCAGTCAAATAGATGGGTAATGTAATTTTAAACCCTACTAATAGAAGAAGCTGAACTCCACTGAACCTCAACCCAAGTCAACCCATTTTTCCACAAATCTGGGCTATAAACTACAAAGAGATGGCGTCTCTTCAGTGATATACTTTGTATAATTTGTATAAAAATTTGTATATTATTTGTATAAAATAACACAAAGAGTGGCAAAGATTTTTGGCTTTCAGCAATAAATTGTAAGCATATAGCAATATGTGTGTGATCATAAAACACAAGTTCTGTTCATTTGAGGGGAACTTTAAAAAAAAATACAATAAAATAAAATCTTGTATTTATTTCACTGAATAATTTGCCTCACAATTTGGTCATGTGCATTCACACGGAAAAACCTAAATATACCCAGGAGAATGCAGTAATGCTAGATGAACATTAATTATACAGACAAAATGTAGTGTACCATAATTACATAGTATGAGCATGACCTACAACCTTTACTTTCATTATGTGAACATCATATCATATATCATTATCGGTATATAATGATATTGGCTTGTATAAAACATTTTTTTTAATTAAAGTAGCTTGAAGATAAGACCAGAGAACAATAACTATGTCTCAAAGATAATATCATTATTTATATATTTTTTATATTTTAATAATAAAAACACGCTAAATGATCTGGACACCTGACCATCACACCCATATGAGCCTGTCGGAAATCCAGGTCTAAAACTATAGGCATAAATATGGAGTTGGGCCTACTTTGTAGTTTTAACACCCACCACTCTTCTAGGAATGCTTTCCACAAGATTGTGGAGTGTGGGGGATTTTGTAACTGTTTAGTCAAAAAAGCATTTGTGAGGTCAGGTACTGGTGTTCAGTGTGTTCAGTGGAGTTAAGGTCAGGGCTCAATGCAGAACACTGAAGTTCCTCCAAATTTAACTTGTCAAACAATGTCTTTACAGACTTCACTTTGTGCATAGGGGCAGAGTCGTGCTGTCATGCTTTCCCAAGCTGTTGTCAAAACGTTGGAAGCAATTGTCTAAATGCCTTCGTTTGCAATAGCATTAGCACGGGAAATAAGGAGGTGAAACTAACCCCTGAAAAACAGCCCCAGACCTTTATTGCTCTTCTACGAAACTTTACTGTTGGCACTATACATTCATGTAGGTAGAGTTCTCCTGGCATCCTCCAAATCCAGATTCGTCCATTAGACTGCCAGAAAGAGAAGTATGAATCATCACTCCAGTCAATGCCTGACATTGTGCATAGTGATCCTAGGCTTGTGTGCAGCTGTTTGGCCTTGGAAACCCATTTCATGAAGCTCCCAGTGCACAGCTCTTGTGCTAATGCTGCTTCCAGCGGTGTAGGGAGTGATACAAGATGATAGACGATTTGTACATGCTACGTGTTTCAGCACTCAACAGCCTTGCTTTGTGAGTTTGTGCAGTCTACCACTTTGAGGCTGAGCTATTGTTGCTCACAGATGTTTTCTTTTCACAACAATAACACTTACAGATAACCAGGCAGGACAGGGCAGAAATTTCAAAGACTGACATGTGATATCCTATGACAGTGGCACAGTTAAAGTCACCAAGCTCTTAAGCATAACTTATTCTACTAGTGTTTGTCTATGGAGATTGCATGGCTTTGTGCTTTATACACCTTTTAGCAATGGGTGGGCTGAAACACCTGAACTCCATTATTAAGAAGGGTGTCCACATATATTTGGCCATATAGTGCACTTTTAATAAACTATTTAAAAAATAAATAAATAAATTCTCTTTCAACCACAAAAACGGAGCATCATGTTGATCCTTATCCCTCTCTCTTACCCTCAAATGTGTATTTGCATCTCACTCGGTTGTCTTTCAGCAAGACACATCTCTTGGTAAGACCAGAATGATGTGAAGCCTTGCCTTACTTTTATATGAACAAATGGAATTCCAATAGGTTGCCTTTGCTTTCATCAAGACACAAAACTAATCCCATTGCCCCAGAGTCCAAATGTCTGGATCAAGACAGCCACAGATTGTCCTCACAGGTCCTGAAAGACTGACCTCTGAAGAATGCGAGTGAGTGATCATGCATGGTGGGAGGCAACAGCACACAATGCAAAATTCTAGACGTTCTTCCAGCATACAATCCTGTGCTAATTCTGGGCAAGGATGTATAATATATAGCCTGCTGATATATTAATCTATCTGATGCAAAAAAAAAAAGTCTGATACAGAATTGATAACTTGCATTATTTATACTTATGCACACAAAATGTACATGGCATTTCTGTTCATCTCCAACTCTTAGTGGAAAATGCCACAGTTTTACACATGGAGAAGCACAAGTTTGCCTTCAATGCTTTGTAAAATTAATCAATGATTCAACTTAAGTTTGAAAACTGTCTTCCTCGCACTACAATTAATATACTCTTTATACTTACAGGTGATATCTAAAAATAATTAGGACATTTCCAAGTAAAAACAAAATACCATCCCACCACCACAAACACCCCTTGAAACATTACAAGTGACCTAAATGGTTATGTACTTTAAATGAGTGATTTCAAAAGCCATGCCTACATGCTTTACATATTTTTAAAAAAAGTCTTCCATTGTTACAGTCAAGTCACTCTGGAGTTCAGCAACAGATGCCTTTGGGAAAATATGTAGTAGTCTATTTTTTATAATTGTATAATACAGAAAATGCTGCAATTTTTTCTGGGACAGTATGTCACACAACCTACAGCAGAGGAAGTGGGGAATTTACTCTACCACCTATTCTACCACAGCTTTTTGCTTTAACAGTAAAATAGAATAAAAAATGTGTACATATTCTTTGACATTACTCACCAAGTTTTTTTTGTTTTTGTTAGTTTTGGGATTTTTGTCCCAACCTTCTCCCCAATTTAGCATCACGCTAGTGATGGGTTAGAGGGACGGCCATCCTACCCTCCCTGAGAGAGCAAGTCTAGTTATGTTCTCTTGGACTCCCAGCCTTGGATAAGTTGTTTAAATTTAAATTACCATTTTGTTCCCTGTCAATTCTCTTTCTAAAAGTCAATAATTGCCGTGTTTAAGTATAGTCATCGGGATTATTCTATTATTATATAGTCATCAACAACATCCAGTAACATCGCTTCATCACCAAGTCCTATTATGGTGTGATCATTACTGTGTGATAGGGTGATAGTATAGATTATAGTATGTTCACTAGCAGGTCAGCCTCCTTTATGCTGGGAGCCAATGTCCATAGGCCTGCATTGGCAGCTTTCAGCTCCCACTACACAAGCCAGTTCTGGATTTATTAATAAAGTGTCTGCATGCAGAATTTTCAGGCTGATTTAGATTGAGTCACTGACAATAACAACTAAATCATGATCAAATAAATTCCCAACTACACTATTCTCAGTACAAGGCACTACTAAATTCTGTGCTTTTTTGTCTTAGGTGCGCTTGGTGGTATACCTTATAGCTGTACATGTAATCTTTAAGATAAATTGTATTTTTTAATAAGGAAATATTTAACACACAATTTCCTTTAACAAGGGACTAGTAATTAAAAATAAAAACTCTTAAGACATTTAGGCTCTAAGCTGTTGTGGCTATTTACGTCTGCATATTCTGTAGAATTAGGGATGATGTATGCTTATTAAGCTTGATAAATCTGCTATGTGCACTTTCTTCTACAAAGAAGTAGGCATCCCACTGTTCTTTTCATGGAAAGGGGGCTTAACTAACCAAGGCAACAACCAAGCATGCCAATTTCAAACCTGTACTAATGCCCTAATTACATATGGATTTGCAGCCAAACAATTAAGTGCAGCAGCCCTGCACTATGTGCCAACAAAATACCTCTATTGCGCTTTCAATGGTTGTCTTTTGTTCCTCATAGAGCAGTTATAATCCAAGGCTAAAAAGGTCTAACAATCACCAGCACTTGAAATTCTGTGTACAAAGTCTTACGAATTATTGCTATAAAGCTAACAAAGGATGAAACACTTTGATCAAATCAAGCTAGACTGGCTGGCCAAAGAACATACAGGATAATGCACAGAAATTCACCTACTTAGCACCTTAAGGTACCACTCCATTGGTGCATTTCAGAACCTGTTTGTATGGTCAAACACTGAAAATTGTGCAAATGCTGTAGAAATACAGTACATAGTACTGGAATATTAAAAAATTCCACATCGTTTTAAATGTCAGTCCTGTGGCGATGAACTCATACAGAACAAAATCAGATTTATGCCCCGACTCAGCAGTCCTCATATACCCCCTCTTACCGCACAGAAAGGTTACATTTTGGCCCAGCTTAGCTTCAAACCCTAAAAGGTCAGGCTACTGTGCATTCCAGAGGAGGAAGGATTACAGCGTGTGCATGTACTTGTGAAGGTGGGGGTGGAGGTGTAAACTGCTGAACATAAGTGCAAACATTCTATCTTTTTGGATCTACCTATGCTCTAAGCATGGTACAAGCAGTAGAAACAGAGCAATCATTTTGACTTAGTAGAACCACCCCAAACATTATTTATTTGGCAATGGAAATACAAAATTAAAATATTTTTAAATACAGTCCTGTGATATCTTTTTTCCTAATATTTAAAAATTAGTACCTGTGAAACAAAGAAAATAAAATGCAGAGCTGCAAGCCCATTTTGTCTTTTTAAATGAGCACAGTGCTGTTTTTGTCAGCTTCTCTGGAAGTGAACAGTGCTTCTATTTCGGTTCAGCCCAAACCAAAACTTTTCCTCAAAACAACAAAATAAAAGAGCCAGGTCCTGAATCTCCCAATTCCAAGAAATGCCGACAACTAGAAGTTTGACTTCCAGGAACAGGAACCGCATGATGCCAAAACTCCACTTGATTCAGTCTGAAAACATCTATAAAACTCAAGGCAAAAAATTTACGGCTCTCAGACCACTGATGTGTCCGGGGAGGAGGACCCTTAATAGCTTAAGCAACGTGTGGATGAAGCCAACGTGGTTATCACACTAATGACAAACCCACACTTCAGGAGCAGATCTTCAGGAACTGGCAAGCACACTGTTCCTCTGACCAATATTGTTATGACCTTCGCTTAGGTATGAAAACACTCCCTTCAGTGTCCTAACAGTCTTCAACCGGTTTTCCTCGCTTCCTGTGGTATGAATCACTGAATGATTCCCACTAAAAATGTACAGTCACATGGCAAATGGACTAGTTATCATTCAATCTTAAAAATATCTCAAAAATAACAAAAGGAGAGACATTTTAGTAAGGGCTAGATCAGCAGTCGTTTTAAGACAGTAGTCAGGGAAATTCTGCTCTATAGAACTTGACAGGGCAAAGCCCAATTTTGGACCAGAGCCCAGACTCCCACTACTCTCAGTTACATAATCACTCACAGAAAAGAAATATCTTCATTTAATTCAGCGCAAAAACAAATCACCTTTTTACAGTGCCATTGTTAAATATGAAATTTTGCAGAAATTTTGCATACTGCAGAACTTTAACTAAGTCTCCATTTTTTCAAAAGAATGAGGTATCAATAGGTATGAAGAAACAAGCATTTTGTATTAAACTAGCCATGCCTTTCTGCCTTCAGCAGCATCCCAAAGGGAGTTTGAAAAACAAGCAGCAGAAAGCCGTGGTGAAATAAAGAGGCCTGTACCGCTGCCAGCTCTCTGCGGGATGATGCTGCTGATTGATATTTCCCACTGGGTTTGAACCACTGCACGTGGACGGGGACAATGGCTAAAAGAGTCCTTCAAAACAAGCTAGTTAATGCTTTGTTTAGATGCTCTTACGTCAGGTTACACCATGTGAATTAGATGTTGTCAGCTCAAAGGAATGTGCGACCATGTCATGGCCATTCATTGTTGTTTCTTCTTCATTCAAGCTCAGGCCCTAAATCTACTGGCTGTGACAGGTACATTCACAAAAAGGGGGTGGTCTCCCTCACTCACTCTCCCTCTATCCTTATCTCAATCTTTTCTAAGAGAAAGTTTCAGATCTCCACATCTCTCAGGCTGAACAACAGGCTCAGAGGAGCTGGTTTCAGATCAGACTGGACAACCTCTATTGTCAACCCCCAAAAAATCACTTTCTGCATTCAGCCATTGTTTGCCTTTTCATCAGGCTTGGTTTTGATACTGATATCTGATCCTTGGGTATCGGCCTAGATCAAGTTCGGACACTGTTATTACCTGTATCTAACCTAACTAGCTAGTAAGTCTTGGTATTTATACAATTACACTTTTCAAATATATTCTTTTGGCAAAAGCTGTGTGTTGTGTGTCTCTCTCTCTCACACACACACACAGCCAAAGGTATTGGGACACATACACAACACAACTACAGGACCTTTTTTGACACACAACCCCAATTCCAATGAAGTTGGGACATTGTGTTAAACATAAATAAAAACAGAATACAATGATTTACAAATCCTTTTCAACCTATATTCAACTGAATACGCTACAAAGACAAGATATTTAATGTTCAAATAGATAAACTTTATTATTTTTTGCAAATATTCACTCATTTTGAATTTGATGCCTGCAACACATCCCAAAGAAGTTGGGACAGAGGAATGTTTACCACTGTGTTATATCACCTTTCCTATAAACAACACTCAATAAGCATTGGGGAACTGAGGACACTAATTGTTGACGCTTTGAAGGTGGAATTCTTTCCCATTCTTGCTTGATGTACAACTTCAGTTGCTCAACAGTCCGGGGTCTCCGCTGTCGTATTTTGTGCTTCATCATGTGCCACACATTTTCAGTTGGAGACAGGTCTGGACTGCAGACAGGCCAGTATAGTGCCCACACTCTTTTACTACGAAGCTAGGCTGTTGTAACACGTGCAGAATGTGGCTTGGCATTGTCTTGATGAAATAAGCAGGACGTCCCTGAAAAAGACGTTGCTTGGATGGCAGCATATGTTGCTCCCAAACCTGTATGTACCTTTCAGCATTAATGGTGCCTTCACAGATATGCAAGTTACCCATGCCATGGGCACTAACACACCCCCATACCATCAGAGATGCTGGCTTTTGAACTTTGCGCTGATAAGAATCCAGACAGTCCTTTTCCTCTTTGGCTCGGAGGACACGACGTCCATGATTTCCAAAAACAATTTGAAATGTGGACTCGTCAGGCCACAGGACACTTTTCCACTTTGCGTCAGTCCATCTTAGATGAGCTCGGGCCCAGAGAAGCCGGCAGCGTTTCTGGGTGTTGTTGATATATGGCTTTTGCTTTGCATGGCAGAGTTTTAACTTGCACTTGTAGATGGAGTGACGAACTGTGTTCACTGACAGTGGTTTTCTCTGAAGTGTTCCTGAGCCCATGTGGTAATATCCGTTACAGAATGATGTCGGTTTTTAATGCAGTGCCGCCTGAGGGTTCGAAGGTCACAGCCATTCAGTGTTGGTTTTCTGCCTTGCCACTTACTTGCAGAGATTTCTCCAGATTCTCTGAATCTTTTGATGATATTATGGACTGTAGATGATGAAATCCCTAAATTCCTTGCTATTACACATTGAGAAACGCTGTTCTTAAACTGTTGGACTAGTTGGATTTGCTCACGCAGTTGTTCACAATGTGGTGAATCTCGCCCCGTCCTTGCTTGTAAACGACTGAGCCTTTCAGGGATGCTCCCTTTATACCCAATCATGACACTCACCCGTTTCCTATTAACCTGTTCACCTGTGGAATTTTCCAAACAGGTGTTTTCTGAGCATTCCTCAACTTTCCCAGTCTTTTGTTGTCCCTGTCCCAACTTCTTTGGAACAACATCAAATTCAAAATGAGTGAATATTTGCAAAAAACAAAAACGTTTATCTGTTTGAACATTAAATATCTTGTCTTTATAGTGTATGCAATTGAATATAGGTTGAAAAGGATTTGCAAATCATCGTATTCTGTTTTTATTTATGTTTTACACAACGTCCAACTTCATTGGAATTGGGGTTGTACCATTGTAAATCCATAGGCATTAATATTGAGTTGGAGCTTTTGGAGCTTTAACAGCTTCCACTCTTCTGGCACAGTCATGCTGGAACAGAAAAGGTCCTTCCCCAAACTGTTACCACAAAGTTGGAAGTATCCAGAATGTCTTGATATGCTAAAACATTAAGATTCCCTTCACTGGAACCAACTGGTCTATGCCAACCCTTTAAAAACAACTCCATAGCATTATCCCTCCCTTACCAAACTTTACCGTTGGCACAATGCAGTCAGGCAGGTAACGTTCTCCTGGCATTCGCCAAACTCAGACCATCAATCAGACTGCAGAAAGAAGTGTGATGGATCACTCCACAGAATACATTTCCACTGCTCTAGAGTCCAATGGTGGCGTGCTTTACACTGCACCAGCTGATGTGCTTGGTGATGTAAGGCTTGCAGGCAGCTGCTCGGCCATGGAAACCCATGCCATGAAGCTCCCAGTGCAGTTTTTGTGATGATGTTAATGCCAGAGTTCTGAAACTCTTGGAAGTTTTTATATGTCCATCATATTAAAAATACTATTCAACAAATTAATGATATGTAAAATGTATTTTTTGCAAAATGCATGCATCATCACTGAGAGAATGGTAAGAAAAAGCACTCTGTATAATTCATATTTTTCAAAAAGAATCACTTTCAGAATGGTAATTTGATACATTCTGCCAGTCAAAACCAGAAAGTAAGTGTTCACTATCCTGGGAAAAAGCAGCAAATGAAAAAAATGCTCATGCATAATTATCCAAAATTAAATGACCTAAAAATAACCAGGTGCCATACTGAAATCATAGGGTGAAAGGCTGTAGAATAGTCATTTAAGGACATATTGTTACAGTAACCATGCCAGTTTACTGTAGAAAATAACAGGCCTTTTTCTTTCGAGAGTGAAACTGAAATCCCTGCTTTTCAGGTGCACATAATTAAGAAAGAAAGAAAAAATCTTGAAGGCTCAATCATATATATATATATATATATATATTTTTTTTTTTTTTTTTTTTTTTTACCTGGTAATTAGGGTGGAGTAGGAAGTAATCCGGACATTCAGCTACAGCCATTTTCTCAAAGTTCTCCTCCAGATATCACATTCACCTCTGAGAACTGCAAAGAGAGCCTGAAAACAGAAGGACAAAAAAAAGTAAATGAAAAACCTTCAGCACAGGAAAAAAAGAGGTCTCCTTAGTTGAGTCTAAGTGGCTACTAATATAGCACAGAGCACTTCTTAACCCAAATAGTTTCACAGGGTCAGCAGACCAGGAGAATAAGAAGAACAGTGAGCTAACCAATCTGCCTAAATTAAAGTTAGATACTCAAACAAGTTTCAAATTATGCAAGTTATGTTTAAAAAACAAAACACAGGGTTTAATCAGCAACTGGACAATGACAAATTATTATTCTGTATCAGTACATTGTAAATAAATAAATAAATAAAAAAAACAATGAAGGTAAACTTGAGGGTATGCATGTTCATACTGGGTGACTTGTGTAGGCTTTTTTTTTTTTAATTCTCTCATTATAAAGGATCAAATTTAATTTCAAAACTGCCCAGTCGTGTCTTGGTGAGCTGTAGGTCAGTCAATGCACAAGTAAGCTAACAAATGGTCTGAAGTTGACTGTAGATATTAAATTTGCATCTTGTCTCTCACCATACAAACCAAAGAAATATCAATAGTAGTGAAACATGTCAGTCAATCACATAGACAAAGATTAAATGACTCAAAATACTGGTACAATGTTAAGAAGCAAAAACTGCAATAATTAACTTAGCATCAGAAAGTGCCCTGCTAGAATATAGAAGCCTAATCATCTAATTATTGCCAGGTTTGGTAGGTTTGTTAAAGAAGAGAAGTGACTAAAAACCACACTAGGCTTTGCCCCTATGTGACCCAAGTTGGACACACTTGCTGTAACCTTATCAGTGAGCACAAATATTCCCCATACTGTTAAAAATTTCATGTATTTAGTATGTATTTCAGTAGATAGTCTAAACCACAACTAGAGCTTAAGTAGCTAGGTTCGATTTCCTGGTCAAGCGACCAATGTCCTTTCTGTGTGGAGTTTGTTCTCCCTGTGTCTGTGTGGGTTTCCTGCCTTCCACCCGATGACAGCTGGGATAGGCTCCGGCACCCCCGCGACCCATAAGCAGAAGCGGCTTACAAGGTGTGTGTCTGTGTGTGTGTGAGTGGATGTGAAAGAAAATTGTACTGATATATATGCAAATAAGGGAATGATTTATTTGAAAATAAATGTGCTGAGAACATAAAGAGTAGACTCTGTGATAGCCACCCAAAACCTGAACTAACATCCTTTAAAACACAGGTTCCCAACCCTGGTCCTGGATGACTGCCTGCCCTGCACATTTTTGTGTTTTCTTGTTGTAACACACCCACTTCAGTTTAGGTAGGACTTATTAATGAGCTAATTACAAACATGGCCACACTTGTCTTAATGCCAAGTGTAAACAGGGCCAAAGAACGCATAGTGCGCTGCATTTAAAAGTATGTTAGGCAGCAAGACAATATCAGAGTAAAGCGGAGAAATGACTGTTTCAAAGACCTTCCTCCTCAAGCTGAAATGTCTTGTAAAAACCTCTGATAATGACTGTGGAACCACTGTTTACAGTTTAATATCTAAAGCTCAATTAATCAATCAGTCATTAATTGACGTTTGGTGGCTCAGGAGGTGTTTCTCATTGACTGTGGACCATTTCCAACTCTTCTAAGAGCTCAGCATTTTTGGGACAGCTCCAGAAGGCCTTATTTCCGGCCCCTGCCATTACATAATGGGGAGCTGAAACTGAACGTTTCACAGTGGTCAATGGTCTCCACTCACGACAATAACAAAAGGGAGGGCAGCCCTGGAGGATGATGTCATGGCCGTAAATCATATGACCATGCCGTGGGCTGTGGCAGGGAGACAGCGTCTCTTTTGTTAACAGGTATCTGCTGCAATTTTATCAGGGGCAAAATACAGTAGCACAGCATTTTCATTCAACACACCCTTCTGTGCTCTGCCTCAGTGTTTGGGCTTGCTGAGCAGCGCTGAATGGCACTCCTCAAACGCTCAATGCCTGCGGTTCAGTCAGCCATGGAGTGGCGATCTGGCCTCACTGAATGGACTTGGCAGCATACATCCAAACACATATGGTGCTGAGATGGCATGTACATGCATATATATATCTGGAGCTTTATGTTTTCTTCCATTCAACTGCAAATTCTTAAACATCAAATAAAAAGCCAAAATAAGGTTAAGAAAATTGCTAGAAGATTGATCAGAAAGTCATAACACACATGAAGTTGGGCCACAACCGATCCTACAAGAGAAGAATTTCTGTGATGGTACCCTCCTTTGATTTGAGCTCCAACTTCAACAAAATAATTCCACATAAACCCAACAATCAAGCTCAATGTATTTGTCATGATTAGAATGCTCTACTTAAATCCTGGACCTTCTGGATGGATTGACTTCAGAATGTCAGACTTGCTAAGTTCCTTCTCAGTCCTTCACCCTAAATACTGTGCCTCTTAGGGCTGTGTGCACAGCTCCTCCCAGTATCTATCTTCACTAGTGATGTAGTCACATGACACAAATATACATGGTATATACCCATGAGGAAACCACTAGAATTTGCATATATTCACCTAAAAATACATAATGATATGTAGCTGAGCATTATTACCATTCAAATCATTCATTCATTCATTATCTACAGCGCTTATCCTTCAGGGTTGTGGGGGAACTAAGCCTATCCCAGCACTCATTGGGCAGAAAGCAGTAAACACCCTGGACAGGCTGCCAGTCCATCACAGGGCAGACACACATATTAACACCTGGGCCTGACTCCATGTCTTTGGACTGTGGGATAAAACCAAAGCACATCTGATCTTTTTATCTATTCCTTACTGAATTTTTTTGTTTCGAACTATACTAATAATACAACGGGGTAACCAGCCCTTTGCCAAAGAAATGCCATGGTTGACATGCTGGGCCTGAAAGCTTGTCAGACCCAGAAACAGTTTTCTACCTCCAAAAGTGAACATATACATTTAAAAAGTTAGCTTTTTCCAGAATGCTGGGGGGATTTGGGGCAGAAAAGGTCACCAGCGCAAAAGAGGCTTGAAGCCCCAATTTCAGAGAAACACACTCTCCCACTCTACCACAGCAGTGTAAAAATCTCATTCGTGTATAGCCCACATGGTCCCTTAAAGATGCTATTAGTTAATTTTGGAAACCTATAGCTAGGTTTAACTAGGTTGGGATGTGAATCTTTGAACCGACAGTGAATTGACTTGATTTATAATTGATTGGTTTTCATCTCAATTCACAGGCAATGTTTGTAAATTGAGAGTGATTTGATTTGACAGATCAAACAGCGATATAACTCAGCAATTTGATTCAGCAATTCAAGCTTCTTTAAGATATACGGTAAAGCATTAAATTATTCTGTAAAAAGTCTTCCTCTAATGTTTTCAAGCAAAACACTGAATTATTCATTCAAATTACTTTAGGAATAATAATCAAAATAATCTTGCCACAAAATGCTTCTGGCAGAGGAAACATCTGGAATGTCCACACTCTCCATGATTTATTTATGTTAGCATCCAAGATTTCAGGTGTTTTTTGACATAACATTTTTGAGAATGATTTTTCAGAAAATCTTTCCAGTCTCTCACAGTAAAGAAAAAAAAGCATCCTCTGCTGTTGTGCATATGGGGCAGATGCTGTTTAGCATTTGAGTTAAGTACAGAGTACACGCCATATATTTTTCCCCAAATAGCTTTGTTTGGGTTTACTGCAGCATCACCTCCTTCTTTATTCATTGTCTTCATTTTAAGATCACCTAAGCAAAGTCAGTGTATGACTGGCTGGTGAATGAAGCATACGCTGCTATATAAGTCTAGCAGTTCACTGCACCACCCTCTATGTGCATCAGCATTACATGATTATTAGCTGCGGTCTGGTGTAGTTATGTGAAGCAGAGTTTGGGCATTATTCTGTCTTTTTTTTTACAACAATTGATGCAATCACATCAGGTGGAAACAATGCATGAAGAAAACAAATGAAAGTAACTACACAATTACTTGTAAGTCATAGACTATATTGCCAAAAGCATTCACTCTCCCATTGAAATCATTGAATTCAGCTGTTCCAGTCACAGGTGTATAAAGCCAAGCACCTAGGTCTGCAGACTGCTTCTACAAACATTTGTGAAAGAATGGGTCGCTCTCAGGAGCTCAGTGAATTCCAGTCGTGAAATTTCTAATAAATATTCCACAGTCGGTGGTATTATAACAAAGTGGAAGCATTTGGGAATGACAGCAACTCAGCCACAAAGTGGTAGGCCATGTAAAATGACAGAGCGGGGCCAGCGGATGCTGAGGCTAACAGTGCGCAGAGGTTGCCAACTTTCTGCAGAGTCAGTCGCTACAGATCCCCAAACTTCAAGTGGCCTTCAGATTAGCTCAAAAACAGTGTAGATAGCTTCATGGAATGGGTTTCCATGACCGAGCAGTTGCATCCAAGCCTCACTTCACCAAGCGCAATGTAAAGTGCCACCACTGGACTCTAGAGCAGTGGAGACATGTTCTCTGGACTAACGAATCATGCTTCTCCGTCTGGCAATCCGATGGATGACTCTGGGTTTGGTGGTTGACAGGTGAACGGTACTTTTCTGACTGCATTGTGCCAAGTGTAAAGTTTGGTGGAGGGGGGATTATGGTGTGGGGTTGTTTTTCAGGAGTTGGGCTCGGCCCCTTAGTTCCAGTGAAAGGAACTCTTAATGCTTCAGCAGGCCGAGAGATTTTGGAGAATTTCATGCTCCCAACATTGTGGGAACAGCTTGGGGATGGATTCTTCCTGTTCCAACATGACTGTGCACCAGCGCATACAGCAAGGTCCATAAAGACATGGTTGAGCAAGTTTGGTGTGGAAGAACTTGACTGGTCTGACCTCAACCCGACAGAACACCTTTGAGATGAATTAGAGCTGAGACTGTGAGCCAGGCCTTCTCATCCAACATCAGTGTCTCGCTTCTAGAAGAATGGTCAAAATTTCCCATAAACACACTCCTAATGCTTGTGGAAAGCCTTCCCAGGAGAGTTGCAGCTGTTACAGCTGCAAAGGGTGGGCCAACATCATATTAAACCCTATGGATTAAGAATGGGATGTCACTCAAGTTCATATGCGTGTGAAGGCAGACGAGTGAATACTTTTGGCAATATAGTGTAAGCAAATAATAAAAATGGCAGAAATTAAGTAAGTACTAAACACTAGAGACCTACCAAAAGGAAAAAAAAAGGATTTCAAGTAAAAAGGATGTAAACCTAATGTGCGATGGGTGTTTTTATAGATAATGGTTTTAGTTACACAGGCTAGTCTTCCTAACATATATGCATCACACATCACAGTAAAGCCAGCATTTAAAGCTGAATACACCACTGATCTTCATCCAGGACTGTCATGTTTGCTGGTGACAGCTGGGTGAATCAGCTTAAGGGGGCCAAATCTGACTTGTTTGTGCACACAAAAAACTTTCCTAAACTTTGTTAAAACCAAAAGAACTGGCTGTCCACTTCAAACAGACAGACCACTTCACAGGCAGGTGTAACATAGAGTGTCAGCAGTTCAAGAACTTCATGGATTTCATCTCAGAGTAACTTCCCTAATGAAGATGTAAAAGTACATCTACTTCCTAAGGAGTAAGAAGACAGTGAGGGCCTCATCAAAATGCCCCCATTTTACACACTGAACTTGTACTGTATTCAGCCCCAGTACCAGACACCTAAAGGACACTTTCCTTCTGGGCACTGGCACTTTAAAAATGCATTGAAATGTCTATTGCATGCAGGTAGTTTATTTCAGTATTACCTTATACAATATTACCAGTGTTGTGAATCGATTGCTGACTGGGCCTCTGTATTATCTGTTATTGTTTAATTATTGTTTGAATGTCATGCAACATCTCAATCCAAGAAAATGCTATTTCATTTCAGTTGTACAACAACATGCAACAAAAAAAGACAATAAAATAGGCTTTAACATAGCACAGTATACAAATTATCAAAATACTGTATTTTAGAGTCTAGAACTAGAATCGAAGGTAACTGAATTCTACCTGCCAGTCCAATGTAGGGAAAAAAAAAAACTTATTAAGAATGTCAATCTCCAAGCAACAAGGCAGAACATGTACTCATTTTAATTGTGCTTTCCAGGAATCCCAAGCTAGCATGTGACACGGGCGGGAGGGGGAAGTCTCCATGACTCCCCATGGTATTATATTTATTAACATGAGCCCTCATGTTAATAAAAAAAAAAAAAAGGCTTTTTTTATGTGTGTTTACACACACACACACACACACACACACACACACACACACGCGCGCGCACACACACACACACACACACACACACACACACACACACACACACACACACAACATAATGAAATGACTGTGACTCAATATTTTCTCCAGCCAATTAAGCAGAATAACAAAGCAAAGATCAACTATAAAGACAACTATAAAGTGCATCTATACTAATTAGCAAGGATCTTTTTTCCTACTTGGGGAAAAAAAAGGAACTTCAAACATACAACAACAAGCAGAAACTGCCCTCTTAATCACACAGCAAGTGATTCAGAGTGGATATCCTGATTGTTTTTATATCTTCTGTCAGATCAATGACAATAAACCTTTCCTTTCAATTCAGTCAGAGAATCTTAAGAATATAAAGATGCTCTCATACATTTTAAAATGTTTTATTTTCCTAAGCACCAATTCAGGTGCACACTAAATCCTGAAGCAAAATGCAACTTATGGCAGATATAAACTGATGGATGCAGATTATATGTGCAATACCTATGTCTATGGCACTCATGTACATTTGTGCACAAGTCTCATAGCAATCACAATTGCTGGATTGTACAAGGGCAGTGACGACATCATGGCCTTGTGATAAGAAGTTCATGAGTGCTTACACTGCACAGGGTGAGATTTAATGTCTTGCTGTTATTAGCACTGGAGCAAAGGCAAAGGCCAGGTCTGGGATCACTAGCAGCCACCAGCTATTTAAAGTAAATCCTGATTGAAACCGTGCTAACATTTCTCTGAAGTGATCTTTTATTTAGCCTGTCTCAGGTTAATTATTGGACACGCTCCAATGGAAACATTCATGCTGGTTGGGGTTGCTACAGAAAATTGTGATACTTCAGTAGTTTTAAAGCATTATGTATTCCAAGTTTTGCTTATTCAACATAGCCTTTGTGGCATGCGTCCAGTTTGTCTAAATTTAAGTTGCCTGGGATGAGCCTCATACAGTCTAATTCAAACTTACCATCTGTTACAGCATAATGCAGTTGGATCTAATAAAGGATCCTCAATGACTGGAATGCAGAACACCAAGGAGAAGCAGTCTTATTCAGCTGACACCGTCACATATCGAACAGCATCTGCAATACTTGTGACCAGGGCTGGGTACTGGCAGCAACTTCACGACAAGACACATATCATCATACAAGTATCATGAAACATTACCATACGATGATGAAACAAGCAAGACGTAAAACAGACATTTTTGTTGAATATTTACCATAATATTTCCTTTAAATCCTGCAATAATAATGAATCAATAAATAAATAATATTGGTTAAAATGACAGACATTTCATTGCCAATTATTTACAGCACAATTTTAAATCACTAAAAAAACACAACAATAATGAATCCATAGACAATTCTAGAGGACTGAACTTTCTATACTATTAATCACAGAGGCAGCAGGATACGTACATGTACAAGAGAGACTGTAGCGGACATTGACACAAATGAATCCACAACATATTAATACTGCCCTACTTGTGTACATTAAAGTGATAGATTTCCTGACCAATCATAAGCATGCCTGAATCTGGCACGTACAAGAGACTGCAAAGAGAGCATCTGAGTCATTTACTGAAAGAAAGTTCCCCTGGTGTCTTTTACTGTCACACATACAGGAACAGATCTAACACAAAGTTAATCCATTCCTCCATTTTTAATATTTTATAAAGGCAATAAAATGATGCCTTGATGAAAATAACTTCCACAGGTGACTAGAGCACAAAGACTAGTGTAAGACATGAGACAGCATCTCCCATCTCCCTCATGTTCAACAAGAATGACTGATGTTTCATTGTCAGAGAAAAATCAACAATTTGCCTCATTCTGTTCATTTATATTCTACTTTTATTTTCTGCATCACTTTTTACAACTCCCTTGTCTAGTATTCTAGCTAAACTGCATTCTCTATGACTTTGAGAAAACTGTTTCTGACAGAGCCAATAAAACTTCATTGATTTGACTTGAAAACCCACTGCACAATGTGAGGCATGGTGGGAGTGGCAGAATGGAGGGAGGAATGAGTGTTGTATTACACAACCTACAGCTCCAGAGCTGCTGTAAAAAAGCTGGCTCGCTCTCAGTCTGCTGGTGCATGGGAGACACATTCTCATTTATTCCCTGCAATGCTTGTGCTGCCATAGAGGTTCATTATACGATAAATCTCAGCACTTATATCCACAACAGAAAGAAAGAAAAGAACTCTAAAACCTTTTAATACAGGGGAATCAGAACTATTCCCCCGCAAGCCTGCATACAAATTCATCTTAACAGGAGGAAAAAAAAATCCACAAATGACTAAAGGGTGCAAGGTGGGACTTTTACATGAGTCTTCCTATAAAGTGAACCTTCTGTCAAGGTACAACATGCAATAAATGAAAGGGGGGTTAGCAGTCAAAAGTAGGGGTACACCATGGAGGAGTTAGATATTTGTGCCAGTATGATGACACAGATTCCCCATGGGATGTTTTTCAGGACAGTGTTTGCATTTACAAAGCTATAAATTCTCTGCCTTCCAAATTGGGGCAGGCTTACAAATATTTGCGTTATTTATAAACTTGGCTGTCCGGAATCAAAACAGCAAGCCAAGGGGTGCACATACTTGAAGATACTGAACATACTGTATCTTTGGAATGCTTTAATTTTTGCACGACCATGTCTAACTGCTGACATTTCATTTGACAAACAGTCCCCAAATATACCTACAGGACAACTTTTATTAACTTCAAATGCACCACTAAGCCACGGTGGTTTAAATAGCACAGACTATGCACAAAAAGTGTATTTATACCACAGAGACTGCAATGAATATTCTGTAATTAGATAAATATATTTTAAAAAATAAAAGCAACTACAGCTACTTTTAGTACTTTTATAAAACTATGTATATTCATGCACTGTTTTGTTTCAGTCAGATTGACAGGAAAAACCTTTCTTCATAATGAAAAATGCTAGCTAGTCACCAGAAGCAAGCAACTGTCTACTCCATCTACACATTTTGAAACAAAAAACTTTCCATATGGTTGGTTGTTCTAAGGGTCAAAACCGCTGGATAGTGAGACAATAAAGAGGGCTTTAGTTCCTAATTGTAGTTATGGCAAAGGCGGGCTTTTCATGTTTAAATTTGTGTATATTATAAATAAGCTATTATTTACAGAAAGGACCGTACATTGATTTTTCAGGGGTGGGATTTAGCTACGTAAGCACTGCTTTTTAGTGTAGTACTCCCTAAACTCTGTGCAACGATGGACTTTCTGTCCTATTTCCTAAGCCTTTGACAACGTGCTGGTTATCACCATAATGCAATTGAGAGCAGAGCTAGAGAGCAGCCGTAGGAAACTTATTTGAACTGCACTAGGCTATTAAACATGATATTGTTGCTTCAGATTAGAGCTCTAAGACAATTAGACAAAACTAGCCCAACACCTGCAATGCTTTTAACCAATTAAAAAGGATCACAGACCAGTAAACTGGTCTCTGGTTGTTTAACTTCATCCAAAACCTATGACACGTACAGCATACCACGTCCCAGGAATACCTCTGGAGACCATTATCCCAAATACTCCATCTCCTCAGGAATTCTTGGAGCACATTCTTTCCACATGGGGTATTGGGAGGAGAACAGCTGAATGGCACACATTGATTTGTAGGGCAAAGTGCAAAGATGAGGGAGAGAAAAGACAGCCTGGGATTGAAAAAGAGAGAAAACCTCTGGCAGAGAGAGGGGGAGAAAGAGAGGTGCTGGAATGTAGGCAGTGCTGTCCAGCTGTGTTGTCCAGAGTCAGAAGGGCCTGCCCGGTGGGGGCGGGGCTGAGTGGCTGAGGAAACATGCATATTTATAAGCCATTTCCCATGCCCCCCACTCCCCCCACTCAAACCCAAGCCAGATTAGAACGAGCCTTTCTTCATCTGGCAGGGGTCAGGAACAACGCCCTCCCTTTTCTCTCTCCTCAGCAGGGCGAGACAGCACTAATCTCAGGTCTTGCACTGTTTAGCTTCTGATTAGACATGGCCCTAGACTATGCCTAGACAACACTAAAAGCTTTGCCGAACAACTAAATCAAATTTAAGTGCTTAATCAGATCGATTTCTGGAAGCATTTAAAGCATGTGTCTGTGTGCGTGCCATTATAACCACACTTTTTCCTTAACGTTTTTCTCTATAAATAGCTTTATATATCTAATGTACAATCATTTCAACTGGCAAACCAATTAATCTTTGCAGCAAAATACTTGCCACACACATTTAACTGCATCAGTATGCAGATTTGTCTTTGTTAGTAAAAGAATAAAATGCAATTGCAAACAAAAGATTGTCAAACTGTTGCTGCTTTAAGCCATGTTAACATTTCAAGATTATATTTCTAGAGTCATTTACAGAAACCGAACTACCACAGTGACTTGATAATCTAGAGTTTACTCCACTATCTGTGTGTGTGCTATGCTCTTAGGCTGAGATTTAAGAGCTTTCTCATACAGTTTGCACCCAAGCCGCAATTTCTTTGGCTCATAGCTAGCCACAACTCTGGCCACACTGTTTGTCTTGCATAGGAACTCCAGTGTCAACTTGTTCACTGTACAAAACTCTTCCAAAATCCTTTCAGCCTTCATTGTCTTGACACCATGCTATACACTAGAGCTGGAATGAATATTTAAAAATATAAGTATCATTGAAACAGTAAACCTTTATGAACCTTCCTAAACCCCTGTCAATCACTGGTCCATTTTCATCATCCTACTTCATCTTATATGAGGGGCATTGCTAGGTCAGTTTTAGAGGGGCATTAGCTCCTCCTTCGTCAAATAATATTTAACACCCCCCCCACCAATAATAATGTATAAATGTACATTATTAGTTCAAATCATCAACAGTATTTTGCATTTATTTTTCATGATTCATCTGTGCCATCATGTTTCCTAATTCACAATATACTGTAAGAGCAGTGTGTGTTAAGTATTTCAAAACAATGCTTATTAGTATAACAATACTGCTTATACTGCTTATGTTTTTTCTGTATAATACTGGTAACTGCAACAACTACTGATGATGTGTTGATCATAACACAATTTTAATGTAAATGGTAATTAAGAGCAGGCAGCTCCTCAGAAGACCAGTCAGGTGAGAAAAATCTTGCCAGTTCTGAACAATAAAGAACACCTTGATCTCTTGTAAATCTGAGTTCTAAACACAGGGAAGAAGAAAAGAAGCTGAATGAGACTAAATTATTTTTTTTTCTTTCTGTCAAATGTCACTAAAATCATGTCATCTAGACTCCTGAACACGCAAGTACAACTACAGAACAAAATTACTTTTTAGGACTGTACCAATCTATAATCTGCATATTTAGGACCTGCATCTTATCCAAGAGAGATTAGATAGCACTGCTTTAATACCTTTGCTTGATCTGTGAAAGTGAACCGATATAGTATTAAGTTGTACTAGATCTGTGCTTAATACACAATGAAGTAACTTTTGTATGCCAACTTGACCAAAGAGCCATTTTTTGGTCAATTTCCACCGACTTATACTCTAAAAGTTCATAATGAACAGACAATTTAGGGCCAATAAACAAACATCCTCCAGGAGGAGAATGCCCCCAGACCCCCTCAGTAAAGGCTTAGCACCCCCATTTATAAATATTTAGTGACACCAATGTCTTTATTACTCCCAGCTTAAGTCAGAAATTCTAAGTCAGACTTCATTAACACTAAGAATGCTAATATGGAACAACTGCTGTATTGGTCAGGAACAATTTACATCAAACAAATTATACGTGTTCCAAAGTTTAGGGCATTTAAATGAATAAAGAAGAAGACATATGAGTATTTCTGCCAGGGAAAGTATATTTGCTTAAAGAATTTTGCAATTCTCAGGATTTAGAAGAGGGTCTCCTTCCATCAACAACTGGCATGAGTAGCTAACTACCAAACTAGACCACAAACCACACTACAGACCATCTGTTCTGAATTTCAGTGAAATACCCTAATTAGGTACTTAGACTACTACATACTGGATGCGCCACTCAGCATCTTATTATTACTGTACTATATTAAACTCAGACCACAAATCCATAATAGACAACTGGCTTGAAATTCACATAGAGAAAGGTCCCACTATGAAGTCTTTAAAATGAACAGAGAAATCCTAATTGTAACATTTACTGACTAACCTAGTCATACTGTAACTTATTTCTCTTTGTATATTTAAGCTTGAAGGAGTTTGTGAAGAGTTTGCTGATCAAAGTTTGCTGACCCCAAACATGATGAATTCACTAAACTACGTTTTAAAATTTGAATTCATTAAATCGATATGAGCGGAACTTAAACATATGGTTTACAAGTGCTTTCTGCAGCACTTCTTATGTGCTACAGCTGTGCTTCGTACTGTCTGCTACTTGGTGATAGACACTGGCTGACTTGGCACAGAGCTTCTTGTCTGGTATGCAGTGATCTTTAACCAGCTGCAGCAGTCTTTCTAGGCTTTTTTTCTTTTTTTGAGCTAAACAAATAAGAAACTCTGACCAAAAGCTCTTAACAGTACTCTAATGTTTGAGTTCAGACTGCTCATGGTTTTGGGAGAGAAGCAATGTTCAATGTTCAAAAACAATGTTTTCACCTTAGAAAGACAGAAACAGCTGTTCATCGTCATGGACTCTGAAGACTATACACAGACATAGGAGTAGAGACAGAAATTCTATACAATGTGTTATTAACTCTCAAGCTTGTCGAAATCAAGGATTCCTGTGACTCGTATTTGCATGAGACACCCTTCAAGCAAGTCCAAATATACCTTTCGGAGTCCCGTCAAGCTCCAGATTTCCGCGAGAATAAGCTGAGTATCAACTCCAAACAGAGTGTTATGACAGGCTTAGAGCAGATATGCAATGACTGTAGTGCTCAAATCCCTTATGTCAGCTTTATATGCAAGAGCTTTATTTTGCTGGATGCATCTCTATGCCATCACACATGTACACACACGCAGGCTATGGCACAAAAGCAAAAAGTCAGCAAATGATGAAAAGAGGCTGCTTTCTGATATTATCTATCAAAACAAAAACATTCTTTGGTTCACATGATTTTTTTTTTCAGAACAGGTGGGTGACGGCGGGAGGGTGTGTGGGGGGGTGTGGGGGTTATGTTGCATGAGAAGTACCTTTGTCTGATTCTAAATTTGCCCCTTCCACAACAGCAGACTTACAGATCTGGAAACGTGGCGCCAAGTCCCCAGAAATTTTAAGCAAACATCACATAATATAATAGATAGATAGATACATAGATACATACATACATTCAAAGACAGTGTCAATCAATGTTTTAAGCACTGCTCACCATCTATTTTACTGGTATAGCCATAACACTGGTAACAACAGTCAAGGTACACGTTACTCTTAAAAGCAACGCTAAACATAGCTGGGTGGCCAGGTACAGAGTATTCACAAGTAACCTGCATGGCTAATTTTCACAGCCCTGTGCTTAGAAGGTTAATCTGTGCCACAATAGCTGTGGCTGCATCCCCAATCTACAGGGGCAGGCTTAGGTAACAGAAATAGACAGGCCAGTATCAGACCAACAGGTAGATACTGGAGCTTATACACTGCTCAAAAAAAATAAAGGGAACACTTAAACAACACAATATAACTCCAAGTAAATCAAACTTCTATGAAATCAAACTGTCCACTTAGGAAGCAACACTAATTGACAATCAATTTCACAGCTGTTGTGCAAATGGAACAGACAACAGGTGGAAATTATTGGCAATTAGCAAGACACACTCAATAAAAGAGTGGTTCTGCAGGTGGGGACCACAGACCACTTCTCAGTACCTTTCTGCTTTCTGGCTCAGGTAGTGCAGCTCATCCAGGATGGCACATCAATGCGAGCTGTGGCAAGAAGGTTTGCTGTGTCTGTCAGTGTGTCCAGAGGCTGGAGGCGCTACCAGGAGACAGGCCAGTACACCAGGAGACGTGGAGGAGGCCATAGGAGGGCAACAACCCAGCAGCAGGACCGCTACCTCCGCCTTTGTGCAAGGAGGAACAGGAGGAGCACTGCCAGAGCCCTGCAAAATGACCTCCAGCAGGCCACAAATGTGCATGTGTCTGCACAAATGGTTAGAAACCGACTCCATGAGGATAGTATGAGGGCCCGACGTCCACAGATGGGGGTTGTGTTCACAGCCCAACACCGTGCAGGACGCTTGGCATTTGCCAGAGAACACCAGGATTGGCAAACTCGCCACTGGCGCCCTGTGCTCTTCACAGATGAATGCAGGTTCACACTGAGCACATGTGACAGACGTGACAGAGTCTGGAGACGCCAGGGAGAGCGATTTGCTGCCTGCAACATCCTTCAGCATGACCGGTTTGGCAGTGGGTCAGTAATGGTGTGGGGTGGCATTTCTTTGGAGGGCCGCACAGCCCTCCGTGCTCGCCAGAGGTAGCCTGACTGCCATTAGGTACAGAAATTAGATCCTCAGACCCCTTGTGAGACCATATGCTGGTGCGGTTGGTCCTGGGTTCCTCCTAATGCAGGAGTGATTAGTGTGTGAGCATGCAGTGTGTCAGCAGTTCCTGCAAGATGAAGGCATTGAAGCTATGGACTGGCCCACCCGTTCCCCAGACCTGAATCCGATTGAGCACATCTGGGACATCATGTCTCGCTCCATCCACCAACGCCACGTTGAACCACAGACTGTCTAGGAGTTGGCGGATGCTTTAGTCCAGGTCTGGGAGGAGACCCCTCAGGAGACCATCCGCTCATCAGGAGCATGCCCAGGCGTTGTAGGGAGGTCATACAGGCACGCGGAGGCCACACACAATACTGAGCCTCGTTTTGACTTGTTTTAAGGACATTACATCAAAGTTGGATCAGCCTGTACTGTGTTTTTCCACTTTAATTTTGTGTGTGACTCCAAATCCAGGCCTCCATTGGTTAATAAATTTGATTTCCATTGATGATTTTTGTGTGATTTTGTTGTCAGCACATTCAACTTTGTACAGAACAAAGTATTCAATGAGAATATTTCATTCATTCAGATCTAGGATGTGTTATTTGAGTGTTCCCTTTATTTTTTTTGAGCAGTGCATTCCCACTTTGATCATGCCAGTGGTGAGACTAGACATTTCTGATGTAGGCTTGCAAGACATGCCACAGCATTAGCAGTTGTGTTAACAGGATATGCCACTACTTTTCTAACTTCTCATAATGAGATTATTTTAAAAAAGGAACATTTTCATAATCATGCAGCAATATCTCCCTATGCCATCACTAGAAGTTTATTGTGTAAACAGTTCTAAAAATATCTGTATCCTTTGGCACTGCTGTATAGGGGCCCAGCAGAGCCCGGAGTGGACTGCCAGCAGATACATATACTGGGTAATGTTTGTAATGAAAAGGGAATTTCTTGAGTTAATGATTACACAACACAGCTGGGATCACAGAGCCTCAAGAGCCTCGAAATTGTCAAAAGAAATCTCTCACTTTACTCTTCTTTGACATTAGACACACATACATATTAACACATATACACTCACTGAACACTTCATTAGGAACACCTCATATTGTTCATTTCACCAGCTCCACTTACCACACAGGTGCATTCAGTGGCTCTATGATCACAGACAGTACTGCGTCTGTTTCTCTGCATATTTTGTTATCCATCTTTCATGTTTTCATGTTCTTCAATAGTCAGGACCCCCATAGAGCAGTGGCGTACGAGTACAAGTGGATCAGACACAGCAGTGCTGCTGGAGTGTACATGCACACACGCGTTCGCACATGCACACATATTTTAGCAACCACCTGGGATAATATACCAACCTACTCACACCTAAGCAAGCACTTGGCAACCACTGCAACAGCCTAGCAACACATTAGCAATCAACTGGGATTCCATGACATTTGCTTGGCAAAACCTTATCGACCACCTGAAATAATATAGAGATAACATACATTCTGTAGCCTATCAGCACCTTAGCAACCACTTGGGATAAAATAGCAACAGCCTCGTAACAACTTGGCAATCACCTTGGATTCCTTAGCAATGGCCTAGCAACATCTTAACAACCACCTTATAGAACACAGCAACATCTTAGCTTCCACCTGGGAATTCACAGCAACAGCTTTATCAAGTTACCTTAAAGTTCATTCACAAACTTTACCTTTGTACTTGTAGTCATTATTTTTGCTTTCTTTATTACTGTAACTTTTCAAACAATTTAAGGTAAACATTGACAACAATGTCTGTTCTACATCTGGTGTATTTTGTCATTGTTTCGCAGAGTGATGCTTGTATTGTGATACATATCGTATTGTGAAGTTGCTGACAATACTCAGCCATACTCTGATAACCCTGCTGTTCCTGTGCTGACCATCATGTTCAACTGGGGTTGGTTCACAATAGAGCCTGGATTCCACAGTGGTATTAAGAGGAGCAATTCTGATGGCTTAATCGCACATGGTATGTACAATCAGCAAGAGCAAGGCATAACTGGGAGAAGACAACCCATTGTGAGTACTCCACTTCGAGACAAGGCTTTTCCCCTACAAAAATCAGGCCAGCATGTGCAGTTCATACTCACGTGGTCTTTAAAACAGTTTCAGAAAGGAAAGATTCCCACAGCAGTATCCTGTAGTCAAATATTGATGTAATTATCTTTGGTGTGATGGGTAAAGTTGCAATACCAGGTAAAATGCAAATGGAAACAGAACAGTATTTAAATAAAAAAATGAAATAAAATTATATATAAGTCTTCGTACTTTTTTTGTTGTAAATATACCTTTAATTCTGAAATTGCTGCCTGCAATGGCTTTTGATGTCTTTCAACACATTCCTAGTCTTAAACAGTCACAGTTTTTTTGGAATGTGTTGAAAGACCTCAGTGTTTCAAAAACCAGCATGTTTCTGATAGATAGATATCATATATGGCCTTGGGAATACTTTGACAAACTGTTGCCAATAAACAGCATCCATCTCTGCATCCACAAATGCAAGCTGAGCCTGTATTATGCACAGGGGAAGCCATTTGTCAACAACGTCCAGGAATGCCGCCGACTTCTCTGGGCTCGTGATCATGTAAATGTGCATTCAGTGTGCTTGTCACAATCATCTGGAATGGACAGATGCACAGTGGAAACATGCATTGTGTTCTGATGAACCAACATTTCGTATGGTTTATGGAAATAATGGACATTGTGTTCTCTGGGCCAAAGAAGTAAAGGACCATCCAGACTGTTACCAGCAAACTGTTGTGGTATGTGAGGTTATCAGAGGGTAAATTGCACATCTGTGAAAGCACCATTAACACTGAAGACATTTTGGAGGAAAAAAAAAACATGCTGCCTTTTCAGTGTCGTCTTTTTCAAGCTTATTTTCATAATGACAACACCAAACCACATTATGCATGTGTTACAACTGCATGGCTATGTAATCAGAGAATGCAGGTGCTAGACTGGCCTGCCCTGAGTCTAGACTTTTCTCCTACTGAAAACATGTCTTATTAAACTTAAAACACTACAACAAGGGCCCTGTACGATTACACAAGACTTGGTAAAGACTTATATAACAGAAGAATATTCTCAAAACTGGACCGGTTTGTATCTTCAATTCCTAAACAATTATAAGTGCTTTTAAAAGGAAAGGAGATGTAACATAACGGTAAACATGCCTCTATTTTTTGGAATGTGTTGCTGACATCAAATTTAGAACAAGCATATATTTACAAAAACACTTAAGTTCATTAGGTAAAACATAAAACACTGTGGTTTGTATGGTTTTAATGTAATAAAGGTCAAACAGATGTTACTAATCACTGTAGTCTATTTTTATTAGCATTTCAGAGTGCAGAGTGAAGGTCTTCAGGACCAGCAAACGTATAGAGATACTTCGATGTGTTAACTTATTGACATTTGAGAATCTCTACACGGCAGTCTTTCTCCCCACATTTACTTTTAGTCTAATACTATTGGCTACATGCATGACACTGCAATACACAGTATAATCATAATTTCACTGAAAAACAACAAATTCCAACAAAATGACAATTCACATTTCACACTTTTGCAATACTGCAATTTAACACATGTTGAAACATCATGCAAGGAGCAGCATATCCAATGATGTTTCCAGCAAATGTCTGTTCAATGAAAATAAAACTTCTGCCACACTGTAAAAAAACAGCTCATCAGTTCAACCTAAAATTAAATGTAAGTTTTATTCCAACTAAAAATACTTTGAATGAATGATTCTTTCAATCAAAGTAATTTTTGAGTTGAATAAACCTATGGAGTAAATTTTAGATTGAACTTGGTCCGACGAGCCATTTTTTGCAGTATAATGTGTACCAAATTTTGGACAATTTACAAATCTAATCAGAAAAATCTGATGTGTTTCATGATCTTTAAAAACAGCAGTTATTTCCAAGTATAGTTTATGAAGCATGCTCATTATGACTTTCTGGTGGAATTTTCCAAACCAAGGGCCAGCACAACCATCACACCTCAGTAGATGTCACTCTTGTGGATTATTTTATTAATGGCTAGATTCATTATTTTGGAGTGACAAGGCAGGGCAGCCTATGAGAGTAACTGATGTCACTAGGCTGGCTGAATGGCTGCATTTGGAGAAAGGCTTTTGGGAATGTGGACAATTGCTAATTGGATGAGGGATTCATTGGCCAGCGAGGGAACAGGCCTTTATGCAACTGGACTGATAAATGGGATGGAAGCCGTTATGCCTGTGCCTCTGTTTGCTGTGTGGGTGGGCTGACTGTATACCCCCTCCAACGTTCAATAGGTCCCATCCATGCTTCAGAGAAAGCAAAACAAAAAAAATGAAATAAAGCTAGAAAAGGGGAGAAGATCCAGTTTCATGCCCTGTTGCCAAACAAACCAACAATTTGTCTCTCCGCAGAAAATACATTTATACACCTTCATGGTGGTTTGAATACAAAGGCAAATTAAAGTGTAACTGTACTGTAAAGTGTAAAACAAAACTAAAGAACTGCCTCATCTTACACTAAGAAATATCACATGAAAACAAAAATGTTTTTAAGCTCATACTGAATAACGTTTGTGCAAACCTATTAGCTCACTTGTATCCCAGAACGCACTGGTTGGCAATTCACTTGTAATGCTGGTTTGTTTAAGCGTTTGGATCACAGATTCCAGTGTATAGCTTGTGTAAGATTTGCTGGAAGGTTGCCAGTTCTTGTGAGCCTCAGAAGCACAGCTAGGAAGTTAAGCTACTTGCATTTATGAAACTAGTGCTCCTTCTTTAATTCGGATAAATCTGCTTCAAAGATTAAACACAGTTTATAGCAACACACACTCTAGGCAAGAGATGTTTGGGGTGAAGGAATTAACTATGACTTTGATTCTGCCGAAAAGAAAAAATAAGCTTGGTAGTTATACATATCCAATTCTGCATAAATTTCTCAAAAAACATTCATTTTGCTTCCAAAGTTTCAGCTCCCAAGAGCATTCTTCTAAATTATTTCTGAGAGGCAGTCACTCATAAATACTTCACGCTGCCAATGCTAGAAGAAAAAAAAAAACTGCATCGTCAGTGAACAGCTCAGGCCTTAGTTTGTAACAGCTTGAGTCACTGAAACAAGAGGAGCATGAAGCTCTGTTCAGAATCTCACTGGCCACAGCACCCAACTGGACATAATCATTCTCTTCTCTAAGTCGCCACCTCAATGTACATAGGAGCACAAAGAATGTCCAGCAGGGATTTCCACTGGCTGAACAGCAGCATCCAGGCCTCGCTCTATAGTTTCATAACGCTGTCCGTGTCCCAGACAGTATTAGTACTGTATAGGCTGCATTGAACGATTGCGAACTGACGCAGGGCTGAATGGAATGTGCCTGGTTCAATGCACAGCTTGAGAACACGTCAGAAGGCCACATTCACAGCAAGTGCTTCTTCCACGGTCTGAACACTGGCTAGGATGGAAGACGAGGAAACAGAACCACATGGTTATGAATCAGAGGGTTGAAAACACCACTTTGGGGCAGTCATGGGCTGGAGGTTAGGGAACCACCCTCATGACCGGAAGGTTGCCGGTTCAATCCCCAGAGCCGACAGCACATGACTGAGGTGTCCTTGAGCAAGACACCTAACCCCCAACTGCTCCCCGGGAGCTGCGGATTGGGCTACCCACCGCTCCAGGCAGGTGTGCTCACTGCCCCCAAGTGTGTGTGTCTATTCACTAGTGTGTATGTGGTGTTTCACTTCACGGATGGGTTAAATGCGGAGGTGAAATTTCCCCACTGTGGGACAAATAAGGGTCACTTAATCTTAGACTTTATGAATAACATGAGTCTGGAAATGATCAGATCATCAACATATGCATCTAATACCCACTGCTGCATTTTTAGCAAACACTTTTTAGGAGTTCATTCTGGAGTTATTCTCATTCAAAGACACATTGTTTAGATCTGATTAATTAGCTATAAACTTTTATAATTCTCAAAGACAATTTCTCACTTTTGCGAAAAAATTTTTTAATTCTCACCCCATCATGAGCTAATGCGAGACGGTTTTCAATCCATTCTTTACAAACAATGATGTGTAAACAGTAAACAGGAATTCCAACCATCTTCCATCTTTCTCAGGGCTGTTGAGTGCTGCCTTGCTTGGCCTCCAACCCCTCCATGTGTTCAGCTTACCAACTGTCCTGCTCTAGAATCACTTCAATGAACAACAATGAAAATGTGTAAACTACATAAAACATTAACCCAGACCCACTTCTCATGTGCTGCTGAATGACAGCTATTAGCTGTTAAAGCAAGGGTTTCCAGCACAGTCCTCTGAGTCCCCCAGTCCCCAGTTTTCCTACAGTTCAGCTCTTGATTACCTGACTGAGAAGTGTTAGGAGGCTTTTATCAGTGTGCTAACACTGACAGACAGAACATGGTAACAGAATAATTCACTGATCTCAGCTCATACAGGACTTTATTCCACATACATACATGTATGGTACTGTGAAAGTCTTGGGTACCTGAGAAAATGTCATTCAAACAGCTCTTTATCTGAAGGATGCACAACGGTACCAGGTTCATATAAGTGCTGCTTAAAAAATACAGCGGCACTGGACAGAGGTTTACATTTGACCAGCATTTCAAACCAATAGTCAGTGACATATTTACTGCAAAAGAGCAAAACGGCATCCCTTTTACATCATTCACCCAATAGAAAGAGACATTGTTTTTCTTTGTAATTCTAAATCAGGCAGATGCCGTGTCAATTTATACATTTTTATACATCAACATCGGCAGATACTGGCATCAGCACACAATTCCCATATCAGTGCATCTGTATCTTATCTGGGCAGAGTTTACTCAAGCAGTAGTCTTGCATGTATCAGTGTTTTTACCACATGAATATTACTTCCAATTTACTCTAATGCAATATGGTGTATTTACATGCACACCTTTTAACCTGGATAAATGGCTTTAAACTATTTGCTTAGGCGACTAAGACTTTTGCTCAGTACGGTATGTACAAAAAAAAACATATTTTGCATGCAGCCATTCATCCATCCATCCATTTTCTAAGCCGCTTCTCCATCAGGGTCGGGGGGGGGGGGGGGTGCTGGAGCCTATCCCAGCAGTCTTCGGGCGGAAGGCAGGATACACCCTGGACAGGTCGCCAGCCCATCGCAGGGCAGACAGACAGACACAGACAGTCACTCACACACTCACACCTAGGGGCAATTTAGCACGTCCAATTGGCCTGACTGCATGTCTGAAACCGGAGAACCCGGAGGAAACCCACGCAGACACGGGGAGAACATGCAAACTCCACACAGAGAGGACCCCGGTCACCCGGCCGGGGAATCGAACCCAGGCCCTCCTTGCTGTGAGGCGACAGTGCTACCCACCGTCTATCCAGAGTCCACCATATAAACGCTGCTGGGAATGACTTATTCCAGCGACCAAGCCTGCTCAGTCTTGCCATCTCATTGGCATCCTCTATAGTGTTCTCCTACACTCTGAAAAGACGGCTCTTCAATTGTTCTTTAGCAAAGGCAATGGTTCTATATAGAGCTATGAACATCGAAAGAACCATTAGCATGCGTAAAAAAATGTGTTGTACATGATTCTATATAGCACCAAAAATGGTTCTTCTATGGTTACTACACAGAGCCACGGTCAGAAAAGTTCTATAAAGAACCATACACATGACACTCTCTATCAAGAAGAGCCATTTCAACATGCAAAGAACCATTTAAGCATGAAATGCTTCTATACAGAACCACTATCTGTACTTAAGAACCTCTGAAGAACCATCTTTTTAACTGGTGTACAGCGTTTTAAGAGCATTCAGGGATGGGCGTGGATAACTTTAGACAATCTCCAGCAAAAAGGCTTTTTTCAGACCCCACTCTCAGCGCACACAGGCGGTCTCGGCGATATGTCCACACCATGGTCACCGACCACATGGTGAGGAAAGCAGAGCGAGCTGAAGACACAGTGGACACTCCCGCAGCGGCGGCTCAGTGCTGTGGTTCACCGCGGCGGGTCTGACCGTTTTCTTGGAAGCTTTCTGGAAGAGTCACTGAGCTGAGCAGCCAGAAGGTGAGACGACATGCTAAACGGTTCGCCTGAACGAGACAACCATTTGAACGGTTAACGGGTTTTACACTTTTGGTCGAGCACGTGAACAGCCAGTTTTTTAACGAATAAAACTCGACTTGAAGAAAAAAGGAAGGAAAATGCACATAAAGTCTGACAGAAAACGGTTACTAGACCCAACACCTCACACGTTTCTCCTAATATTTTTTGTATAGTCACAGATTTAAAAAGATAAAGCGGTTAGCAGCGGAGTTAGTCGGTTACCACATAAATCCCTCCAACCCCGGCCCCGAAACCCCCCACAGTCCGCCCCTGTCTGTGTGCAGCCAGCCTGGCACAGCTTTCTGGAAGGAGCTCAGAAACTTTTAACGTTACCTGTCGGTGACTTTTTACTGCGACATCAACAAAACAGGTCGCTGTTCTCACCTCAGTCGTCTCAGTCGGGGCCAACGGTTTTCTCCGGCGAGCGCAGTCAGTTAAATGAAGCTTCTGCTTTCGCTCCCCGAAGACTGATATTCCCCAGGCCATACACACATTCTCTCTCTCTCTCTCTCTCTCTCTCTCTCTCTCTCACCCGCTCATTCTCGCTCTCTCAGCTGACTCCTAACACACACACACACACACTACACACGCGCGCGCCGCGCTATGTCCGACTCACGAATGAATGATTCATTTGAACCGACTCTTTTCAATGACCAGGTCGAACCGATTCACAGGTTTTCCTCTGTAGTCAGTGTAGTCAGTGGGCTGTGGCCACGCAGGGCGGCTCCCGGGACGCGACACCACTCCTGAGTGGAAAACGTTTTTCGACATTTGTTGTGATGGTGTTTTGCTGTTGGGGTGAAGTTATTTCACAAGCAGAATTTCTCAGTTAGCCAGATAACTTAAGCCCAAAGACGAAGATCGTCCAATAAGAACGTCCCTCAGCTCGTTCCCTGCTGGCCGTGGGCTCAAGTTATCTGCCTAAAAACAGAAATCCTGCTTTGTGAAGTACCTCTGGTTTGTTTGTAGTTTTGGCGTATTGTGTCCTGTAAAGGTGGGCTTTGTGAGTGGGTGTCGTGTCCTCCCGCTCCCCCCTCAGAGTGTGGTGTTGAGGTTAGCGCTGAGCTGAGCATTTCGCTGCCTGACTGAACTGCCTGGTATAAGTAAAAGAGCATTTTCCACATTCTGCCATGTGGCCTGACTCATTTATTTAGTAAAAAAAAACCTGATAAAAGCATGAAATACTACATCCCTATATTAATAACTTTACATTTTGTTAGACTTCTCTTGTCACTGGAGCTTTTTTCCTGTCTCCCTCACAGACGCTCATTTTCAATCTGTCAGTTTCTATAAAGCAAATGTTCGATTCGTCCAATTAAACGATTCACGAGTCATCTTTATGGGAGCCAACTACAGTCTACAAGACTGTAAACATGACAGATCTATAAAATTATGTTCTTTGTATGGTGGATTTAAGGGTGAATTGTGAAAAGTAGACCTGTCATAATTATCACATAATCGCCTGTCTGCAATTATTTGAGATAATCGCAGTTGTTTAAACCAATTTCCACAGTGAAACGGATGCACTCTCATCAGTTCAGTCGAGGCAAAATAAAATAAAGGAAACACCGAGTCACTGAGTTGTGGGTCTGACAGAAACAACACAAGTTCCAGCTTTTAACTGCTCGCTGTAACACATTTAAGGAAATGCTTGTTTTTGTGTGTTCACTAGATATTTAATCCTAATTTTTGCATCTATGCTTTGTTTTTGGCTCAAATTTTTTAGTTTCAAGAAAATAAAACACACAAGCTTTGGTTGACAACACACGAGTCTCTGCATCTGCATGTGATTCTGTGAACACACAACACTGCAGTGCGTGACTTCAAGACAGACAGCTAACCAGCCGAGTTAGCCGGAATCTGCACACAGTGAACAAAAGCAACTAAACCATTTATCGCAGTTCTTTACATGACAGTCGCCAGCTAAAGCTTCATGACCGTGACAGGCCATGTGAAAGTGATTTTTGACTCAAGGCTTCGAACTGTAACCCGAACACAAACACGGTGTAGAAACAGCTACAGAAAGCCTGGCCGAACTGGTGCTGGGTAGTCGGTTCGACTGATTCATCGAAAAGATCCGATTCGACAGAACGGTTCGTTGACTCGTTCTCCGCCAGGCCCCTCCCACACCCGACTCACGCTGAGGCACTTCTGAGGGAGCCTGTAGCAAATCTAGTCTCTCTCCACACTTCCCTTACTTTTTACGCTTTCATTCGCTCACGTCTTCAGCGTCTTTTCTCCGCCGTCCCGGCTCGACCTAGCGGAGTTTGACTGAAAAGAGAGGGAAGGAAAGCCTCGTCTTACCACATTTGAAGAGAAGGACCGCGCCTCGTTGACTCGAGTCGAAGTTGCACGGCTGTTGGTAAGCACAAGAGCCCCGCCCACCGCCGCGGGAGGGGCGGCAACCACCCCCTCTCCAGCCAATAGCGTGCCGAATTTCGACCAGACCCCCGAAATGGACCAATGCGCGTGTTGGATAAACCGAGCGCGTGATGTGGCTCTGACCCACGTAGCATGTTGCAACCTTTTATTACTCGCGCCTGCAGTTTTCTGCAAGCAGTTGGTGCAAGTTTAGTTGGTTTAACTGTGAACTTAAAACTTAGAATAAAAGGGACATAAACACCTTATAAACGTCAGTGTGTCCTGAATTGTGTTCTATGTTTATTTGCGAGATCCCAAGGCTGGAATGAGTGGAATAATCCCAGTTCATTGTTCTTGGGACAGTCCATGTTTTCTCCCAGCAGAATGTGCCTGGGGCAGTCCCTTTCCCCTTTAAGCTCAGTATTTTTAGGACAGTTCCAGTTCTCTTTAAGTTCACTGTCCTTGGGCAGTCCCTGTCCTTTCTAAGTTTAACATTCTTGGGCCAGTCCCTGTTCTCTTTTGGAAAACTTCGCCCTGCATTTGCCAATGCAAACAGTAAATTTAACCAGTCAAGTTAAATACGGTTCACAGGGAATGGCTTTTAGAATTCATGCGGGCAGTGAGAGCAGTCTCCGGGCCTGCTCGTCTGCAGCCTTTCAGACTTGAGCTCTCAAATGTACACAGTCAGATCAAATCAAATGAATGCTGTCTTACAGAATTCACAGGAGCCCTGTTGTAGCTACAATTTATTGTATTGCGTCTTATTAAAACTTGTAACTTAATTTTTCGGTTACTATTCTACACCACTGGAAACGCCAGCAACCTTTAGTATGTGAACAGTTCATAATGATTGGACCCATAACTTTAAATCCCATTGCATTAAAGTATTTTAAAGCTGAAGTTTCCTTCTGTATCTCCTTCTATTTTTAAAATATGCAGACGACAGAGCATTAGTGAGGTTTTTAAAGTCAAATAATGATAATTTTTTTCACAGACAATATATTTTATTCAGTGTATAGATAATTATCTTCAACCAATGTAAAGAAAAACAAAAACAAAACCAGGCTACAAATGTCCACTGTCTCATGCATGGTTCTGTCTTCTGGACCAGTGCAGACTGTTGAGCTCACATTACATTACTAATGTAACAAAAGTCATTTTTCATCTCACCACTGACACTATAGGGATCAGCACACAAGTATGTATCACTCCCCCCGGGGAACCGAATCATGGATTTGGAGAATCATGAATCATTACGCTTCTAGCAATTGATTTTAAGCCCACTTGCACAGTCACTGCTGACTTTGAAGTTTAAAACATTAGAGAGGGTCCCAACATATAAATATCTTGGAATGGAGGTAGATACATTTGCAGGCTCTGTGGCATCCAACGTAAAACATTTGCAGCAGAGAGCGGTTAATTATCAATTTATATGTTTTTATATATATATAAACTGCACTCAAGAGTGTCCTGACTTTTGGTCTGATGTGTGTGTTTCAAAACATGTGTCTGAGACCAAAAGAAACTCCAGAGCTTAATCAAGACAGTGAGTAGGATTAAAGGAATTGAGCAGTTGCCACTTTCTCAGCTCTACACTGACCTTCTCTTAAATAAGCTTTAGTGTGTTATCAAAGACCTCACCACCCTTTACATCAGACACTTAAAATAAGGAAAAGTACTAGAATGGTACAGAGCAGAGTTTAAATCTTGTTCCTTCTGCTATAAATACATTCAAGAGTCAACCAGAATGTGTTTTTGTGGTCAGAATGTTTCCATTGTGGTTTTAATGTTTACATTGGGTGTGGGGGGTACTTGGTTTAGTAGTTTTATACTTTGTTTTAGTACTGATGTGTGGATATGTGAATATGTGTCTGTATTATTGACCAACTGAATTTCCTACATTGATTATAAAGTTAACCTGAATATAAAGTTGCCATTTCTGACATACAAGGTTTTGTAAAGGCTGTATGTTGTACATACTTGTTTCCCACCTGATACTGGCTTTACCGTCACTGTATTTTAATGGCCTATAGATCTTTACTTCTCATGCAGGCTCCTGTTTGATACCATTGTATAGGAAGGGATCAGCACACAATCTACTGGAACTGGACTGGTTGTTGTTGCTCATGTTGAAATGTATTTAAAAATTGATCAAAAGAAGGTTGAATTTGGAAAAACAGCCGATGCACTGGCTAACAATTAACCAAAAAAGCTGGCAGGCCAAGCTGTTTATTTGGTCAAAGTTACAATGTTCATTGTACATTGCCTGGCCCGCATCAGACTTCTTCAAAAAATGAGAATGCGAGCCGCCAGTTCCCAACGACGCTCACGTTCTGTGTTTGCCTTGGAAACAGTTGCCTATTGTCTTTCATCGGGGGCATGTAGCCTCAGTGAGTAAGCTGATAGTCTCCATGTCCCTGAGAAATTGCTGGAGCGGCCCAGCCCTGGGAAAACACCGCAGGTCTGCGCCATCCAAAAGGTTAATTATCTGGAACTTTCCCCGACCGAGGCTGAAGTGGAGCAGCCTGCTGACAGAGAAGAGCTGCAGAGGGATGGGATCAGCACGGGGGTCACACTGCGCTGACCTCTCGTTAACTGTATGAGATAAAGAGGCACAAGCAGGCTCCCCAAAAGGTGTGTACTTTAATTACATTTAAGTACACACACCGTGTACTTGAGAAGCACAGATATAACAACCTGCCCTTATCTGCAATAATATTCAAGCATACTGATCTCGATTGCCCCTTATTGTCAGTGTTTTCTCGCATCCCTTTTTGACAGGTTGACGGTGGACAATGAGAGGTCCTGGCAGCTGAGAGATGCTTTTAAGTGATTTGAATTGGCAGCTTGTTGGGCCCGAGCTGAAAGAAGTGAGCAGCTTTAAATTCAAACTTCATGCTAGTTGAGATCTGAAGTCATGAATGATTCATTTTTACTATGGTTTATTGCTGAGGGAAACAGTATCAGGGAGGGTCTCTGAGCTAGCTGAACTATCAGTGATGGGTAGGGGTGGTGGAACATGACATTGTTGGTTAATACAGGGTGTCCCAAAAAAATTGACATCATTTTATAGTCTAGTAACACAGCCACTCCCTCAAATGATCTCAAATTTTAACAAAACGTGTAAAAACTAACCAAGTCTAATTTTCAATGTTTTTTGTTGAAGAATGGCGTTCACTAGAAATGAAAAGGCATGTGTGTTAATCTGCTCAAATACAGTCAAATAAGAATGTGCAGCATACATTTTTGAGAAAATTCAATAAAAAAAAGAATCACTACGGCACTGGAGACTGTTACGCAAGACATGCTACAGTGTATTTGGCAGGAGCTGGACTACCGACTTGTGTCATGTCACAGGCGGTACGCGTATTGTGAAGCTTTGTGAAATCAGTTATAAAATCTACATCCCTCTGAATTTGTGTGAATTTTGATAAATAAATCTTTTATTGTCCAACATGAAGCCTGTTTCATTTCATTTGCCCAGAACATATAGTTGCTCAGATATTCACATCTCAAATGACATCAATTTTCTGGGACACCCTGTATTATTTTTCTTATTATTTTTCAGATTATTTTTTATTTTTTGTCATCCGAACTCAGAAGACATTTTAGAGGTGAGGAAAAGTCATCCAACATTTTATCCTTTAAATGTATAATGTACTGTGCTTAATATGAACCAGCAAGGTAAAAAAAAAAATCTCTTACTAAATTCTAGATGGGCTCATTGACTGTAAGGTGCTTTATACCTTTGCATCCAAATTTCTCCTTATTCAGCAGCCAACAGTGGATATTTTAGGTTTCAAAACATTAAGTTGCTGCTAGGTTGAGGTTTTACATGCACTTAACATACACTCACTAGATGTTTTAGGTAAAATGCTACATTGTAGTGCATTGAAATCCTTGCGTTGTGCTTGTGTGTTTTATGTTTTAGTGTGTTCCACAGATGAATAACCATAATCTTTCAGATGCCAGTCACAGTCACAAGTGTGACTGAAACCAGAAGCGTAACTATTAAATCTGATATTGAATGAGCTGTTGTTCATCAGCCTGATACAAACCATGTCATATCTTGCTAACCTTGTGCATCAGTATGTTCTATTTCTAACACCCTGTATTTATGCATTATCAAGTGAACTGTTTCTGTAGCTCATTGGTCCCATCAACAATGGTTGGAGAAACGGTGTAATGACTAAAACAGGGACCAAAACAAAGTGAACATGAATAATATTTTGAAATCAGATTTTATTTGTAAGACTGAGACATTATTGAGCAACTACATGAGTTCTGCTGATATAGGCACATCCTTTCCACAAATAGGACATGCTTTTTTTGGTCCTGCACATTCACAGAACTTTAATTCTTGTTTCTCTTGAACTTGTTTTCCTTCACTAATGGCTGCACTGGTTTGGAAGCAAACAGCCATTCACCAGTTTCGTAACGCAGATCAGAATGGCCACAAATGAGCCGGAATTCTGACCAACAGAGTGATTGTGGGTCCAGAAGAATTTACAGCTGCCCACCAAGGAGGGGATTACCCTGGGCCTGTAGAGGAGACAGACAAGACTGAAGCATCCAGTCCAGCCACAGCCCTCAGAGCACATGGCCTCTGCCAAATTAGAACATACTTAGAAGAGGAGAGAGGAGCTGTTTTTAAAAGCTAAATGGGAAAATGCAGTATCCTGATGCAATATATAAAGATCTAATGGGTAAACAGAACGTCTGGCCAAAGTCACTAAAGCAACCTTGGCAACCAGCTGCCCAGTCCATATTTCTATTCTACTCCAGGTTCCAGTGCGCTTAAATCAAGTTAGGATGGAATGATGAGCTTTGATTAACAGACCCTCAGCTATTTTGTGATTGGAACTGCTTTTAAAGGACACAATCGTATAGCAGCAACAGATGACACACATTGGCTGTAGCTGTCTAATGTATTTGGTTAAACATGATCAAAGCCATTGTTAAATACCCAATATGCAGCATATGGCAGCATACATCAACTGAATATTGTATTAACTCTGTGTCAGGAGTTATTAAAAACCTTGTACTGTTTATGAAATAAAACTTGATAATTGTATCGGAAATATATTGTATGTTGGAATATTGGAAACTAGCTATTAACAAACTACATTGACAAAACTTGTTTTTTGGGATTGTTACATTTAATTATTTATTTTTAACATTGATGCGTTTTACCCCTTTAACCAAAATTAAATTGTTGTATGTATTACACAGCATTTTGTGGTTAATTGATGTGTTCTGTTGACAAAACAAATATCCAAACACAAGCCAAGCAACTCTGTTTTAAAACAGAGCTACAACAAAAATACATCTGGAGGGAACAAAGTGGTCTCAGAAAACATGAGGATCTCATTTACTAGCTAATAACTCTTGAATAACTTTTAAAGACATGATGCTGTAAAATACATACTTTTTTCAATCCAATCTTGTCCCAAAATATTTGTCATGGCATACAGAGTGGCTACTAGCAAATATTTTTTCCTTTTTAGACATAAAAATGCTGCATGGACGTCTGGATGGCCAATCAGAATGCAGCTGACCTCAATATCATAAACGTGTCTGAGGCTGAGACTAATGTTCTTCTGTCCATTACTTTCAAATAAGAGATTTGCAGTGCATTCCGGTACTCAGTCAACAGAGTGTTCACATGAGTTCACAACTCATTTTCCTCTGTTTAATGTGGGAAATAGTAGCTAAGAAATGGCTGCTAGGCAATGACTGACAGTCATATCAATCACTATTTCTGTAAGGGTTGCAACTAATGTATTAAGACAAGTGTGAGCATGTGACATGACTGCCATAATAATTTGCACCCATGCACTTTTTTGCAATTAGTGGGAAGTTGTGCACAGACCACATGCATCCAATAGCAACCCTAATGCTAACTTATCAAAGAAAGTTTTTATGAGTAAATCCTTGTCTGCAGGTAACATTTAGGGTGTTTTCTAATTATTTTGTGATTTTTCTCTTTAATTTTTTTTTCTTTACAGGTATTAACTGTGTATGTATATAAACATCACCAAAAAACGCAAATGAACAGGAGGACAAAGGATTACAAAATAGTTTATTAATTACAAATGTGATTTAAATTGCTGTGCAAACTTTCAAAACATTGTGTACTTTACATAAAAAAAGCAAAGGATTAAAAAAAAAAAAAATTCCACCAATATTGTGAATCCAATCTCAAACTTAATCAGAGAAGCAGTTACTAATGTGAACTGGTACAAAATATACAACTCTCAAAAAAAGTGCATTCATACCTGTTCCTATTTTGTCCGTATATAACAGCTCATATTTGAAGGCCTGTCTAGATCCTGTATAGTTCTTTCATACAGTCCCTTTGTTTATTAAACAAATTAAATTATAATTTAATGTATATATTAACAAATCTATTTGTAGTGACTTCTGATTTTATCTTCCGATCAAAATGGCAAATATAAGTCTTAGAAAAGGTTCTGTTTAGCAGCATGGTGAAAACATATTAATAGGAATCGAAAAATATTCATGAATAAATCTATAAGCCTATAATTAAATATTATTTGCTACAATAATAGCAAAGCTAGCTGTTGTGCTAAAGTATTTACATAACTTAGAAACTCAGATCAGTTTATCATTCATCATCTATTCATCAGACAAATGTCTACTAGTGCTGTATAAAGGACTACGATGCCTCAAAAACATTTGCATTGTCAGAAAGCGTACAGAAAGCACTTCGCAGTGTCTCTTTACTGTCCAATTTAAAAAGAAAGTCTAAGAAGCACCTTTTACCTAAGCCGATGATCCAAAATAAGGGATAAACATGCACATTAGAGCTAAGAATAACACATTAGAACAGAAAATACCTGTGAATATTCAGGCAAATACTGGTGGCTGAAGAGGAAACAGGCAGATGTGCGTGGAGAAATTATATATGTTATGTAGCAGATACATAAATTTACAAATCTGGTTTAGAAGAAAGCAAACTAAACTAAAAAAAGGTATTGGCACAGACCTGAAGCAGCATATAACTAATAACAAAATAAATAATTATGTGAGCCATTTTAGAGTAAATTACAAAAGAAATTGATTTGGCTATTGGAATTCCTGAAAATACAAAATCTGATTTGGAACTGGTTTCTAGTGTTCTTGAGAAGGTGAAGATGGTGCTTTGATGATGCCCAGTCTTCCATTCACTTTACGTGTTTTTACTGTGACAGGAACCTGAGGAGTTACAGGCAAACATAAAATGATTGTTGTGGTATCATCAAAAATGAGTTAATTAAATAAATGATAAATAAATAGTTATTCATTATATTTTCGATTGCCTTTATTTTGCAAAGGTACATGTAAACAAAACATTGCATAGAAATATTCCAATACTAAGATATTTGTGCTAATAAATATTTGCTAACATAATAGAAATGTTCTTTTATTGAATATTTATGCCACAGACTGTAAACCTGCCCATAAAGGCGTCATACTACCCATAAACGGTCATTTGTCATTAGCCATATTAGCACTTGGACCATCCCTTTAAATTCTGAGAGGATATTTACCTTCCTAAGCCGCTCAGCTCCAGCGCCAGAGCGGATGGCCTCTAGCATAGCCTCTCTGGCCAACTCTGGGTTCCCCCCTGCAGGCAGCACCAGCGCAGGCTTGGATGGGGCAGAGGGAGGAGGAGGAGGTGGAACAAAGACAGGTGGAGGAGGAGGTACAAACGCAGGAGGATCAGGAGGAGTCGAGGAGGGGTCATCTCTCTGAGCAGCCCTGTCCTCCTCTGCCTTCTTGAACTGCTCCAGCTCTAGAGCTGCCTCTGATCTAGTCTGAAGACATTGGGAGTGTGACTGTTAAAAACAGCTACTGCATGAATATGAGCAATGAAGCAAAGCATAAAACAGAACTAGTTAAGTGCATTTTTCCTCTCTGTAGTTTAACATTAAACCACACAGCCGACTCAGCTTCGCGGCACTTCATCACACCACCCTGATGAGCGTACCTTCTTCAGTCTGGCAGAGTTACTTTGAGCTCTGATGGCTGACAGAAGTGCAGAGCGCTCATTCTCAGTTTCCACATAGGACGGTTTCTTCATGGTGCTTGTCAAGGAAGACCCAGATACCTGGACACAAAAATGGCAGAGCCATCAAGAACTTTTCTGAATTGTTTAAACTGATCTTAAAGATCATAATTTGTCTAAATAAAAGTGTTTTAATTTACTGCACTATAATAAAAATGGCACAATACCATTTTTTCTTTCACAATACTGATATTGAAACCTTGAGAATCAGCTGGTACACATCCAATAATCTTTCTTTAACAAGTGCTAAGCTTTAAAATAAGTATATATCACGCTCAAACTACTCAAACAAGCTACTATTTTCCACAGGAATAAACACTGCTAATAACATGACATTTCAGGCTTTTTCAGGCTCTCTCAGGACAGATTTGTTAAAGGACTGGATCGGATTTATTGTTAATTTCCCCTGTTATATCTGAACCAGCATGGTCTGCTGATATAATTATGTTAAAGGTTTGTACACAACTATGAAACAAAGGGATTGCAGTGACCAAAAACATTGTAATAGAACAATACAAATGTTATAATTTAGATATTTTCCATACATTAAAGCATCACTCATTGTCTTGATGCAGCTTTGCACACTCTTGGCATTCTTCCAAACAGCTTCATGATGAGCTTTACTTGCAGGGCTTGGAGATAAATATATGCTGAGACCTTGTTGACTGCTTAAAAACTACTTGCTGGGGAATTAAAAACATCTTTTCAAAATAAAATCTGCATAGACCCTACCTTTTTAGTTTGAAACATTTCTAGCATTTAAGCAAAAGCAAACTGAATTAACTGCGTAAAAAAAATTCACTGGTACTGTATGTTCTTTTTTTTTTTTTTTTTTTTTTTTACACGTTATGCAACACTTTGAAACCAAGCCTGAGGATGCAAGTGCTCAAACATGATTCAAGGGAGGGCAGTGAATCTGTAGTGGACTCTTTTTTGTGGGTTTGCACCAAATGGTAAGACTTTGCAACACAAGCAAACAAACACATGGGCTACACAGTAGTCACTAATAAATAAGCAAAGGGAAATGTAATAGTATTTCGGAAAGGAGGAGCAGATTGGAGGAACCAGTGGCAAGTAGAGCTTAACAATAAAAAACACATTAAAGGTCCTTAGGGGGATATCTGAGCCTGGTCTATATTAATTTGTGTGAAACTTGAGTCAACACTGATACATGCAATCTATCACTTTTGACGTCCAAAGTTTGCTTCTTTAATTTTGCACTGAACCTACGATAATAATATAAGCTTAAGTCTATGGCTGTAGACTTCTACTCATTTTTAGCCATGTATATCCAGTGCAAAACAACTGCTGCCAAACTTGTCTTGGCTGATTGACTAAGTCTGGGATAAGAGGTAAACAGTGAATTAGATTTCCTTTAAGAGGTTTAATGATTAATGTAAGTGGATGTGTGTTTTCATAGCAATTACAACCCTGAAATCAACACATCACTTATCTTGTGGGTACTTCATAACCAGTGAGAGTTCTGCCTTGAATGAATGTCTTGTGCTTCTGAGTAGTAAACCACAAATGGAGTGTCTCATGCTTTAAATACCTTTCTAAGACGTTCAATTCCCTCTCCAGACTGAATGGCCTCCATGAGTGAGCTGTGAAGTGACATCTCCTTCTCCACTGACTTTAGTATTACAGGCTTATATTTCTTTATCGGCCCAAACAAGGTAACCTGGTTCGGTTCAGGCAAAACACCTGGACTAAGCACCTCGGGCTTCTTTGGAACTGGTGGACGGGTAGTGCTTGGTGGACTCAAGCTTTCTGGGGTGCTTTTCACAGACATGTACTCTTTAAAAGAGAACTGTGTGGACTCAGAGTATGTAGATGCCTGTGTTTGCTGTTGAGGCTTGGCATTTACTAGGCTGGAATCCAGAGATTTATCGTTCACTGTGCCAAAGGGTAGAGTACCTTTGCTTGGAGCGCTGGACCGTGGCTCATCAGAGCTTGCCTCCCCATCTGCAATATGACTAGGGTAGCTTTGTGAACGTTTAGGGCCAGGAAAATAAGGCACTGGGCTTGTGGATGCATTTGAAGATGCATATGATCTAATCTCATGTTTGAAGCTTCGGCTAGCAAATTGCCTTTGTCCACCAGATGTTGATTCTGCCATTTCCTGGATTCCGTTCACCTGGGTTGTGGGGGTCCCGGTGTATTTCGCAATTGCTGAAGCCACATACTGACTGGATGTTCTTCTGGAAGGCTTGAGGAAAAAAAGATTTTTCCTCTGTTCTGAGAAAGAGCTGTTTTCAGTAGGATTTGAAATGGGAAGTTTGTTCACTACTGCAGATTCTGAGTGGTTTGTTGACCCACTGGCCTCTTTCAGCGGTTCCTCAACATTTGATTTCTCTGGAGTGTGAGATTTTACTGTTACAGGGAGAGGTCTGGGCACCTCAGCCTCTCTAGATGTCACAGAAGTCCCTTTGTTGGCTTCAGGGGCTGGATCCTGCTTCTCAGCTGAACTCCAGAAAGCTTTGGCTTTGCCCAGAAGTGGAGAATCTGGGTCAACAGCCACCTCATTGGGATGACTGTAGTTGTCTTGGGCTGAGGATGGCCTAGCCTCTCTCTGTTTGACCATGTTACCTAGCTCGTCAATCTTAATGGCACCTGTGCCCAGGGAGCCTGCAGGTTTGGGAGTGTGGGACACGGCCGGTTTGGCAGGGATGACAGTGAAGGTTTTCAAGCCGAACCTAGACACAGGACTCTGGGTGATCTTTATTTGAGCTGCAGTGGGTGCTTTCGAAGGCAAGGCTCTCTCCATTTCAGGGTTTTCCATGCTGTAGCTCCGAACTAAGGGAGGTGGCCTAAGCCTGCTTTCTGGAACAAACTGAACATTCTGGACAACAGGACATACCACAGGACTTCGAGACCTTTGTGGCACACTGCCATTCAGATCATTCAGTTTATGAAGTTCACCTTTAACATCATGTCTAACAACTTTTTCTGTAGACTGAATCTGATCTGCTTGGGTTTGACTAATGCTCGCTTTGTCTGACAAGCAAGCATTATTGCTTTTGTTCTGGACATTCACATTCGTCTTGATGGAGCTACCAGTGATGTCTTGTTTGTTCATGCTTTGAGTATTGCAAAATGCTTGAGGAACACTTGGACTGGACCGTTTGTCATCAGGGACTTCGTCAATGGTTGTAACTGGAACATCCATATCAATAACAGACACTGGGATTTTATCATCCATGTACGCAGACCCCTCGTCTCCATGATTAACTTCTAATACAGAAGGAAAGAGAGTTTAAGTGGACATCAGTCATTCATGAACTGCACAGTGAGACAGTTATTACTTCAATTGCCTTTCCACTCACAAAAAACCCCAAAAGGGGTAGGAAAAAATATCTTTCATGAATTAGTGCATTTAGAAAGTTAAATGAAGAAATGAAAAGATTAAATGAAGAAATGATAATTTCAGAATATTTATAATATATTAAAACAGTGAGATATCCACTCCGTTTTGATTCCGTTTGAATATCAATTTATTTTACTTGGACTAGAGAATAAAAGAAATGTTGACAGGGTGACACTGCACAAAAATTAAAAAATCATTTCATGCGTACCACCTGCTAGGTCTGCATCTAGGTCAGCCAAGGTGAGATGGATTTGGGCAGTGATCTCAGCATCCTCTTCATAGCTGTTCTGTCTCTTCTCTGACTGGTTCCCTCGATGCACTTCTTCACTGTTTGTATCACATTACAGAATGACATGATTTACAGTACAGGAGTAATTTAAACCAATCTACACACCACTGATTGACTCATACTATCCAAAATGCTTACAGTTCAGGCCAATAATTTACATTAAAACACATTTCTTGCCACCTTTAATTTCCTGTTAGTCAATTACGGTATGTACTTTATTTCCATAAAAATTCATTTCAAAACAATATCTACAAGACAGATTTATTTCAGGTTTTATTCAATATTAGATTTTCAGTGGGTCAGAAATTTACACACACACTTCGTTAGTATTTGTCTTCATTGCCTAAACTGTATCAAAATGTCCCTCCCTTTTCCAACAAAACATCATCCTCAATAAGATGTTGCCACCCCATGCTTCACAGTTGGGAAGGAGTTCTTTGGATTAATAGCATCATCCTTTTTGCCTCCATACATTCCATACATAGTGCTGATCAGTATGGCTAAACTGTTCCATTTCTGGTTTCATTTGAGTTGGAGCAATTGACTTTATATATGATATATGATCTAAACATCCTTGCTCTCACTGGACATCAGTGATGAAAATTAGAGACTGTGTTTATGTAATTTTCATGTTCAGATTCATGTACACTCTGCATTCACACAATGCAAATGATGTTAGTGAGTTACTGAAGATAATGAACATGTTCTGATGAACGTTATTTTGTCCCCTCATATAGCATAAATGCACAGCTTTTTAAATGGAAAAAAACACATTTTAGAGGGACCAAATATGATCAATTGCAATTACCTACACACAGCAATATTAATTTCAATGACTTATTAAAATCTTTTGACAGCCTGAACAATAAGCTTAGACTTTAAGGGGTTAACCACAGTTACTTGTCAACAGGACATCCAATCCAAACCAGGATTAGGTTTAAGCATCTAGGATATGGCACCTGTCCATACAGATCAAACTCTTGTGGAAGCTGCAGAACTCATGCTGGGGCTTTATTTATTCAGAGAAAAGCCTCTTGCATTATTTAAACACTACTCCTCTGACAGTGGGCGTGCAGAAATTTCACCTTGAAAAGCCAAAGTTAAAAAAGTGTCTTTCTCCAAACTACTAAAGATACAGGCTTTTTAAGATGAGATGGATGAAAACAACAACAACAACAGCAACAACAACAAACTGAATAGCTCTTTCCTGGAAGACAGGAAGTGCAGGAAGCAAAGTCAAGTACCACAAGCCAGGCAGAGCAAGTGAGCAGTTTTAGGTGACACTGCAAGCTCTGGCAGTCTAAGCAGTGATTTAAAGAAAGAGTTCAACTAAAACATTTACAGAATTTTCTCCTTAAGCCAAATGCAATTGATCGAACAAGATAAAATGTCTTGAAATGTGCTTCTTTGTTTTTACTATAGCACTATGAGGCCAATTTAGCAAACAACTAAACTTGCATCCCACCAATTAGCACTGCAAAGCACCTGCCCAAATCATGATACACTTTCCTCAAACTGCGCTGAGTTGTTTAGAAATCTCAAACAAACTTGCTTAAGTGGTTGTTAACACTACATGTCAGAAAACCACATAAGCAAGTCTATTGTGTAAATTAGATTGTTACTAAACTAGTCATTTAAAAAGCCAGACTGCATAGAGAGCCTCACAGGAGTGATGGATCTCTGAACACAGGAGAAAAATGAGGCAGGCTGGGAGAGAGCCAGCTTCAGCAAACAAGCTGATTGACTGGGAGATAAATCTCTCCGTGCAATCTCTGCTCTACATGGGAGTAGCTCCAGCTGCCGCCTGCCAGAAAAGACCTGTGAAAGCGGGACACTTCTGGGAGATGATGCAAGCAATTTTTCCATAAAAAGCACAAGTCCATCTCTCAACCTTTAACAGATTTTGGCATGCATGTAATCTTGCCTGAATTCTTCACCCTACTTAATTATTCCTTCTCCTTATTACCCTAAAACATTTTTAATTTGGCACGCTGGAGTCACTCATCGTTATCAGCAATGTTCACAAGACCAGCGTCAGAACAACAGAAGTTTTTTCCACACTAAAACTTTAAAAATGTTGTTTAAAACCAGTGACTGAAGAATACATTTAATTTTGGATATCTGATTATTTCACTCCTAATTTCTTCCGTTTTGTTGATCATTTATCTGATGATAGCTTTTATTGTTGCTAGACAACACTGTTGCAAGGTAACTTATCAGGCACTGATATTAGGAATGTGGAGCTTCATTCAGTCTCAGGGTGGTCACGTTTGGACAGAATTTTGTGGAGCTACTTCTGGTTCAGATTCTAAGCATGGCAGTACCTGTGCCGTGAGCCCCAGGTGGCACAGCCCTCATCACTGTCGCTGGAGCAGTCTTTGGGCTGGCGGCTGGGGGAGGGGGAGGGGTCATGGTTCAGGGAGATGATGTCCTCTGGAGAGGTGGGCTGGGTCAGGTCAGACGGAGAGCTGAGAAGGCCTGAGTCATCGGCCATGCCATCGGATGCTGCATAGCCCTGATCCGCCAAGCTCTCACTGCTGCACATAGACACTGTCTCCACTTCCTGCTCCGCTCTCTGCGTCACTGAGTGCAGCCAGGCTGAAATAATGGTGGTCCACAGAAAAAAAAAGGTCAATGACATTAATTTTGTTATCATCTTTGTTAACTTAATTGTAATTATTAATCTATTGTTGTATTTGGTTTGCATGCTTTAATGTAGCAGCTAGAATCAATAAAGTTCATTGTCATGCTCATGCTTGGTAAGAGAAGCATATAAAACACAAAGGTTAAGCATGAAGGACAGAAGAGAAATACAGCAGTGACTGAAAGGACCAGACTCTACCTTGCGTCCTTCGCTCCAGACCTTCATTGTCACAACATAATAATATGGGTCAGACCTAACTGACATATAACTGTCACATACTGTAAAGAACTGCATTTAACAATTGAATGATCTTTTTTTAACGACAGAAACCACTGAAGCTCAAATATGCCCCAACAATGTGAATGGAATTGCACCCAATTCACATTCTATTTGTTGTGCTATAATCATACAATTGTGAAAGCTAAGAACTGTGTAAAATGATTCTGGTCAACTCAAATAATCGCAGTCAGGTGATTATTAAAAGCATGTTCACTGGCCAAAAGAGGAAAAGGTAAGAGGATGTATAAATTCAAATGAAAGAACTATGAAAGTCTTCTAAGCTGTTGTTTGACTTACTGTGTGCTTCAATACTATCTGAACCTTAGCTTGGAAATCAGAGCCAAATGGAGTAAAAGCCATGGCAGAAAGCCAAACTAAGCAGGTCTCTCTCTCTCTCCCTGTGTTGATCTACAAATTCTCAATTTCTCTTCTACCTAACACCAGATCCATCATTCTCTTTTCCCTCTCCAAGTCTCACCATTTCTTTCCTTCTAACTCCAGCCTTCTCTTTGTCGCTCTCTGTAATCTGCCCTGACACCAGCCCCTTTCTCCTGCTGCTTTATGCCTCTAACTCCAGGCAAGAACACTCACCAAGTCCTCTGCTCTTCACATAAAACTATCAAACGTCTTCATAGCTTAGGCGGCCAAACGGGAGATGAAAGTTACGTCTGTTTTAGATTTCATTTGCTCAGAGATGCAGAGGGATGAGGTTTTAAGTGAAGCAAACTGTAGGTAACCTTGGGTCATGTGTATGTGTGCTATCAGATTTGGACTAAGTGGTGAGGGTAAAGAGAGGCCTGTTCCTGGATATATCATGAGTCACATGCTGTTTCCCAACCATTTCCCAGCAGAGCATTAAAACACAGCAGCTGCGACCACAGATCTTACACACACACGATTAATGACGAAGCACATGCCACAGACATGAGCAAGGAGCCTCATATATTCTCTCTCTCTCTCTCTCACTCACTCACTTTCTCTCTCTCTCACTCACTTTCTCTCTCTCTCTCTCACTTTCTCTCTCTCTCACTCACTCACTCACTTTCTCACTCACTCACTTTCTCTCTCTCTCTCTTTCTCTCTCTCTCTCACTCACTTTCTCTCTCTCTCTCTCACTCACTTTCTCTCTCTCTCTCTCTTTCTCTCTCTCTCTCACTCACTTTCTCTCTCTCTCTCTCTCTCTCACTCACTTTCTCTCTCTCTCTCACTCACTTTCTCTCTCTCTCTCACTCACTTTCTCTCTCTCTCACTCACTCACTTTCTCTCTCTCTCTCTCACTTTCTCTCTCTCTCACTT